>NC_137114.1:14430232-14963891 GCF_949357685.1 Gobio gobio
GGTCGTATATACAACCAAAACCAAAGGCTAATGCGATGAGCTCTAGTGGTTCAAGATTATAATATTGAGATTCGGCACAAGAAGGGAGTGGATGTGGTCGCGGATGCCCTTTCGAGGGTGTAACTCCTGTGAGGGGTAATTCTGTGTACAAACATTATAATTTCCATAATGTTGGATTGCAAGGGTGGGGGTGTTACATGATTTAGTTTCCCTCCCCCTTTTATTATTGGTTGCTGTGTTTCTCCCCTTTGCTATGTTTTGGTTGTCTTGTTTTCCTGTTCTCCCGTCGCTCGGTTGTAGGTGCTGTGTTTGGTTGCTTCTCGAGATCATTCGTCGTGATGGACCTGGAAATTGGCCAATCATCAACTGTGCTTCACGATAAAGGACACATGGTGGAACGGAAGATTTTTTTGTTTTAGTCAGTGACGTTTAGTTATGGCGTGTTGAGCGCTGTATATTTCTTTTTGTTGTGGCGGGGATTGTTTAGTAACGGGCTTTGGTTTTGTTGTTTTGTTTATTTAGCACTGCTCGTTTTCCTTCTCTCTGTGGTCTGGTTCAATTTATTATATCTTGTTTTTCTTTTTATTTCTTTCTGCTTGGTTGTATATAGCTGTAAATATGGGTTGGTTTATGTTTTCCTTGGTATAAATGATCTGTCTGTGTAAATAAAGTGAAGCACTTATCGTTACCGCTACCTCGTTTGTCCCTGGTTTATTCCTCCTCAGTTACTCCCCAGAGACCAGAATTAAAGAGTGTTGACATTTATATTATGTGAATCAGTCCTACCTCTATGCCAACATGAGATGTAACATCTTGGTGGTAAGAGGAAGGACCGTGTAGATCCGCTCTGACGGTCAAACAAAGTAGAGATAGCCCTGGTGTTCCTGTCCAGGAAGATTTGTCTGTAAGGGTAATGTTTAAATGCAGTTATCTGACAAATATTTTTATTGAGTACTCCCTCCAGTGCGAGGAAGACCCGTTTAGATCTGCTCTGATGGGTAAAACATCCAGAGAACGCCCTCAAGCCAAGAAGATTTGTCTGCAAGGGTACTGTCTAAACGCAGTTACCTGACAAATATTTTTAAAGTAAAGAAGTTCTCTTCCACTCCCGATAGGAGTCTGGAGTTTATTTTTATTTATTTTAATTAGGGGCCAAGCACCGAAGGTGCGAAGGCACCTATTGAAACCGTTCCCGTCTTTTTTTCTTCCGCCATGGGAGTCTATGGCAGCCCATAGAACCGTATGGTAAAAAGTTGTGAAATTTGGCACACTAATAGAGGACGGTCTGGTATGTCACCATGGCAATTTTGGTGTCTCTATCTCAATCCCTCTAGCGCCACCACCTGTCCAAATGTGTACTCATGTTTATGCTAATAACTTTTGAACCGTAAGGGCTAGAAACGAAATCCCTTTTTCCTCTAATTTCTGAGCTCATGCCAATTCGATTGCACCCTATGACGTCATTTTCTGTCTTGGATATTTCCCTGCCATTTTCAATTAACCGAAAAACCTACTTTTGCGAACTCGTCCTAGACGGTTCATCCAATTTGCACGAAAATTGAACCAGATCATCTTCAGACAATATTGACAAAAAATCTAGCAAATCAAGTTGATTCGTCAAATTGTTTCCGATAAACGCGCAAACAAATTTTACGTAGCGCTTGCAAAAACAGACGTAAGGCTGTATCTCCGCAACACTTTATCGTATTCAGACCAAACTTGCTACATGTCAGCACAAGCACGTCTTGAGGCAACCTGCAGCGTTTCGGCGCAGCGCCACCTACTGGTCCGGAGATACGAAAAATGGATATGTTTGCTTTTTTTGCTGAACCGTTTGTCCAAAAATCATAAAAGTGGTCTCGTTAGATTCGGGACGTCATGCCGAGTCGACTGATATCCAATTTTACCATATCGGCCATTTTGGCCATCTTGAATTATGTGTTAAAATGCTGTATTTCATCAACGCATGAACACATTGTTACGAAACTCGGTATGGGTCATCACCACGATACCCTGAAGTAGCCCAACAAGTTTCGAAACAGCGCCACCTAGTGGAGATTTTTTGTAAAAATGCTTAGAACTTTGGGTGGGGTTGACTTATTTTCACGAGACTCATCTCCTTAGACTCCTGAATCGTTGCCGAGTCCAACGATACCACACTTGCCAGGTTTCGCTGTATGGTTTGTGCACCGTTGTAATTTAGCTCTTAAAACTTTTTTGCCGATATCTTCGAAACCGCTAGTCCGATCGAGACGAAACCAGCGTCAGAAGTTCGGAAACATAGGTCGTTAGGCACGGTCGCAGACCCAAATGTCAAAATATTGATAGTAAGGGGTAGTAAAATCCAATCAAAGCCAGGTGTAAGGCTGAAACCCTATTGTAACTGTTAATTTTCCCATGATGCATCATTCTCCAGCTAAAACTGATCGGGCAGACCAAACCGTAAGTCGTAGAGACATGAAACTTTCGGGGCTGGTAGTACTCACTACGACTAATGACGTCACCAAAGCCCGCCCCGATCGGCCTGACGGGGGCGCTACAGCGATCAAAAGTACGAAACGGCGATCAAAAGTACAAAACGGCTCATAACTCCTCAACCGTAAGGCGTAGCCTCGAGTGCCTTATATCGCTGGAATCCTTGGCTCAAGACGGACAAAATGCATGCCTCGGGCATGCCCTTCAGGCGCCAAATTTGAGATAATTTTAGTTTTTTGTAAAACCTACTTTTGCAAATTACTCCCAGGTTATTTGCCTCATCGGAACCAAACCACTGCAGAAATTTTCTCTGGAGAGTGAATATCAATAATTATAAAAAAAACAACAACATTTTGATTCATAGTTACTAAGGGGAGCCAAAATGTTTGATGTGACTGGGACCTATTTTACTAAAATGGTTATAACTTGTGAACGGAATGAGATATTTTCACCAAATTCAGGTCACATGTGTGTGAGCTCAGTCTGAGATCACATGAAAAAAATCGCAACAATTGACCACTTAGTGGTGCTATAACAGGGGAAAACACATGAAAATGGCAACATATGCACCCAAACATTAGTCAGATGAAAATGGGAATTCATTGTCTTCGTCCAGGGTGCCATGATAGTCTATGAGGACACTGGTGTATCTAAAAAAAACTCGGAGAAATTTCAAGCCAGCGTTTTTCACAGCATTCACATCCTTAGACTCCTGAATCCATGCCGAGTCCAATGATACCAAACATGCTAGGTTTCACCTTATGGTTTGTGAAAAGGTGTACTTTAGCACCTAAAAAACCTTTGCGAATGTCTCCGAGACAGTTAGTCCAATCAAAAAACCACAACAGGAAATTCGGAAACATAGGTCAATAGCTAGACAATAATGACCAAAAGCCAATATTTTGGAAGGAAGTGGCAAAAAAAAAAATTCCAATCAATGCAGCCCATTCACTCATAAATATTAATTGGCTATAACTTTAAAATAAAATGAGATATTTACAACAAATTTGACACATATATTTATGGGCACACTTTGAGGACACCTAAAAAAAAAAAAAGCAGAGATGTGTTATAACTGTAAAAAAAAAACATATTTTTCCATAGTTAAATTGCCTGTATTGCTGTGAATGCTCTTTCCGATCTATGATCTAAGTTTATTTGTTTATTTGGATCCCCATTAGCCAGTACCTAGGCAGTGACTACACTTCATGAGGTCACAGAAAGTAAAAACTACAAAACTACATTAAAGCTGCAAGAGCAATGAAAGGGATCTCGCACCTGTGCAACCACCACCTTGGGGCTTTAGGAACACAGAGCACGGTGGCCAATATGCATTTAAGTATATAAAAATAGGAGGTATAAACCCGTCCCCAGCACGACGACTCCAATCTATCGAATAATCTTACGAATATCTATTTATCTAATATGACTTCTGAACTGTAATGTTGCCAGAATTATAATCATACACTGTTTGGGAGAACTGGCACCCAAACTGGTTTCTCCCAAGGTTTTTTTTTCTCCTTTCTGGCTATGAAGCAGTTTTGGTTCCTTGCCACTGTTGCCTTTGGCTTGCTCAGTTGGGGACACCTAAATTTCAACTATATTACCGTTCTGCCCGCATTGACACTATATGAAAAGTATTAGCTGGATAGTTAGATAGTCGGATAGTTAACACTGTGAAGCTGCTTTGAAACAATTGGACTTGTTGAAAGCGCTATTTAAATAAAGGTGACTTGACTTGACCAGCTGGTGGCACTATGACTAACTAAAATTTTGCAGAAACATCAGACTTTGTCAGGATGCCACAGACACGTTGTTCAACAAAACTCAAGATCTTTGAAATTTAACATCACTAAGGCTTAAGATTAGACTGACCAAATATGATTCTGGTTCAGTCTTAATGAGGAGTTAATCACAGTTTACTTTTGCCCACAGGTGGCACTATAACTGACTAAATATTGGCATGTAGACCGCCATCGGTGCTCGGGCCCTAATTAAATCAACAACAATAAAATGAAACATACAAATCCCATTAAATGTTCCTTCCTTTAAAAACTCATTTTACTTCTTAAAATGTGTAATATCTGATAGTAAATCATTCAATATTTTCATTCCTCCAGATATTATAGTCCATTGTTGTCCAGTGGTTTTCAAAACAAAATACATGACATTCTGTGCACAGTTTAAAACAGGAGGAAGATCATTTGTAAAATAATGATGGTAATAATAGTCCTTAACAACTTCCTTGAGGAACACCACATTGCTCTTTTAAATCTGAATAACTTCCATAATAACATAAACATTGTCACATATTAAACAGATAACTTTTAAACCAATGCACACAGTAAGAAGTACATTTCTGACATTTCAATTTATCCAGCAATAATTTATGATCCATTACATAAAATGCTGAGCTAAAATCTAACGATACAGCTTCTACTAAGTTATTGTCATCAATTTGTGCTCATACTACTCCCTAATATTGATCTGTAATTCATATTTAGACATTATAAAATCACTATTATAACATTTACAATCACATTTTGTAAAATGCATCACTTCCTTTCTATTGAAGTATTGGTATTGACAATTGTGCCACATGATGAGTAATGTGAAACCTGAAAAAGACTTGCAGTAAACATTTAGTTTCCACCATATATTTCACATATCTGTATCTACAACAAAATGTGTGTTTGTGTGTGTGAGCATCTTTAGTCTGTATAAAATATTATTGTTTAAGCCTATTGTTTAAGTATTATTGTTTAAGTATTCATTTTCCGCCATATTTTGTGGTCTCAGTAATACATTTTAGGTTGACATAGGCTTGACAAAACTCAGTATGGGTCATCACCACGATGCCCTGAGGTAGCCTGAGTAGTTTTGAAACAGCGCCACCTAGTGGAGATTTCCCCCCCTCAAATGCTTATAACTTTGGGTGTGGTTAACTTGTTTTCATAGGAGTAACTTTTTTTGTCTCCTGAATCCTTGCCAAGTCCAACAATACCAGACTTGCCAGGTTTTGCGCATTGTTTGGGCAGCGTGGTAACTTAGCGCTAAAAAAAGTTACAGGATATCTTCGAAACTGCTAGACTGACCAAGACGAAACCAGCGTCAGAAGTTCTGAAACATAGGTCGATAGCCAAGTGTTAATACCAAATGTCAAAATATTGACAGTAAGGGGGAGTAAAATCCAATCAAAGTCAGGTGTCAGTCATTTTTCATGTGTTTTTTCATATAAATGTCTATAACTCCAAAACAAAATGAGATATTTTCACCAAAATCGACACACACATGTATGGGCTCACTCCGAGGACACATAAAAAAATGGTAGGATTGTGCCTCTTGGTGGCGCTATAATAGAACAAAACATGAAATTTCCATTGACTACAATGCAGAATTATGATATAAAATGCTATACTTTACAAATGAATTGGTGTATCATTACGAAACTTGGTTTGTGCCATCAACACCATGCCTTTAAGCTACTTAAAAGGTTTCAAAACAGCACCGCCATGTGGTCCATACTTATAATGAAAAGAACTCTTGAGGCTATATCTCTGCAATGACATATAGACACTATATTGACACCAAACTTTGCATGTGTCATTGTTCCCTTATTCTGACCACACCACATCAATTTCGTAACTGTGCCACCTATTGGTTGAAAGTGATAAATCATTAAATCAATATTATTGACTGTATTTATCATTTTACAGCCATTTTGCCTAAAATCACCTTAATAGGTCTTTAATTGCTCATTGCTGCCGTTGATCTGACATTGCCAGCATTTTTGGCATGTCTTGTCTTCTTCTTTGCGCTTGGCCCCGGTATTGCTGCTTGCAGCTATATTTCCTATTATAACTGTTTTAATTATACTTTTTACTTTTATTTTTTATTTTTATTATTTTGTTAAGGCTGTCTGGGTGGAAGAGGTTGAGAGATGGGAGCGCAATATATCGAAATCCCTCCGGCGCGAGGACGATCTGTTTAGATCTGCTCTGACGGATAGATCTGTAGAGATAGCCCTGGTGGTTCAGTCCAGGAAGATCTAGGGTAAAGTTTAAATGCAAAGTTACCTGACAAATATTTTTTACGTAAACCTGACTCTCCATTTTCTTCTACTCCAGATAGGGGTTATACTATATATTTTTATTTTATTTTATTCACTTACGAATGTTTTAATTTCCTTTCTGTAAAGCACTTTGAATTGCCACTGTGTATGAAATGTGCTATACAAACAAAACTTGCCTTGCCTTGCTCATGTGTCATGTTTGCTTGCTTGTCCATTCGCGATCGTCGTATTGTCATTCACTTCAGCGATGATAAAGACCCGTTCATTTCCACACCGTATAAGCCTGGAGTGTCTAAACCTCCTCACTGTCTGTTTCAAGCATCAGCTCCCAAAGTGTGTCCGAAAAGTAAGATAATATACTCCTAATATGTTTGTTTACTTTGGTTCCTCTTTTCGTGATCGATATAACCCTCTAATCTCGTCATAATTGTAATATGTTCGTTAGCTGGTCTGTCGTGCTCGTACTATCGAGTTGTTCAAGATAACGGTGTTTCTGTTTTTGGGATGGAAGGGATGACTTTTTCATGGAACATTCGACCTGGATTACCATAGTAACACACATTGCTTTCACTTATTGATGACATCATACCCTCTGCCGGCTAGTCGTTGCCTGGGTTACGTATGTGTGGGGCTGAGCTATCAAAATAGGGGCATGTTTGTCGGTTACCAGAAAACGTCTCGGTTACGTATGTGGGGGAGGGAACGGAGAAGTACGTTAGTGACTAACGAAGGGGGGTTTCGCCTAGAAGCCAATTACCTTCGAGGTGTTTAACAGCGCCCAATGGCGTGCCAATGCCATGGGCATGCGGAATTTGCATGCGTAACTCCGCCCCACCTCGTGGGTATATAAGGAAGTACGCTAGCAACATCGCATTATGTATCTGCTGCGGAGCCAAGATCTGAACTCCACGTTACAGCAGCACAGCTGACGTGGCAGAGGAACGTACGTCTCCGTTCCCTCCTCCGATCTCTGGGGGCTCAGGGATGGGAGTGTTAATTCTTTCATTGACCAAATTAGGGTGCTGCTAACCCAGGGGCCAGCAGCTGAACGAAGGATTCTCCCCCGGCCCTCCACCGGGGGAAGGAGTGGTCCTGCTACCATCTCCTGGAAAGAATTTCCCATCCCTGAGCCGTCCGTCTCAGGAACGCCGCTTGGCCTGGCGCTTAGCGGGGCGCTGTGCTGTGCTTCCTCCGCGACCCGGCCTGGGTGATGGCTGCTGCTTGGGCCGGGCGGGAGGGGCGGGAGCCTTAGGAGGGCGTCCTCGGCGGCGAGCAGGCTGAGGCGACTGTGCCGGCGGCTAGGTGGAGGCAGCAGCTGGCCGCCGGGGCAGTATATGTTTTATAGCCTCAGTCTGCTTCTGGGCGGTTGAAAACTGTTGGGCAAAGTTTTCAACCGCGCCGCCGAAGAGGCTTTGGAGGGGTGCTTAGGATCACCACGCCATGTTGAAGCGCTCTGAGGACACAGTTGCATCGCAACAGAACGTTCAACCGGGGGGACCCCAGTGTACCCTTTGGCCGCGGCCCCATCAAGGGTGAAAAAGGCGGAGAAGACTGCAGACCGGTCATGGGAAGACAACGGGGACTTCCAGGACCGGGCAATCTCCTCATGCAGCTCGGGAAAGAAAGGTATTGGGGGCGGGGACTGACGTGAGTCAGCGCGGGTCCCCAAAAACCAATCATCGAGCCGCGAGCGTTCGGGACAGGGTGGAGGGTTCCACTCTAACCCTAGACTCGCGGCTGCCCGAGACAACATGGCTGTCAGCTCTGGGTACGACTCGGGCAATGCTGGCGCGCCCGAAGGCGGCAGCACAGCCGAGTCATCATCCTCAGAGGACTCGAGCCCACCTTGTGATGCGGTGACCGACATCGCATCATCCTCTGGAGCACCAAACGAAATGCGAGATTTCAGAGCTGAAAACTTCCTTGTTAGTCAAAGAAAAGCTTGTATAGACACCAGGCCCAGCAAAAAAGAAAAAAATATAAAATAAATAATTAAAAATGAAAAATTACGCAATTTTCTCAACTTTTTGTTCAAAACGTTTTTTTATTAAACTTACCCACATTCAATTGTTGATACAAAAAAACATTTTATTTTTTTCTTTGAAGTAGAAGCTCTGTTCTTTCTTTTGATATATTGCATGTTCAGATATTCATGCAACAAAATATTCTAAGGGCCATGAAAGTTTTGTGAAATATATTTAAAAAAACTTCGGCAACTTTAAAAAAAAGAATGCTGGCGGGGAAGGAGTAAATAATTATTTGCAGTGGAAAGTTTGGAAAACACTAGAGGTAGAATTATGCTCAGTTTATATGCTCAATTTGTTTATGTTTTACATATTCATTTATGTTTCCAGTGAAATTTCAGGGGACTTCAGAGGCCACAACAGGCCTCCTGAGACAATTAGATACTATAAAAGCACTAGCACGCACTGATGACTCCACAGTCCCACTAAATCAGAGCCCATCATTACCTGCCATGACGGTCATTTGAGAGTATACAACAGAAGGTATCTAATAATTCTAATTCAAATAGAATTAGTTCGTAATATAAAAAACAACAACTGTTTCTTAGACTGTGTTGAATTATTACTGTGCTAGCCATTTATTTAATTGAATGATTATTATATTATTAAGACTTTACATTTAAGGTCACATTACATGGTAGGACACTGTGGCTAAAAGCTTCTAAGTTGATTGTATGTTTATTTATTTATGGTTAAAAACCATATGGACTTTGTTTGCTCTCTTCCTCAGGTCAATGAAAGTATTCCTTGTGTAAGGAAAATGGGAAATGGAACATATTTTTACTTAATGTTGTTTGAAAATATTGGGTGCGTAAAATATGCTTTCTTCACTATGGCGTTTATTTTTTACTGTGCTGTCATATACTTTAATGTCCTTATTATTCTTGTGATATTTATGGAAAAGACATTGCACCAGCCCATGTATATTCT
This sequence comes from Gobio gobio, assembly GCF_949357685.1. Taxonomy (NCBI): domain Eukaryota; kingdom Metazoa; phylum Chordata; class Actinopteri; order Cypriniformes; family Gobionidae; genus Gobio; species Gobio gobio. The sequence continues at coordinate 14,439,734 of NC_137114.1, forward strand.
GATTTCATGCTTGTCCATCAACTCTGTATATGGTACAGCTGGCTTTTTCCCAAGGTTACTGACAGACTTGCTGTCTGATGCACACTCAATCTCCTTTGAAGCATGTCTTGTACAGAGTTTTGTCATTTACTCATATGCAGCTTTTGAGCTTACTATATTAATGCTAATGGCAATCGATAGGTTTGTTGCAATCAGCAAACCTTTGCATTACAACAACATAATTACCACACGGTTTCTAACTGTTTCAATATTTATAGCATGGCTTTATCCAGCGATTTTTGTTGGTATTAGTGCTCTTTTGACTTCCAGGCTGACAATCTGTGGGAACAAATTGTTAAAGGTGTACTGCCACAACTATGAAATTGTCAAACTCTCATGTGTGAACAATACTATTAATAATATTTATGGCCTGATTGTTACGATCACGACAATTTTTATCCCTTTGAGTTTTATATTTTACACCTATATCAGAATTATTATAATTTGTCAAAGAAGCACACAAAAGTTCAGGAGCAAAGCATATCAAACTTGTATTCCACACATGGTAATCCTTTTAAATTTCTCAGTTGGTATTTTTTTAGAGCTCACTTTGAGTCGATTTGTGATTGGGGAACTTCCTATAGCGCTAACTGTTGCCATTTCTCTTGAATTTATTGTTATACCACCCTTTGTAAACCCTATTGTTTATGCTCTAAAACTTCCTGATATCCGCAAAAAACTTTGGCATCTTATAAAAGCCTCCAAATAGCCTGCTTTGTCTCTGTTGTAATACTGTTACACAGAAAACCAAGTTTGAAGAAATTTAAAGATAATCATATAGCATTTATAGCTATATACACTAAATGTGACAGTTTTCACCTCTCCGAATTCTATACAGATTTTCTTTAAATGACCTCCTCAGGAAATATATATAGGCCCTATATATTTATTTATTTATTTTTTTTTGTGAAAAACTTCTATGAAAATCTTCAATTAAATCTTTTAAAAATAATATTAGAGTCTGTAAATTCTTTATAATTGTATTGTCTAAAAAAAATAATACTAATAATAATTGTCTGTTTTTTAAACTGGTAAATTATTTTAATATTTTGTTGTTCTGCATGTGAAGCATATTGTCAGACTGAATTAGGCTTTTTATATATAAATAAGGATTTAGGAATCAGTTGAGTGATTCAAATAATATCTGTTAAAATGCTTTATATCAAATAATTACAAATAGTGATATTTGGTGTAGTTATACCTATTGTCAATAGAAAAGATAATAAAATAAAAGTGATTCCATGCTTATACACACACACACACACACACACACACACACACACACACACACACACACACACACACACACACACACACACACACACACACACACACACACACACACACACACACACACACACACACACACACACACACACACACACACTTCTTTACTTAACATACACATAAATTGTAAGAATATGACTAATACTGATGAATAAACAGTATACATATAAGGTAAGGCTATTAAATTGCAGTCCCAAACAAATTTTTGTCAATACATTAAAGTTGGTAAGTTTGATTGAGCCGCCAGTCATTTAAAGCTGCAGTCCATAACTTTTTTTTTCTTTTTCTCAAATTTTACAAAATGTATATAATGAGCGAGTACATCATGAATCCATTTTCCATACTGTGTTTTTGTCTTATCCTGAATCACTATGTGTTTATATTCAGACTATTTTAGACCGGTCGGGTCGCCACATGTTAGTACACAATACTGCATTTTTGGGTGAACTATCCCTTTAATGATTATCAGTTTTGTTTAAGGTAATTAAAGCAACAGTTTGTCAATAACGGAAGAATATGTACAAGTATGGTATTTGGGGTAAAAGGCCCCCTGCTGTTCGGACTAAAGACACAATAATTAACATGATAAACAGCTGTCTGACTTTTCCATTTGTTGACATGACATGGTTTGATTCAGATGGTTAATGATTCAGGAATGGTTTGAGGAGCACAACAACGAGTTCGAGGTGTTGACTTGGCCTCCAAATTCTCCAGATCTCAATCCAATCGAGCATCTGTGGGATGTGCTGAACAAACAAGTCCGATGATTATTCATTTTCTCACACCCCTTCACATATGGGCTTCGTAAAGTAAAGTGTCTTACCAAATTAATTACTAAATAGTTAACAATAAATCAATATATTGTTTTATGTGAATTAGCAGGCACAATGATTGTCACATCAGTTTGAAGCAAAAACTCTAGGCAACAACACCCATTAGTCAAAAGTCTTGTGGACACAGGGTGAATTCAGGGTGATTGGGACTCTTTTTCCCATTGAGATGACTTGGAAAAAGTGTCCAAGGCCAGCCAACCTGAATTCTCGCTATCTCTATTGTGTGTTTTGTGGCTTAATTCGGAGACTTACAATTTTTTTTCTTCAAAAACCAAGCATAAACATTATTCTCTCAAAAATACAAGCATATACATGTTGCTCACGTATTATGGTAGCCCAGTTTGTGCTGAATACACTTTTGTCATTAATGTGTTTATAAGCAACTGAAAAAAGCACAAATGTCAGAGCATGTCAACTTCCAAACGGCCCCAAAACTGTGCAGACTTCTAGGGGTTAATGTCTCCGCTAAAAGCTACCTACTAAACACTAACATATATCGTTTTAATTTTTAGTACAGACATTGCTGAAATTGATTATATCCAAGTGGACAAGGTTTATATAATAATTGAAGTGGTTGTCAACCTTCTTGGTCACTGGTCCACCCATTTCCATCAGTTTGGATATGGATTTGTGGTCCAGTTGCTAACATAATAAACAGGCATTGACCTGGTAATCAGTAAAACACAGCAACAGAGGAAAACCCTCAAAGTTTATTTTGTCTGTGTTTCAGCGATATTTACATATATCACTTTAGGATCTCAGGGAGAACACACCAAGCTCAATTGGGGCAAAAGTTACATTCAGTTTATCTGCAGTTAATTTCATTTTAAAGTGTTGCTCCTCTGTAATAGCTAATAGCATACATTCCACAGATTACTGTGGCCAGAAGATTTTCCAGATTAATGATGCTCCTAATCATAAATATTTACAAAAATGTTGCTGTCATATACTCATTGAAAGTTATAAATACAACACATTACAAATACATCAATTTATTTGAGGTGTACATCAGGAATGTCAAGGTTGCACTGCAAATAAATATTTTACTTGAAACAATAAAGCAGAAAGAAAACTTCCTTTGATTTTCCAAAAAATATTACAAACAAAATCTTTTTTTTTTTTTTACACCTCAAAAATCAGGAACACTAATTGACCCTCTCAACTAGTTAAGTCAACAAAAATATGTATTCTTTCAAAACACTAAAATACTTTACATTTCGTGAATCTGAAGAGGATTATGAAGTGTCTTCAATCAGACACTAGTACACTGAGGATATTTTTTAATATAGACTCAGTATAATTATATAATAGCAAGGTTATTAAATGGCATAAAGTAAAAAAATATTGAGACAAGGGTAAATCTAATTCAAATGACAAAAACAAAGGTATGGCAGAAATGGCTGTCCGACTGCATACTCATAGTACAACCAAATAAATAAATAGTGTAGTTCTCATTGCATTTGGAAAAACAACCTAAAACAACAGAGCTGCCCAAATAATTTGTTTCTTAAGTGATGGACAACTGTTAGGAAATAAAACTGTCAAAAATAAAACTTTTTCTTCTTAACTGGTTTGTAAGTTCTTGTTTTAGTAACCAAACAGCTAAAGAGATTATCATCCTTCTCCAGGTCTTAATCTATCAGTAGTGTAATGCCTTGCTTGCGAGGTAATAGCACCGATATGACTTACTGCAACTCGGACATTGTGTATATAAAACAAAAGACAAATATGCCAAAAACATATTCAAAAACAAAACGCAGATTCTTCCATTCATTATCTTTACTCTGTGCGTATCCAGCATGACAAAGCCAGAAGTTCAGGGGAGCAACAAGATGCTGTCCTGCTTGCTTCCTGATTATCAACGCATATAACACTATATAAAGGGTGTGAGCGTCAACACACCTTGCAACACATATGTGAGCATCAACACATATATTTATATAATATGGACAGGTTTATGAGAGCACAACAAATACACATGCTCACAGAGCTTTAAAAAGGTAGCAGCAGCAACTCTCAGCAAAAACCTTGGAGAACAACGGGCAGATCATGGGTTAAAATAAAATGTAATATAATGTGGAGTGATATTCATGAAATTTGTACACCAGCAAACATCACAATCAAAACAGATGGGCCTAAAACAACAGAAGTAATGGTAATAATGTGACATTTAAAGATCAAGTTAAGTCAGTTTCTAGAACATTTTACAGAAATAAGAATCAAGACGTTAAATTATGATAAAGAAAACAATCGTGACAATATTTTTGTCGTCATACATAAACCACTGAAATGAATAAGCGGTCATATTTACTTTTGTGTTTGAAAGCAATGAGGTGATGCTCCAAATAATTTCACAGTGATAAAACGACATTCACAGGACGGTACACTGACAGGCCTTTGGGACTGGTTTACATGAGATGCCCATGAGGACAACGATCTTACTACTAGTTAAATAAAGCTATACTGATCTGCGAAGCAGGTTGTTCTTGTCAGGCTCAAGAAACTCTTCAACTAAAGCAGTGGTCACTTTTCTTAACTCCTCCTCCAGACAAGAGATATCGCTGCAATACAATTGCAAAAAATAAATTAATTAATGAATACATATATATAAAAAATAATAAATACATTAAAATATATATATACTGTATATATATATACATACATACATACATACATACACACACACTATATAATGTGTGTGTGTGTGTGTGTGTGTGTACACAGAGATCAAATGTATTCGTAAAATTGCCTCCTATATACACTATATTGCCAAAAGTATTGGGACACGCCTCCAAATCATTGAATTCAGGTTTTCCAATCACTTCCATGGCCACAGGTGTATAAAATCAAGCACTAGGCATGCAGACGCTTCTACAAACATTAGTGAATGAATGGGCCGCTCTCAGGATCTCAGTGAACTCAAGCGTGATACTGTGATAGGTTGCCACCTGTGCAATAAGTCCATTTGTGAAATTTCCTCACTACTAAAATATTCCACGGTCAACTGTTAGTGGTATTATAACAAAGTGGAAGCAATTGGGAACAACATCAACTCAGCCATGAAGTGGTTGGCCACGTAAAAATCACAGAGCGGGGTCAGCGCATGCTGAGGCACACAGAAGTCACCAACTTTCTGCAGAGTCAATAGTTACAGACCTCCAAACTTCCTGTGGCCTTCAGATTAGCTCAAGAACAGTGAGTAGAGCTTCATGGAATGGGTTTCCATGACCGAGCAGCTCATCCAAACCTTACATCACCAAGTGCAATGCAAAGCGTGGGATGCAGTGGGGTAAAGTACGCCACCACTGGACTCTAGAGCAGTGGAGACGTGTGGAGTGACCAATCACACTTCTCTGTCTGACAATCCGAAGGTCGAGTCTGGGTTTGGCGGTAGCCAGGAGAACAGTACTTGCCTGACTGCATTGTGCCAAGTGTAAAGTTTGGTGGAGGGGGGGATTATGGTGTGGGGTTGTTTTTCAGGGGTTGTGCTTGGCCTCTTAGTTCCAGTGAAAGCAACTCTTAATGCTTCAGCATACCAAGTCATTTTGGATAATTTCATGCTCGCAACTTTGTGGGAACAGTTTGGGGACGGCCCCTTCCTGTTCCAACATGACTGCTTAAAAATTCCCATAAACACACTCCTAAACCTTGTGGAAAGCCTTCCCAGAAGAGTTGAAGCCGTTATAGCTCCAAAGGGTGGACCAACTGCATATTAAACCCTACGGATTAATAATGGGATGTCATTAAAGTTTATGTGCATGTAAAGGCAGATGTTCCAAAACTATTGGCAATATAGTGCATTTAAGAATAGAAAAAAGTCTGCATGATAAGCCTCAAAAAGTTAGAACATTTAAGCCACACATAAAGGATGCTCGACTCTCTCAGAACCAGCTTTAATCTTATGAGCCATTTTAGCAATGACATTTAATAAACTGAAAAAAGTAGTGGATGCATGTTGTCATATACTTTAAGGAATAGTTCAGCCAAAAAACGAAAATTTGATGTTTTTCTGCTTCCCCTAATACATCCAAGATGTAGGTGTCTTCGTTTCTTCAGTAGAAACACAAATTAAGATTTTTAACTCCAACCGTTGCTGTGTTTCAGTATATAATGCTTGTCAATGGAGACTAATTCTATTAGAGTAAAAAAAAAATGGACAGACAACTTAAAATTAAACCCAGCGGCTCGTGACGACACATTGATGTCTTAAGACACGAGAGAAACCGAACGGTATTTATGCAAATATATCACCTCATATCCCGTGTGTGAGGTCAAAATTCCGGCCGGGTCATCGATATATACATAGATACCTCATTAGTGCCTGTGTGGATCATGGCGTGGATCGCTCGAATGAGGAATCTACGTATACATATCTGACCCGGCCGATATTTTGACCTCACTCACGGGAAGTGATGGCAGTCTGCAGAGCTGAAGACATACGTCTGATATGAGGTGATATATTTGCATAAATACCGTTGGGTTTCTCTCAGAAACCGATCGCTTCGTGTCTTAAGACATCAATGTGTCGTCACGAGCCGCTGGGTTTAATTTGAAGTTGTCTGTCCATGTTTTTTTATTCTCTAATAGAATTAGTCTCCATTGACAAGCATTATATGAGTGACAAACAGCAACGGTTGGAGTTAAACATTTTTAATGTGTGTTCTACTGAAGAAACGAAGACACCTACATCTTGGATGCCTTAGAGGTAGGCAGAAAAACATCAAATTTTCGTTTTTGGCTGAACTATCCCTTTAAGATCACAAAGGTATCCTAACCTTTGAAAATACATGTCAACTTCGTGGTGCAACGTATCACAAATCTCACAGTTTGGATCATATTTCGACTTCTGAGTAGAGTACATTTTTTGGGATCCGCCCCAAAAAATTTTTTATTAAAAATAAATAAATAAATAACCTAGTAAATGGAAAGCAAAGTTACATTTGCCCTTTTTTCATTATTAAAAGCACACTAAGTACTTCGATACCACAGCAAAAACTACTAGCCCAACTAATAAAATTCAAACATCATTAAAGACAAGTGAAAAGTTAGTAATGAAATAAGAACACTGTTTTTTGTTGTATTTATCTATGCTTGAAATTAAAGTTACAAATAAAGTAAGGTCTTACAGTAGTATTCAGGTACAGCAATGTAATCATTACATGTAAAACAAAACTACAGTGTTATACATATAGATTAATCTCTGTTAAAGCTGTTTTGTTGTTTGATTAACATAAATGACATGGACAGCAGTAGGTATTTATAGGCTGCTGTCACTTTAAGATGGATCCAATATACATCTGATTTCTTTCTCAACTGTTAAGTGAACGCAAACAGCTGAGAAAGAAATCAGATCAGTATCAGATTAGTATTAAGACATAAACGATTGTGTTTAAGAGAATACTTGCCGAGATGGGTATTTTGGCAAGTTTGTGTCTATGTGTCTGTTCAAGTGCATGGAGACAGCAATGAGGAATCAATTTGGTGTTTGTCGATGTCTCTACTTTATTTAAAGCGGACGGAGTGCTAGAACAAATGTGCCGTAACTTAAGAAAATACTTAAGAAAATAACCATCATTTTAAGCCGTCTGTTAAAAAATGACAATGTAAACATCAGTTACAGCTTTAACATGGCAAATGACCAAGGTAAGAGCGGGATAATCCACGGCTAGCCATGCATTAAAGGATTTTAATGCACGACCTAGCGGGTCGGGTGGTTCTTTGCCTCTACATCGTGCATTAAAATAATTTAATGCATGGCTAGCCGTGGATTATCCCTTACATGTCCCTTTAAGCAGACAGTCTAATGACTAATATTCTAATGTCTCAAGTGGACTAGCGAAATAAAGTCACCCACATTTTGGTTTAGCATTTTGTCTAACAAAGATATTCATACATTTAATTAATAATTACCATCATAGATATAAGGATAAAAAAAAACTGGAGTTAAAACAAAAACCAGCTATCCAGTAAAGTAGTCTGGTACCAACAATATGATCCATTTCAAAACTTCTAATAGAAGATACCAACCGTTCTCCTGGTGGTGCACAGAATTCTGTGTAATACTTGATCTTTGGCTCAGTCCCGCTGGTCCTAAGTGTAGCAACAATGCCATTCTGAAATGTGAATGTGACCATTTGGCTATTTTTTGTCAATGGAAGGACCTAAAAGGAAATATTAAAAGAAAACTTATTCCAATGAAACTGTTTCTAAAATCAAGAAACATTCAGGAGATCTGCTATGACATACACATTTTTTGTCAGGCTGACCGCTGTCATAACCAGTGGTCACATCTCTGATGTGCGTGATGCAGTAATCACCGCATAATTCTGGGTATACACCTGAACCTCTGAAGTTGCGCAGACGGCTGAATATTCTATAAATAGTGGGTGGATCATTGCAGAGGACATAGGATGTTCTGGAAATGTGATAGCCATATCTGGGGTACAACAGTGAAGAGAACAATCAACACATGAGCCAAGTAAAACGTGAAAGCGATGTACAGATTCACACTAAAATATATCACATTTCTTTGAAATAATAATTGAGTACTTAATAAAGAAAACCAAAAAAAGTGTAGCAGTAAAGATGCTTACATTTCATAGATGTTGCATAGTTGTTGGTTCAAGGAAAGGTTTTTGGTGTGCAGATAAGCAGCCATCTCAGCCACAACAGCTGCTGTACTGACTCCATCCTTATCAAGAACCATGTTCCCACACAAAAACCCTGGCATCAAGATAAAGGATGAGACATAACTTTATTGTTCTATATAGCATTATTTTGAAGCCCTTGACTTTGTATGGACAAACTACAAGCCCTTTTAAATTTCAAGCAACATGAAATGGTGTTCACAACCCATTGTGACATATTTCAAAGTGGCACATGAAGCTTAAAAAAAAACTCTAAAATCAGACTTTATCCTTTGGGAATCGAGTAGATTATGAAAAGCGCATTTCAGTTTGCATTTCTTCTGTATAACACAAAATAAGGTATTTCGAACAATATTTCAACTGTTTTGACCCCACAAAATAATCTTTCTTTTTTTCTCAAAGAATCTTCTTTTAGGGCTTTTCACACTTGAAATCGTTAACCCTGGGTTATTCTTAACCCCGGTTAAATGGAATCCTGTGTTATCTTGCTTCATGTTTCACATTGCTTATGATTTACCCAGGGTTACATAAACACAGAATATTTGTTTTCGATTTGATTTACATTATTTAAAACCTAACATTTCAACGTTTCTTTAGACATATGTCTCATATTTGTGTGATAAGTTTTCACTGATGTCTAGTCTGATTTTCTTCAGAAAATGACCTGTAGCTTATTTACAGAGAGGCTGCAGATCGCGCATCATGTTTGTTTTCTTTATTTTGCAAAAATCACAACAATTCGTTTTTTAGACTGTACAAAAAAAAATAGAAACTTGATAGATGATGATGATGTATAACACTTGCCTGAATGATAAAAATTAGTTATTTGAGTCTCTTTGGCACTGATAAGAAAAAAGCGAGTAAATAAAAGACCCTCAGCTTAACCTTAACGTGAAAAACGCTTAACATGGCTTAAGAAAATGGCATTAAAAGACCAAACTCGGTAAACATGCAACTAATAAAGCATACTATGTACAGAAAAGCACGCTTATAATGAGGCTTAATGGACCAACAGTTATAAAAAAGACATAAATATGTTATACATTAATAAAACAAAAGCAGGTTTAGTGATTTGCAAAAACCAAAGTCACACTTAGATTGTCATTAACACAGAGGGAGAACTATTCCAACAAGCTCTCTCACCTTGAACACAAATTTGCGTTCTTTCGTCATATCATCTGCATTTCTGCACATAGCATGCTTTATTAGTATTTTGTTTACTGAGTTTGGTCTTTTAATATGACTTTTTTAGTACATTAAGCGTTTTAGAATGTCCCCATTGGGGGAAACAAACGAATAGTCATGTGGGTTTAAAGTTCGATACGTCAGAATTTATTCGGCAAATGCATTTCCATGTCCCATTATTCGCATTAACTCTTTTTTGCACAAGTCAAAAACCACCACAAGCAAGCATTTAACTTTTTTGTGAAATTTGGGATTTCCATCAATCGTTTTTGATGTTATTCTTCAAAGTTCGCAGGGTGATGGAAACATCGATTGGATGAACGCAGCACACGTCACATTTACATTAAGGCTCTAGAGTTGCGCATCCTCATTTTATATATTGCCACGTTTTTTCTGAATGGACTGTTCGGACTATTATTATTTATTTATTTACGCCATGTCAGCAACAAGGCTATTTTCATGGCGAAAACAGAATAAACAACATAATTCATAAAATTAAAAAACAACTACATTAGACATTTCAGGTTAATTCAAGATAGAATTTCTAATATACATTCAGGTGGTACTTTTTAAAAATACATCAGCTAAACACATCTCTGAATAAAACCGTTGTCTATTTACATTAAAACATTGCAGTCCAGTTAAATATGTTTAATAGTCATTGTAGTTTAACATGGAAGGCATGGTTTTACTAACCATGTGAAAGTCTTGTATGACTTAAATGGCATCTAGTAAAAACAACTTGATCATACCTAGATTTATACTAGGACTTATTTCATGTAACTTATTCCCTTTGCATTGATCCCATTCCATCTGCCACATGTTATTAATATAGGAGTTTATTACTGGTCTGAGATCAGAGGGTAATTTTTCAGACTATAAAAGTTAAGAATGAAACAGTCTTTTCTCTACGCCAATCGACACGTTTTCCATCACCATTTGACATTTCCCCCCAAATAAAATGACTGTTTATACAATGCGCAGTGTCTCCAAGACTGTCCAAAGCATGTGAATATGAAGCATGCGATTGGCTGTCTGTTGCTAAGCATCAAGTCTTAACATTTTAACACTGCATCGTGTCACACTGCACAGGTTTGGCAATGTGTGAAAAGCCCTTTTATGTTTCAAAGAAGAAAAAAAGAAAAACAGGTTTGGAACGATAAGATGATTAAATGACGACAAACTTTTTATTTGTGGATGAACAATCCCAAAAATGTAAAGAATAAACAAACATGCTGGCGACAGCACGGCTTGAAGTTCATGTGTGTCTGCAGTTAAACACACTTACCAATGGATTCTTCAAAGGAAAAAATGACTTCCTTTCCTGCTTTTGTTAATTCATGGATTCTATTTCCAATCCATTTGAAGCCAGGCAATGTTTCCTAGGATGAAGGGGAGCGAAGTAAAAATACAGTAATAAGTTAAACTATTAAGCAGTGGGCTATTCTTTTAGCAAACCAAAATCATCTAATAAATTAATTCATTCAGATCAGTGGTTTTAACATTAAAAATTTAAAATCTGTTAAAAAAAAACAAACAAAAAAAACAGAATATGCACATAATATTTTGCACATATTTTATTGGGTCTTTATACATAATGTATAGCTGCCTTTTAAATGTAAGCATGCAGTCCTTATATGGACATCCAAACCCCAGATTTAGATCATAGTCTCTATTTAAAGGGTTAGTTCACCCAGAAATGAAAATTCTGTCATTAATTACTTACCCTCATGTCACCCGTGTGACCTTAGACCTTTGAAGCGACGTGAATAGTTTTTGTGCGAAAATAAAATCAAAATAATGACTTTATTCAACAAGTTCTTGTCTTCCGACTGGGCCTTTGACGTGAACTCACGAAGCACCACGACACATGCGCGAGAATATGACTTTCATTTTGCGGATTTGAAAAGGCACTTTTACGTGCACTTGTTCGTTTCTCAGGGTTCGGGCATCCAGGAAATTGTTCCCATTTTGAGCACTACGCCAAGACCTAAAGCACAATCAATGTAGAATTCAACAGCTTGGATATGGCGCGTCTTCCTCTGCTTGTAAACAAAGCTCCTCGCTTCCGGATCATGTGTCAGAACACCGGCTCTATTCTCGCGCATGCGTCGTGGTGCTTCGTGAGTTCACGTCAAAGGTCCAGGCGGAAGACAAGAACTTGTTGAATAAAGTCATTATTTAGATTTTTTTTTGCGCACACTATTCTTGTCGATTCTTGAAAATGACTGTTGAACCACTGTAGTGAGATGGACTTTGTAACGACGTCTTTAGTACCTTTTATGGGTCTTGAGAGAGGAAATGTCATTGCTGCCAATGGAGGCCTTTCTGAGCCATCGGATTTCAACTAAAATATCTTAATTTGTGTTCCGAAGATGAACAAAGGTCTTACGGGTGTCGAACGACATGAGGGTGAGTAATTACAGATAATGACAGAATTTTCATTTTTGGGTGAACGAACCCTTTAAGAATAATAAAGCACTCAATATACACTCACCTAAAGGATTATTAGGAACACCTGTTCAATTTCTCATGAATGCAATGATCTAATCAACCAATCACATGGCAGTTTCTTCAATGCATTTAGGGGAGTGGTCCTGGTCAAGACAATCTCCTGAACTCCAAACTGAATGTCAGAATGGGAAAGAAAGGTGATTTAAGCAATTTTGAGCGTGGCATGGTTGTTGGTGCCAGACGGGCCGGTCTGAGTATTTCACAATCTACTCAGTTACTGGGATTTTCACGCACAACCATTTTTAGGGTTTACAAAGAATGGTGTGAAAAGGGAAAAACATCCAGTATGCGGCAGTCCTGTGGGCGAAAATGCCTTGTTGATGCTAGAGGTCAGAGGAGAATGGGCCGACTGATTCAAGCTGATAGAAGAGCAACTTTGACTGAAATAACCACTCGTTACAACCGAGGTATGCAGCAAAGCATTTGTGAAGCCACAACACGCACAACCTTGAGGCGGATGGGCTACAACAGCAGAAGACCCCACCGGGTACCACTCATCTCCACTACAAATAGGAAAAAGAGGCTACAATTTGCACGAGCTCACCAAAATTGGACAGTTGAAGACTGGAAAAATGTTGCCTGGTCTAATGAGTCTCGATTTCTGTTGAGACATTCAGATGGTAGTGTCAGAATTTGGCGTAAACAGAATGAGAACATGGATCCATGTAATGGTGTGGGGGATGTTTCCTTGGCACACTTTAAGCCCCTTAGTGCCAATTGGGCATCGTTTAAATGCCACAGCCTACCTGAGCATTGTTTCTGACCATGTCCATCCCTTTATGAGCACCATGTACCCATTCTCTGATGGCTACTTCCAGCAGGATAATGCACAATGTCACAAAGCTCGAATCATTTCAAATTGGTTTCTTGAACATGACAATGAGTTCACTGTACTAAAATGGCCCCCACAGTCACCAGATCTCAACCCAATAGAGCATCTTTGGGATGTGGTGGAACGGGAGCTTCGTGCCCTGGATGTGCATCCCACAAATCTACATCAACTGCAAGATGCTATCCTATCAATATGGGCCAACATTTCTAAAGAATGCTTTCAGCACCTTGTTGAATCAATGCCACGTAGAATTAAGGCAGTTCTGAAGGCGAAAGGGGGTCAAACACAGTATTAGTATGGTGTTCCTAATAGTCCTTTAGGTGAGTGTATTTTAAGCCTTAGTATAGTACAAACTTCAAATTGAGACTTGAACTAACCTCAAAACGAAAGCCTTCAATACGAGCAAAGGCATTAAGAATTTTGGAAGAAACAGTGGTGGCCAGCATGTATACTTTCTCAGTGTCTGCTGGGTCAGGATGTGCTTCCTTCCAGTTAAACAACATCCACCAGCCGAGCAATGCAGCCAACTCATTTCCCGTGAACACTTTCCAACTGCAACTGCCCATAAAAAACATAGAATATTACTTATGAGCCACCTGACTCAAGAGTTCAGAACAAGTACTGTCAAATAGAACTGATACTTCTGCTTTTTACTGCTGAGGGTATTAATGATAAAGTACTTGTCATTCTGCTCTGCAACAGCCAAGCGATCAGCATCAGGGTCTGTGGCCACAACAATGCGAGCCTCTTCTCTCTCAGCCAAGCGAAGGGACAGCTCCTGCAACACAGTCAGTGCAATAGAACTCAATGGTTATATCCGGATGGTAAATTAGTATTATTTTTCCCACATTGTGCCATAACAGTGCTGGGCAAGTTACTGAAAATTGGTAATTAGTTCCAGTTACTAGTTACTTCTTTTAAAAGTAATTGAATTACTTTACCAATTACTGTATATCAAAAGTAATTAGTTACTAGGGAAAGTAACTTAAGTTACTTTTATGTCTGCTTTTTAAATGTAAATATGAACAGTACTGAACAGTCAAACACAATAAACATAATTTTTAGACCTATTTATTGTAATCAACAGGGCAACAGGCCTTCAAATCAAGCAGTAGTACAAAAGTCTCTTTTAATACTTGAAACAAAATAATTTTAACAGTGGTGTTTTACCACATTAGGCCCAAAGAAATAAAAGTTTGCCTACAGATTCGCCTACAGTATTAACACTAATTAAAAGAGAAAACAAAGGTGCCTTGAGGTGCTGCATATTACTGAATATGTGATTTAACAAAAGCTTAACAAAATGGTTTTACAAACATGCCTCATAAGGAAAAGCTAAATAGAGATAAGAGATGAGATTCTCAACAAACGTTAAAATGGGCTAACAAGTCTCATCTCTCAAAGCTCATCGACCTGAAAAGCACGGTGTGCTCTGATTGGCCAGCGATCCAGTTCATTGAGCCCAAGTATACCTAATGCGTCTGACAGAAATGTCACGCTTCTTATATTCATATTCGGAACATCAGCTCCCAAAGCAAAGCAATAATGACAGATGATAATGTTGGTTCTACCTTGTCAATTGGCCATAACCAAGGGGTCATGGTTTGGGTAGCTGGCTTTGGCAGTTGTTGGAAACACCCAAAATGGTCTTTTAAAGACAAACTTAAATAGTATTTATAAGTATTTATATAAAGTATATATTTTTGTAATTGTTATAGTAATTAAATAAATGTCATAGTTATTAAAAAATATGTAACATAATATTTATACAACATTATATGCATACATATTATACTTATACAAGTCTGGAAAAAAAATTACTTACTAAGACAGATTCTCCTTCTTCTGGGTTAGGACAACTAACAGTGGAAAATTCTGGATCTGGATCTTTCTGTTCTGGAACAGGGATAGGAGGTGGGAAACCAAACTGCTGAAAAGCTCTCTGGACAAAGTTGTGACCAACACCATGGAAAGATGTATGCACAAACTTCAGGGGAGACTTTGCATTAAGCTCTCTGCAATGAGAAAAAAAAAACATTGTGAAGGAATGTATTTTAAAAAAAGTGATCAAAATACAACACCCAAAATACACCAAAATAGGGAAGAAAACTGGTATTGGTATCACCGAATACAATTTTAATACTGTGAAATATTTACAAATAAGCATACCATATTGACTGTGCAAGTAATGATTTAATGAAAAATGATGCAAGTACACCTAAAAAAACCTAGAAGAGTGTAATATACACTCTTAAAAAAGCTTATTTGTCAGGGTGTGAAGAACCTTCAAATTGCACAAAATGTTCTTTGTAAAGGACATACGGTATTTCACACTCAATGTGATATTTATGGCACCAAAAGATGCTTCTAAGAACACGTCACTGAAGTTCATCTATATCATTGCTACGAAAAACACTCTTTGGTTCTTCATGGCACTTTATTTTTAGAGTTTAAAAACATCAACAGTACACTCTAAGTACAGGTGAGAGACTGCACCTGTGGAAGCAGATAGTGTTTAGCTCTTCCATGTACCAGCGGCAGACGTCCTCCAGGGGGTCACTCCTTAGCAGGCTGCTCTCCACTAGGTCCGCATGCCAGGACTCGGCCCACGGTTCAGTACTCTCCTCAATGAAATGCAAGATCTCCTTATCGTGTGGCGAGGAAATCTGGGCACCATTGTGCCAGTAAACCTATAGAAAAACCACAAGATCGAATCCCATCAATTGAACACAATGTTCCTGTTCTGAGGTATGTACAAGACATTAGGGCTGGTCCGAATACCATTTTTTGAGCTTCGAAGCTTTGGTAGTAATCATCATTGAATATTCGAAGCTTCGGAGGGAAGAGGCTGAACGTATTCTTCTCTCTAATAAAAGCAGGACTCTCGAGAAGTGGCGTGCCTCACGCGGGCAGGGCTTATATGCTCCGAGAACGGACGCTGATCTCAGTGTTTCCCACAGATTAGAAAGCAATTTGTGGTGGTGGGGGCATGGGTGGGGGGTTGATTGGCACAAATATCGAATTCGATCTTGATTCAGTATCAATTCATATGTATATTTCCTACTTTACATATAAGGAAAAATAAGTTTGTCTTTTTAGCACTATTTTAAACTTTTCTTGGGTTAAATTATATTTGCTCGCATTCATTAATATTCACTCGTGAGTGCTTATATAAGTATCATTAAAAATATTAGGATGTAAGTTATTAAGGTTTTAAAATGTAAAATAACCTTAATTACTACACTAATTGTAATATAAATAATAAAATAATAGAAGAAAAATATTTGAAGTGTTCATTAATGGACCATAATTATTGCACAAATAGAACCATAAGATCTCCTAAAAATATTCAATAGCCTAATTATTATTAAACTAAATTTAAACTAATTTATTTAATTGAAAAATAGTTAAGATGTATGGTCACATTTGACCACCAATGAGTATGAGTGTGACCAATTAATAAGGAATACCTGAGGGCTAAATACAAGAAAAAACATTGACAATAATGTTAACAATGTTGCATCTCCACCACTCTCCATAATCATAGACTGTAAAAAAATATGGACGACGCGACTTCACTGACTTCCGCTGATCTGAGTTGAAGCTTTCGGAGGCCGCACACGGCGCTGACATCTTGGGACTGAGTCTGCGCAGTAGAGAGCAGGAAGTAGAGGCGCGATTATCAAAAGCCCGCCCCCACTCTCACAGATGCAGAACAATTCATTATGTTGGTGTGAAATAAAGAGTTACGGAAATGTAGAAATGAAAGCTAAAGCTCCAATCTCCTCCCAAAAATCCTGAAAAAAGTCTGTTAGTGCCTCAGTGACAACTTCACTCAGAGAGGCCGTCAATCTCAGCTGTCAATCATGACGTCCACATCCCATAACATACATCACTGCTTTCAGTGCTATGAATGATAAATGTTTCTCTTCTCTCTGCTTTAGAACCATTTGAAATTATATAGAGCAATAATAACCAAAAGCGCCAACTTTTTCCAGCAGTGAATATAAGCGGTTTTTTTTACACAGTAAAAAGCTCTAAGACAGGGCACTTCATGAACTCCTGTGCAAATATTAATCCGTAATTACAGTCACACTATTGTAACAACAACCACCACCCAGGCACCCAGCAATAAAAATATTCAGTGCAACACACACAGTAACGTTGACACTAGCGACTCGTCAATTCTTGGCTGGGATGTGTCGACTTTTTGTGTTGTTGTTGTTGTTGTTGTTGAAGCCAACTCAGGATGCCAACGATAAACATGGTTTGTGAAGTTAGTTGTATTGCTCACGTGCTTGATTTTAGTGTGGCAGGCGCGTTAGCAGGGCGTAAGCAGCGCATATTTTTTTCGCCGACCATGTTAACAGATTAGACAGCATTCACATCGCACGCAGAGGCGGCGCGGCAGCGCATCGCAGGAGCAGAAGCAGCAGTGCCGCGATCGTTTCGGCGCCGAGTCTATTTTTGCCGCGCTGCTCACGCTGATTTAAAGCCACAGTGGATTGTTCTTGATCAAAACTGACCAGATTAACATGGAAAATAACAAATTTCACCATGAAATCATGTAGTGAAGTGCCCCGTGTGTTTCACAATCACCATATGACATCCAGAGCTGTTAAAAAAATTAAAAACACAACACTGCCAGAAGTTTTTGCCCAAACTTCAAAAGCCTGTTTAAATGATTAAAACTAGAAGCATATATTCACTTTAATGTTAACTTACATTTATCATGTGAACTACTTATATATGCATGTGTGTTTGGGACAGAGGGGAACACGGTCGCATTTGCAGCATATGCTGCCCATCATAAATCAAAGCACGAGACAGACGGGGCTCGGAGGAGAAGACCGGAAAATGTTACATAATGTACTATATTTGTCTGTATTTGCAATATACGAGCTGCGCGAGACAAACGCTGCCAGTGTGAATCCACAATGGGGGCACGGGCTCCGGCTCTCCATACCCACCGCTCCTGCCCTGCCAACGCGTGCGGTGTGAAGCCGGCGTCAGAATCCGAAATGTGCCCAGATGTCCGCTTTCCAAGCTTTGGGTGCGTTTTTAATTACCCGTCTATTGCCGTCATCTCCCTCCGCCTCAGCCATCTTGATTGTTGTTGTTATGACCCTGGAAGTAATTTAAACTTCACAACTTTATTGTCCAACTTAAGGCCAGAAAATAAACGGTGACATAATCGATTATGGCACTTTGCCGCATTGATGCTGAATCGTGCATGCCCCGCATTGCGATGCATCGCTGAATCGATTATTGTTGACACCACTACTGACAGGTCTGTTCCAGTTTTGTAGTAGTAAAACTCATTTTGTTCAGTTAGAGAACAGATGAACTACAATTTAAAACTGAACGTGCCGTGTGAGCCGAACGAGAGTCGCCGCAGCAGCAGGAGTCAGATCGCATTCATCACGAGAGTGAGGAGCTGAATGACAAGATGATCGCGGAAGATTTGGTTTCAAATCGAAATGTAAAAGCGCCTATTAAAGGGAGTTTGTCATTGTACATTTTTCATTAAGAATAAGAGGCTAATGAACCCACAATTCAAGCAACCTGTCCCCAAATTGGCAAACCGAAAGTAAACTGCGCACGGCTGCATTCATTCACAGCCGCTCAGTGCACAAGCAGGGAAAATTCTCACCATCACATCCCTAACGGGTAAAAAGGATAATACATTTTGACTCTATTATTCTATTTTCCACAATGTCAAAGCAACGCAGCTTAACCCAAAATGCAAACTCAAGCATGCGCTTCTTCCATATAAGCTTCTAGGGAACACTAAGAAGCAAATATATTATTAAGTATAAGAGGTTGGGTTCCTATTCAACTGTCCATCTTATTAAAAACTGCTAGGCTATAAAATAATTGTAAAAAAATATATATATTGTATTGCGCCAGATTTTATTGTGTAAACATATGCAAGCGCAAATGAGAACCATTTCGAGGGGATTGCCAGGTGTGCGAGAAAAACAACAACGAATATTCGAAATCCCAAATTTGAAAATCGAATACCAACCCATCGAACAAATATTTAAATATTCTGGTCCAGCCCTACAAGACATACTTGAATGCACTCTTCTGTTACCTTCAAAAGACACTCTCACACTTGCTAGTCTTGTTGCTGTTTTTATTTGACACTTTCAAGACAATTGTCTAACTTTGATGCAGTAGAACTGTCTGAAATAACTGAAAACTGTAGGTAATTTCTGTTAATTAATGAATTCATTAACAGCTGCTCACCTTGTACCCATTGTCCTCTTTTCTGTTATGAGAAGCAGTGATCATGACTCCAGCTGCAGCTCCATACTTCATCACTGCGTACGGCTGGAGGACAAAAAGATGGAAAGACAATAACTTTCACATCTTTTCTTTATTGTCATTGCTCCTAAGGGTCATTCCCAAAACTTTGTAATTAAAAAAAAAGAAAAAAAATCTATCAAGAACATTTTCTTACCACAAACGGGGTAGGCACATATGTAGAGAACAAATAGACAGGGATATCTTTACAAAGCATAACAGCTGCAGTCAACCTTGCAAGCCTGCAGATGAACCAAAGGGTGGGAAATGTTATTTACAATGTTTTCTCTTTTGTAAAAGATTTTATTACAGCAAATGTAGTGTACTGTATAGACATAAACAAATATAATTCTGAAATATAGCTGCAAGCAGCAATTAAGGGGCCAAGCACAAATGAGGAAGAACAAGTTTTCAGACTGCACCAACGGTTTCGGACCATGCCGGAAAAGTGATTAAGGACTTTTTTCTGAGACGATTTTGGTGAAAATCAGACCAACGGTCTAGGAGGAGTTTGAAAAAGTAGGTTTCAAAATGGCGTACAACAAGTTCATATGGTATTTGTATTTGGTATCATTGTTCTCGGTATGACTCAAGGAATCTATTAAGGCCAGTTTCGTTAAATTATGAAAAATTTGTTAAATCATTCAAATCGGTTTATTGCACTGAATTAAAAGAGACCAGTTTATGACTTTTGGACAAATAGTTGAAAAGTTATATGCAAGCATTTTTTTTCATATCTCCTGACCAGTAGGTAGCGCTGAGCCAAGATGGTGTATGTAGTTTCAGGTCATGCTTGTGAAGACATGTACCAAGATTTGTCTCAATACGCTAAAGGGTTGCGGAGATAGCCTTGACAACATAGGCTGTAATTGAATTTTGTTTCTGGCCCTTACGGTTAAAACATTATTGGCATAAACATACGTGCAAATTTGGACAGTTGGTGGTTCTAGAGGGAAAGAGTTAGAGACTCCAAAATTGCTGTAATGTTCGGACTGTCCTCCATCTTTGTGCCAAATTTCGCAACTTTTAACCATACCGGTCTGTGGGCTGAGTCTAAGACAAATACGTACCTTCGGTGCTTGGCCCCTAAAAAATTCCTGCCTAATCTGGTTAGAGCAATTAAGTTAACGTGTTTCCATGACACATAACTAATTAGAATATTATATACAAATGCAGTCAAGGTCATGATATAACAGAAATTGCAGTACATATTATGCAGAGTGGCCAATTGAAACATTTTAACAGTAACCTCTAACTCTATTGTTCTGACCGTAGAAATGTGCTTTTATTGCATAAAGAATGCAATCCATGAATGTGCTCAACATGGTGTCTGAATGCAGTACTACTGTTCAGTGCATTTTTGCTCTTGTCCCACAACAGGCAGCTTTGATGGTTCATTTTGCAGACAATTGTACTAGCAAAACAAGACATCTACTACTACATCCACCCATGTTCTCTTCTCTTTAATCCAAATATATTAGGGTGAAGGTGGGTTTAAAGGGTTTGTTTACCTGAAAATATATACTGTATGTGCAACAAAAGTTTATGAAAACCAATGAAAATATTTAAGAAAGAACATGGGAGAAGGCTATTTTGTTGATGCAGCTTTGAAATTTGCCAGATTATAAACACTGTGAAGGTGTAATTTCATGTAGACAGTTCATATAATGGAGTGGAGATTGTTACCGTTCACTGGTGCAGCCACTGCTTGCTTGGGCACGAGTGTCATAACCAATCACCAGCCCTTTTGTTTTCAGGTCAGGGAAATATCTGGCTAAATATCTGTACATTCCCTACAACAATGAAGGAAAGACAGACTTATAATTATAAAAACAGAATGGAACATGTATGGCCTAATACCTGTCAAATAAATACCAACCAACAACAGTTTTTGGATTTGTGTCCATAAGCAGTATTCCCGATAAATGTGGACTTGGTCACTGTTGATGGACCCTTTCCACATATCTGGGGTTCTCAGAAGTGGAAGTCGTCATAACACGATAAATTTATATAGTGTTGAAACGGAACATACAACAAATATAGGTTGTGTGTTCTCGTTTGCCTCAATGGGAAAAAAAAAAAATCCATGATAGCGTTTCTGTGACTTTGCACAGGAGGAAAAAAAATTGAGATTGATTACACTGGTCAGAATAGAGAAAAATGTCAAATTAGCCATCACTCCCTTAGCTGTTGAATTAGAAACACCCTCGCAGCAGCATTAAAGGGGTCAATTTCCTTGATCCTTTGACATATAAGACGTCATTGTAACATACAAATATTTCAGTTTCAGATCTCAAAACCTCCTTGCTAGTCCAAAAACAAGCTTTTGTTGAAACCAAGCTCAGAAAATGACTCGATTCAGATTTTATATGTCATAGTGAGTCGAAAAACCACCTCTGAAAATGATCAATGCCTACTTCTACATCATTGCCTCTTTAGCCCCGCCCACCGATTTGCGCATGTCATGTAGTAAATACAAGACAGACGCAAACACAGGATTAATCCAGCAACAAATCCATTGAGATGCCTTTGAGGATTGCAAGAGGTTTTAAAAATGAATAGCCTTTGAATAGCCATCCATGTGATCCTAACATTAAGAAAGCGCGGAATAACTTTAATTTCAGTCAGATCGCGTCAGTAAAACACTTAATTTGTTCGCTTCATTTTACTGCAGATTTGTTTCTAAACAAGACAGTTTGACGTAGGATATTTAGAGAGACCAAAAATAAGATGATGCAGTGCCCACTAGGGATGTCACAAGTACTGGCACTTCGATACCAAGTCGGTACTGAAATTAAAAAAATGTGACGATACCAGCATCTCTGTAGTACCAGTAGTACCGACTCCCGAGTATATTCGGTATATTCTGGTATTGGTACCAACTACTGGAATTTTGTTATCATGACATCCCTAGTGCCCACTATATTGGATGTGACAGTAATATCAAAACACTAGTGTGAGTAACCATCTGTCACCATCTTTTCACCATCGGTTACTATTATTCATTTGATATGTACTGAGTATTTATACTGTAGCGCCACAGTCAAACTGTAAATAGTTTTGATTTGCTGTTCTTTCCTTCTGCATTTATAGGGTTTATGCGTTGGATGATCAGATACGTAAGCAAGCACATAGAGAACGCTGCTTTTGTTATTGTTTTGATCCAAGTCATTTGCTGTATTCCTGAATAAAAGCTTCAGTGAGTGAAATATTCCGTTTTGTTATCGATAAATTATTACAACGCGTTTTATTTTATTTAAAACACAACACTGCAAATGACAATGTATAAGTTTTCACTTTATCAAAAAGGTTAAACTATGAATAATCGATTTGAACAATTGTGTGACAAACAATGGTACATTCATTCATAATTCTGTTTACATGAAACACTGAAAGTTACCCTTTGTCAATTATAACTGCGGTAACTCCAAGTTACCTAAACTTTATTTTCCACAACCATGACTTATAAAGCATATGTCATGCGCATAAATGTTTCACATTGATGCCAAATGTTCCAACTATGTGATGAGATATTTTCAACATCGTAAGCTTTCAAAACAATTCCACACGTGTAATGGTGGGTATGTCGAAAATTATTTGAATATGCAAAACTGTTTGTTACCCAATCATAGCAGTGGGTGTTTACTTCCAACTCTTCAATGCAGCACACCTATCAAAAAAAAAAATGCTCGAACAAGAGGGTCTTTTTTTAATGTAAAAATCTGTACCATAGTACAGTGATCTCTTAACAGTAATCTCTTAACTTTGTATTTTATGGTCATGACACAAATTAAGTGAATTTATAAGTGGACCTCAGAGAAGTAGAAAAAAAAGCATTTCATGACCCCTTTAACTAGCTTTCTGAATTTTAAATCCAGGGTAATAAAACACAACGTATAGTGTTATAAATGTATAGCAAAAAAAAAGTGTTAGATTTACAATGTTAACGCGTCATCAGAGTCTGTGGAAAGGGTCCATTGTTGGTCTACCAGTTTAATGAACATAAAACATAAAAGTATAATGTACAGTTAGTCAGCCAATCATTATAGTACATGGTATTATCATATACATAGTACATTATAGACAGGTACATAACATGTATTTTCTGTATGTAATGGATGATATTTGGAACAACACCATTTTACTGCTAAAATGGTCACTTAGTATTACTTCTAACAGCATCTCCTTATTTTCATCATTATATCATGGTATACATTTCTGCTTTCACTATATCAGTGCATTACTATGGAAGCTTGTTTCCGCCACAGAATAATACATAAAAAGGGTAGTTGTGACTTCTCCCAATTAAGACCTTTTTTTTCTTCAGAAAAAGATCAGAATTGTGAGACAAGCTAGCAATTGCAAGAAAAAAATGAGAGGCAATAAATGCAAAGTTTGTTGGACGACTTGCATTTTGCATTGAAGAATGCAAAGTGTGTTTTTGCTTCACTCTTGATGTAAACAGGCCCTCACCACATTTAAGGTCAAAGAATTATGCCTTTTTTGTTATCTTTTTCAAGAAATACCAGTTGAGATCTCATCTGCATCCTGTGAACCTGGACTTACCTGTGTAGACTGGATGACAGTTAGGTCATTGATGCGAGCAAACCCCGCTCCCATCGGGGCTCTCAATCCAGCGGTTCCAAACGTCATCCTGGAGCACAACCTCCTCCTCAGCTCCACCACACGCCCCTCTTGCACCAGAGACTCGATCTGTTCCCGTGTCTGAGGATTCTATAGACACAAAAACTAATGTTGTCAATTAAAATTTCATTCTGTTATCATTTACTCACCCTCATGTCACATACTACAGACATCTTCACACACATACAGCATCTTCTAAACACAAATTAGGATACTTTCAAAGAAACCTGAGAGGTTTAGACCACCAAAACCTAGAACATCCATCAAGGTCATAAAGACATCTGTGGCAAGCAGTCGGGACCGTGAGAACGGTGAGAACGGTGCGGCGCGCAACTGGCGCTCATCATCTCTCACGCCACCCGCCTCGCCCCATTCTCATGGTCCCTCAGCCTCAACTGCTTGCCACAATGTCGTAAAACGAATGCAAGCGGTTTAATCCAAGTCTTTTGAAGAGTTACAAGCACTTTATATGATAAACAGATTTTATGTAGGCTTTTATTTACACCTAAACACGATATGACAGATAATCAACATATGCCATACATATTTCACGTACGATAACATGGAAGCTCAAACGCGTGTGCATGATGTGTGTAATAGGGATGGGCATTTCAAGCAAAAATAATATTCGATGATCGCTGGGATTTATTCGATTATTATTCGAAAATCGCAACTCCTCCACCGCATACACGCAAGTAGGCTACACACCATTCACGCTCTCAATCTGTATGATAACAAACTGTTTAATTTAGTAGGGAATAGGCTATATTAACTCAAGTCTAGGGCTGTGCGATATTGAAGAAAAATGCGATATCCTTGTTAAATAATGCAATATTCGATACGATATTGCTTTAAAGGAACACTCATTTTACAAGTCCCCTTGAGTTAAATAGTTGAGTTACCGTTTTTGAATCCATTCAGCCGATCTTTGTATCTGGCGGTAGCACTTTTAGCATAGCTTAGCATACATCATTGATTCTGATCAGTCCTTTAGCATCTCATTCAAAAAATTACCAAAGACACTTTCAATATTTTTCCTATTTAAAACTTGACTCTTCTACAGTTACATCGTGTGCGAAGACAAACTGAAAATGAAAAGTTGCGATTTTCTACACCTATATGCCTAGGAACTACTTTCTCATTCCTGCGTAATAGTCGCGGATCTTCGCGACCGTACCATGGCTGCAGCGGCGCAATGAGTCATTGGTATTCTGTGAAACATGGTGGTAGTTACACCTTCGACTTACTATCACAGCCCTTTACAACACACAGAACCATGGCTAATCACACAGGTAAATCCACAACACAATTTGTCAGCTGCAAGCCTGAAATTTTTTCTGCAACTACACGAACTTAGTGCCGGTCACATTAAAAGTTAACTAGCTGGGCTACTTTCAGGCGCTGTAATATCATTGCGGCGCTGCAGCCATGGTACTGCCACGAAGATCCGCGACTATTACGCAGGAATGAGAATGTAGTTCCTAGCCATATAGGTGTAGAAAATCGCAACTTTTAATTTTCAGTTGGTCTTAGCACACGATGTAACTGTAGAAGAGTCAAGTTTTAAATAAGAAAAATATTGAAAGTGTCTTTGGTCATTTTTTGAATGAGATGCTAATGGACTGATCAGAATCAATGATGTATGCTAAGCTATGCTAAAAGTGCTACCGCCAGATACAAAGATCGGCTGAATGGATTCAAAAACGGTAAAACTCAACTATTTAACTCTCGGGGACTTGTAAAATGAGCCTATTTTCAAAAAAAGTGGAGTGTTCCTTTAAGTGTGTAAAATCTAGGGCTGCAGCTATCGATTCCTTTTGTAATCGATTAATCTAGCACTTAATCGATCGATTAATCGATTAATCTGATTAAAAATCTGTTTTTAAACAACCAAAACAAATAATGCATAACGAAAATGAAGAGGAAAAGCAATTTAATTTATTAATATGCACAACAGGTTTCATGCTGTAATCTAGCCCTGACATCAAAGTAAATATCTTTTATGTAGATTTCTACACCTACCATTAGGCTACTAACAAATAATATATAATTTCTGGGGTGAGCCTATTTGCTATGGTAACCTAGCAACTTGTGTGTGTGTGTGTGTGTGTGTGTGTGTGTGTGTGTGTGTGTGTGTGTGTGTGTGTGTGTGTGTGTGTGTGTGTGTGTGTGTGCGTGAGGCTTCATTGCAGTTTGGTACAGCAGAAATACATTAATTTTCAATAGAACGCTGCATTTGGCTTGCATCACTTGCATTGCGGTGCATTTTAGGTGAAGAATCCGTTCGAAAAAATGGCGTCCCGGTGTATACAGTGAATGCTGAAATTATTGGTGCGTGGCTACATAAAAGTTTAAGCATGTGATGCATTGCCACGATTGGTCTGACTGGCAGTTTTCCGTATTGTTTTTTTTTAATAGTGCACAATCGCTTCAATGTTCAAACTGGCAAGGCTTTAAAAGCATTTACTTGACAAACTTTATGAGGACGAAAGTGAAAGCGATCTGGCTTCGGGGCTTGCACGCGCCGTGTGTGTGTGTGTGGCAGCTATAAGAACGGTGATCAACTTACACTGTGTAAAACATGCAGTTACTATAGTGATTCTGGGCATCTAGAATCTAAACTAAATTCAAAATGTATCACGCACTATGGTGTGCTTCCATTGAACAGCGGTCCTTGTGAATCAGTTCCCTGCGCGTATAGTGCGCGTCATAGGAATTTAACGAGGCTTCGAGGCAGAATTTTTGCCTCGAGGAATTTTTGTAATCGAGTTAATCGAATAACTCGATGAATCGTTTCAGCCCTAGTAAAATCTATTTCTTTCCCCAACTGATATCTTTCACTTAAAGCATAACCGACTGTGTTTACATGAATACTCATCAACAGCCATTTTGACACAACTGTGTGTGTATTTGACAGTTCGAGTGTGTAACAAGACACGGAAAAAAGAACGGCTTGTGTGCACGTTTCGGTGTGTGTGTCAGACAGCAAACAGCACGAGACTGCAAGGTGTTGTTTTTCGCAAGTTATTGCATTTAATAACTCTTTTTAACATCAAGCAAGTCACAGATATTGCGTGCCCTTGCGATATGCATATTGCGATATGTACTTTTGCGATATTTCGATAATTTCTATATATTGCGCAGCCCTGCTCAAGCCATATAATTATTGAAACATGCTGAAACATGAGTGTTATTTGACATCGCCCCAAGGTACTGTAACCGTTATATGTCACACAAGTCTACACTGTGCGTGTGAGACAATTTGTTCTCGAGGGGGCGAAATGGGGCATGGTTAACATGAAAAATTGCTAATCTGAAAGCTCTCATACAGAGCTTGGTGCGCACTGAGGTACTGAACCCGAGAACCTACAACCTGAGTTCAGTTGCACTCGAACTGTGCCGCGATTCGTGTGAATGTTAAAGGAACACACCAACTTTTTGGGACTTTGGCTTACTGTATTCCCCAGAGTTAGATAAGTCCATACATACCATTCTCCTCTCTGTGCGTGCCATAACTCTGTCTGACGCACCCACCGCTAGCCTAGCTTAGCAAAAAGACTGGAGGTAAACGGCTCCAGCTAGCCTACTGCTCAATAAGTGACAAAATAACGCCAAAATTTTCCGATTTACATGTTGTGATGCGTATAGTCACAGCGTGTACAAATAACAAGGCTACATGAGACACAGCCATCTTATAAACGTATACTGGGGACTATATTCTCAGAAGGTGCAGCACTGATTATGTAAAAATAAATAATAAATAAAAATTTACAAAAATGAACCCATGCATAAACTCATTAATTTGTTATTTGGAAGGGATTTTTAAGAACCAACAGGATTCTCGGACACTGCAGGCCATAGCAAATGATAAACTATTGATCAGATTAAAAATAAATAATGTCCTCGCATATAAAAAGTGAAAAAAGCACCAGACACTCTTCCTAGCATTTGATTTAGGATGTCAGGATCAGTAATGAGTCAGTGCAAATGAATCCAATTATAGATTTTTTTCAACAGTCAGGATGGAAAATGAATTCCTTTTTTTCCATTGCCGAAAGCTTATCTCTGTTGCCTAGACTAAACAGGCTTTCAAATAATCCAAACATGAAAGCTAGCTGAGCCACCCAAACATGTGAACACAGGAATGTCTAAACAGCATTGGAAGTACACAATCAGTAAAAGTACCACTTAAGCATATCACAAAAGGAAATGTGCCACTTTACATGTAGCCTATTTTTTTGCTGAGCTAATGGCTTTTTATTACAACAGCCAGCTGACAGCTGCTTGCTCTGTGCTGTACTACTATATAAACCAGTCATCCAGTGCAAGCCGAGTTTGACATTTGCAGTGGGAGGTCAGCCAGGCCTCATATGACTATTGAATTTGCCTGTGCAAAAAATAACAAAATAAACCCTGAAAAAGAGCTGCAAACTGTACTTATATCAATACAAAACAATGTGTAATATCTGAAAATAAAATAGCTGCTACAAATGTTTTTAATGTTTTTAAACACAAGCTCACTTTGGCATTAAATCTCCCTCTCTTTACAGTACGCTATAATAACAGATGAGGTTGGTCAGAGATAACAGAGAGGCTGGTCACACTGACTACGACATTCCACCATTATGGTAACATGATATGACATGCAGGATGACACTTCAGCTACTTCATGCACATTTGTTTTTATATGATTCATAGTACTTCAAATAACTCATATATGTTACTAATGTAATAGTATAGTCTTTTTGGACAATGGTCTTACGAAAAAGTATGTATAAGTAATACAGTAGCGGAAATCTGATTCCATTCACCATAGTACTTTTTGTAAATAGTACTGGGGTACCAGTACCATGGTACAGTGATGAAATTAGACACAAATACCATGTTCCTATCATGTATACAATGGTATTCAAATTCATAGGCCACAGAATTTACATGGTACTCCAAGGTACTTCCAGGAACACTGTGGTAACTACTAACGTTACTATGGTAGCCTCCATGGTAGTGTTTCAAATGACCATGGTTTTACATTAGACCACAGCTCAATATTTGAATGACTCAAGTTGGTACTGCAATGCAGTGAAATGCAATGTGTTTGAATGATCCTGAGATTTTCCCTCTTAACTTTGTATTATGGTCATGACACAAAAATGAACTGAATTTATAAGCAGACCCACAAAAACAAACAACGTCTGAACAATATGAAAACACTTTACAAAGCGGCAATGGTTGGCAACCAGTCAGTGTGGTCATGTTTAAAACTCATTGCATTCTCACCTTGTCCCAGGTCATCCACAAACTGATCGCTTTGTCCAGGACCAGGTCCCCAGTGCTACTGAGACACTGTGAGTTTGCGTTGAGGTCTCCGTTAGACCCCATTTTAGCGGTAGATCCAGACTTCAGACGCGAAGTTCAAATCCAGCTGCTTCTAACTGGCTGAATGTTATTGCGCACAGCGTGCTCGGAAATTAAAGATTAACGGCGTGACGCCACCATTCAAATAGGTCACAAACGAGCGTGAGACAGGCAGACAGATCAAGTCAACTCATCGCACATCTGCGCATCAAAATTAGACTGTTGTTTATCTATATTCATCGACCAAATCGCATTTCGAATCGTTTTAAATACTATATTTTCTGCTGACAACAAAAATAATTCAACACCAAATTCACTGCAGCTAGATTAGTTTCATTTAAAGCTAACAACACTTCCTCAGACAGAGCAGCTGGTGAGCCACATGCAGTTAGCATGGATGGATTTATCCAGAGTGCGTTTGTTGATGATCGGAGGTAGTTCCGTTATGAACGCAAGTCACGTCACAAAATACTTTTGTCAACATATCTCTAGATCTGGAAGAGCGTTTCTGTGGCTTTATTTCAGATAAAACATGTTGTTTCCATCAAACTACTAGCTAAGATGATGTAGAGAACTCATGGGTGGGTTGGGCTTAGATGGGGGATGCTGGGAAATTGAGTCTCCCCCAATGTTTTCAACAAGGCAGTGCAAAGACCCCAATAAATTCAAACACTGAATTTTGTGGTTGTTAATAATGTTCTATTGTAATTTTTTTATATTATCATGGAACATACATAATCATTTTGATCTTTAATAAATGTTTAAAAAGATACATTTTTAGTCTGAGTTAATTCAGTCAAAATGTCTCACTGGAAATGTTACACGACAGAAAGTAATATCAGTGACTCAAATTAATTTATGATTTATTTATTTTTGTCAAATTTCACCATTATAAATTTTAAATATATGCTAATCATTTCTGAATGTGACTACACAAGAAACAATACAGGAGCCATTTTCTACATATCTGGCATAATATTACGAGTGACTGTGTTTTAACAAAGTATTATTTGCAGTTATAGTTTTATAACAATTTTTATAGTTAAAATTGATTACTTTACATTCAATTCTAGGGTTTTGCCCATTACTAAATAGCCATAAAAATTAAAAGTCTTTTAATTGCACAAAATTCATCAACACGCACACAACAGTATGGTAAACGGAAACTCAGGCATGTTCATTTGATCCGCGAGAACCAATGAGGTTCATTCTTGTGTTATTCAGCACGTTTGAGCTTCTGCAAGAACCAATGAGGTTCATTCTCGTGTTGCGCAGCACATTTGAGCTTCTGCAAGAACCAATGAGGTTCATTCTTGTGTTCTGCTGCACGTTTGAGCTTCTGCAAGAACCAATGAGGTTCATTCTTGTGTTATGCTGCACGTTTGAGCTTCTGCAAGAACCAATGAGGTTCATTCGCGTGTTACGCAGCACGTTTGAGCTTCTGAAAGAACCAATGAGGTTCATTCTTTTATTACGCAGCACGTTTGAGCTTCAGCAAGAACCAATGAGGTTCATTATCGTGTTACGCAGCACGTTTGAGCTTCAGCAAGAACCAATGAGGTTCATTCTCGTGTTACTCAGCACGTTTGAACTTCAGTGAGAACCAATGAGGTTCATTCACGAGTGTTACGCAGCACGTTTGAACTTCTGCAAGAACCAATGAAGTTCATTCTCATGTTATTCAGCATGTTTGAGCCTCTGCAAGAACCAATGAAGTTCAATCTCGTGTTACGCAGCACGTTTGAGCCTCTGCAAGAACCAATGAGGTTCATTCTTGTGTTACCCAGCACGTTTGAGCCCCTGCAAGAACCAATGAGGTTCATTCTTGTGTTATTCAGCATGTTTGAGCTTCTGAAAGAACCAATTAGATTTATTTTGTGTTATGCAGCACGTTTGAGCTTCTTAAAAAGAACCAATGATGTTCATTCTTGTGTTTCACAGCAACTTTGAGCTTCTGAAAGAACCAATGAGGTTCCTTCTTGTGTTACGCAGCACGTTTGAGCTTCTGCAAGAACCAATAAGGTTCATTCTCGTGTTACGCAGCACGTTTGAGTTTCTGAAAGAACCAATGAGGTTCATTCTCATGTTACGCAGCACGTTTGAGTTTCTGAAAGAACCAATGAGGTTCATTCTCATGTTACGCAGCACGTTTGAACTTCTGCAAGAACCAATAAGGTTCATTCTCATGTTACGCAGCACGTTTGAGCTTCTGCAAGAACCAATAAGGTTCATTCTCGTGTTACGCAGCACGTTTGAGTTTCTGAAAGAACCAATGAGGTTCATTCTCATGTTACGCAGCACGTTTGAGTTTCTGAAAGAACCATTGAGGTTCATTCTCATGTTACGCAGCACGTTTGAGTTTCTGAAAGAACCAATGAGGTTCATTTTCATGTTACGCAGCACGTTTGAGCTTCTGCAAGAACCAATAAGGTTCATTCTCGTGTTACGCAGCACGTTTGAGTTTCTGAAAGAACCAATGAGGTTCATTTTCATGTTACGCAGCACGTTTGAGCTTCTGCAAGAACCAATAAGGTTCATTCTCGTGTTACGCAGCACGTTTGAGTTTCTGAAAGAACCAATGAGGTTCATTCTCATGTTACGCAGCACGTTTGAGCTTCTGCAAGAACCAATAAGGTTCATTCTCATGTTACGCAGCACGTTTGAGCTTCTGCAAGAACCAATAAGGTTCATTCTCGTGTTATGCAGCACGTTTGAGCTTCTGCAAGAACCAATGAGGTTCATTCTCGTGTTATGCAGCACGTTTGAGCTTCTGCAAGAACCAATGAGGTTCATTCTTGTGTTATGCTGCACGTTTGAGCTTCTGCAAGAACCAATGAGGTTCATTCTTGTGTTATGCTGCACGTTTGAGCTTCCGCAAGAACCAATGAGGTTCAGTCTTGTGTTACTCAGCACGTTTGAGCTTCTGCAAGAAACCAATGAGGTTCATTCTTGTGTTACTCAGCACGTTTGAGCTTCTGCAAGAACCAATGAGGTTCATTCTTGTGTTATGCAGCACGTTTGAGCTCCGATCACGGCGGCCGATCACGATCACGGCGGCCGTGGCACCTGGGGGTAAGGACAGAGAGGTGAGAGAACGGAGCCGGGAGCACGAGGAGCGGCAGAGACTAGAGAGAGGAGAAAAAAGAAAGAAAGAAAGAAAAATTAGTCCGGTTCCCTGACACACTGCCGCTCGGTCTTCAGCCCGCCGAGAGGCTCTTCCTCGCGGTGCCATGCGATGGCACTGGACGCTCGGTGGATGGCTCGATCCTCCTCCGCCCCCTGGCGGCCGGCGGTGGCTCCTCCTGTCGAGGGCAGCCGGCAGCGAGTCCCGCGCGCTCCCTGCTCCTCCCCAACATGGCGGACGGATGCAGGCTCCGGCCCACGGCAAACGCCGGCAACTCCTCCGCTCCCTCTAGGACGGCAGCCACCCCACCTCGACCCAGGGGCATGGCAGCGAGCTCTCCGTCCCACCGGATCTTTACTCGCTCCAGCACCACCGCCTCGAGCAGCTCCTCGCGGTCTTCACTCATCCGCGCTGCCCGACCTCCTCAGCACCGCGATCCCCCTCAGCAGCGAGGGCTCTTCGACAGCATGTCTCTCCTTCCTCCCGGGTTTCGGCACCAGTGTAACGAGGTATGTAGGTTCGGGGAAGAAGGAGGCGGGAACCGGCGAACAATAAACAACAAACTTTTAATAAAATAAATGAACACAAAATGAAAGTAAAAGCGGCAGCCCCTCACGGACGACTGCCGCGCACATACATAAACAAAACGTAAACAAAATACAAATTAAAGTCCAGGCCTGGCCCTCTCTCGTCCTTCACTGTCGTCGCTCCTCCTTTATACTCCCGTCACTCCTCCGTGAGACACGAGGCCAATGCGGCACGCAGCTGGCGCTCATCATCATAATAATGACCGCGGCCTCGTCCCGTTCTCACGGTCCCTCAGCCTCGCTGCTCGCCACACTTACTTTTGCTCGATCCATGTTTTGGGTCTGTTCTTCTGTCACAGCTGGTTCAAACAAGGTGAGAAAAGGATCTATTTGCAAGCAAAAAAAGCGAAAAACACCCAGAACACACTTATAATGCATGGGAACAGAAAATCAAACAAGTTCTTTCATCTCTTGGAATTTCTGAAGAGAAACAAAGTCAGTTTTTCCTGCAATCAGAGAGCATTAGAACAAAACAGATTTTACATAAAATACCTTTGAAGGTCCAAGTTTTAACACCTTTAAATCTACTGAAAAAAAAAAAAAAACATATTTGACAATAACATGCTTTCATTTGTATGATGGAATACTTATTGTCTGATTTTTTTTTTTTTTTTTGCATGACAGATTCAGTATCACAGTCAAATTCCATTCTAGAAATAAAGAAGATTCATATAGAATGAGCATGTGCATAAGCATTTATTCATTACACAACTAAGCCATACATTTTATGATTATCATATATACATAAAATATAAAGTTGCTATACAAATGTATTTAAAGGCTGTGTATGGGTGCTTGTAATGTAAAAGCAACATTAATTCTTGGAAAACCTTATACCATGCATTCATTTATTCTTCCTAGTTTTTTAAAGTTTTGTTTTATTTATTTTCTTAATCAGAGACAATGGGGGCAGACAGGAAGTTTTTGAGAGAGGAGAGAAGTGAACAGGATTCAGAAAGGCCTTTCCCAATCCTGTTGCTGCTGCCCTTCAGACTCTGGCTCTGAAACCTTTTCTTTTTATATATTTTATTATATAAAGCCCCACACCCAAATCTTCAATCTTAAGACATAAAAATGCATTATTAATTTGAATTATTACATGTTTAAACTTTGATAATCTAAACAATCAGTGAAACAAATGAGTGAAAATTTAACAACAATTAATTACATTTAAATTTAAAAACAAGTTCTATGCATTTGGCAGATTTGAGTATGCATCTTATCAGTTAATGCACTCCCTGAGAATTGAACTAAGGATAGGCTACTGTTTGATATACAGGAACACTGGTCGTATAAATTATAAAGTATAGATTTGACAGAAATTATGGACTTTATGTCAGTTTAGATATGTAAGTGCAATGTGATGACTTGAGCCAACATTTACTGTACTGTACAATTTCTATTCAACAAATCTAATGGGGATTTGAAACATGTGTCTTGTATTTGCTGCAGGTAGAATTTCTAAACTGAAATCAGATAAATTATTCAATTATAGAATATCCAGTGGTCAATTTCTAATGCTTAATTTATGGATATTCCTTATGTTTGATAAAAATGTCTCAGAGTCGGTAGCTTATCAGTTTTTGAGCTTGTGTGAGGCGTTCCAGACGTTTCTTTAGATCAGCTCTCCGGCGTCCTTGCTCTGAGTCTTCCTTCAGCAGTTTGACCACATCTGCCCCGTTCCTCAATTCTAGCATTTGATGCCGCAATGTCTTCGCTGTATCTTTCAGCATGAACAGAATTATAAGCATGGGCACATAGTCTGTAAAGCGTTGATAGACGATCTATATGGAGATAGGACATGCATTACTTGATTGCCACTTTTGTGAACCTCTTGTGCCAATGCACTAACCCAATACATCTGGTTTCCCAAAGAACCTTTTGGCTTTTTTCTTAGTCCAAAAACATTTTCCACCACAAAAAGCCTTTGCAAAATGAAAAGGTTTTACGGATGAAAGGTTTATTCATAATACCAACAAATAACCTTTATTTAGAACCTTTATTTAATTATACTGTAAGTAAACCATTTTAGGTCCCCTGAAACATGTAAACACTCTGTGATGATATAAATAACTGTTTGTTTGGTGTCCCAACCAACGCGATACAGCAACACTGACAAAACGATCATTTTAGGAAGTTGTGGTTGACCAGTGCCAGATCATTTGGCTGTTTTCATTTTTTGTTTGGAGACATTTGTGGCACAGAAGAAACACACTTCACCTTTAACCCCTAAATGCATACCTTGGTTCTTTACCGACCCGGGACTTTATTCATTTAGATGAGCTCACAGAAATAGTTAACTGACAATTACTAAATGTTTTAAAACTACCTGAATTAATCATGAATTACAGTGGAAATACATGTTAATAAATCAATTAAGTAACTATTACTTTATGTCTAAATAATAAGATGTATAAATGTACATTTAAATAGTTTATTAATCCTTTACTTACATTTTCTAAATGATCTGATGAACCACTGACAACTCCTAAGTAACTGGTTTATAAATAATGTAATACTTCATTTAGAAATGATAAATTGATCATTTATAAAGTATGAAAATACAATTATTTAACAAATTATAGACATGTTTATAAATTAAGAATAAAGCATTTATTGCAGTATTTATAAACCGCCTATTAATGTCTATTATGATGAATTAACTATTTTATGCTTAACTAATGCTTCATAGCGTGTAGTTGTTATAAAGTGTTACCAGAGTCACTAGCGACCTGAGGTATGTAATAGTGACGGTATAATTATTTCTGCGCAACAATAATTGTACTTCTGAGGTCTCAATAATTGCAATTCACCTTTATTCCTCCAGGTGGTAATGTCTGATAGACAGTGATGATCTGATGGATGCATAAAACTAATAAAATACGCAAGTAGCATATCATCAGGAAAAATTAAAATGGCTCAGCGATTTTGGTACCCACCTCATAATACAGAGCCAGTTTGTCTGGAACTAGATTTCTCGTATCCAAAAGTGCACAACCTTTGGAATTTAAAATTGTGTCATCATCCTCACGGAGGTTCTCATAACGTTCTATCCCAGTCATCTGATTTATGTCAGAGTCATCGAGTTTCTTTTGTAACACCCTGTCCTGAGTGAAGACCAGTTTCTCCATATTAATAAACTCCTTGATTCGTTTCTCCACTTTGGCCTCTTGTTTTAACTGAATGTCATTAATCATTTTCTGAGGAGTATAACAATATATTAAATATAATTATAATAATAATAATAAAAATAATAGTAATATGAGTTTAATAATAATACGATAAAAAGAGTTTTACTTACAGAGACATTGTGGCTCAGTGAAGGGTACTGAACAAAAGACAAATTGCATACTTCCCTGAACTTATTTTGAACAATCTCTGAAAATTAAATGTTTAAAGTTAAAAAAAAAAAAAAAAAATGTTTATTGCTAAAAACGATTCACTATAAAATTTGAAAATGCTCACCTCGTACATCCTTCAGTGTTTTCATAGCTGGCTCTTGAAGAGCTGCCACATGTTCTTTGATGACATGTTCAAATTCACTGAAGTCATTGAACGTAAGCAATTCTCTGCCACGATGCATCTCATTATACTTGTCTATCATTTCCTTCACTCTTGCATTGACTACATTTGTAATAATGATAAAAGAAAGTCAGGTTTAGGGACCTAGGTACAGTCCTCAAAAGTAACCAGTGGTTTTAACATATCTTGACTCACATGATACTTCAGTGCTTCTTAGGTAGATGTCCCATTTCTTGAACACTGGACGTAGAAGTGCATGAATGTTTTTCTCTTTTGAATGTCCTGTTCTACTCAGTTCATTTATTTCATCGCTGAACTCTATTATTATCTATATAGGAAATATCAATCAATCAATAATTTTTCAATCAAAATAAATAAAATGGCATAACATTATTTAAGGATAGATACGGTTGAATTTGCTTTATTCACAGAGTTCTTACCTCACTGAGAAAAGGTCCCATCTTTTCTTCTTCCAGAGGTGGACCTTGATTGTACTTTTTTAGCTCTTCTCGCACACTGAATACTTTAGTATTAATCTGCTCAGTCAAGTGTGGTAGTGATTTCTGCGTCAATAAGAAAACATATTTGAATGAATATACGTAACATTTTGTTTGTTACATGGAGACATGGATTTTTAGGGTGTGTTCATGGATATTATGGTATTTTGACCAGCTGAGAAGAACTCGTGAAGAGCTTATGAAATGTGTAAAGGAGTTAAAAACAGTGGCAGGAATTCCTCCATCACACACATAAACAAAGATCTGCTACAAGGAGATAGTGAAGTACCAAAATATAATGGGCAACATGTATTTAATGTATTTAAGCCGTCAGTTTGTTTGAGTTCATTTGTCCTGTATTGTCTTTGTATAATGCAAAACTATTGTATGTGTTTTTTTTGCTATAGTTGTTTTTGCTGTGGTATTTTTAAACCATAGGCAAAAGTTTCTAGTGTAAGTGTTCTTTAGCCTGTTCATTTTTGTTCATTGTTATTCAGCCACAATTAAATGTTTTTTTCAATAATACTCAGAATAAATGTGAATATCCAAGTGTTTTTTTACCTTATTGGAATCAAAATTAGGAATCGATAAGAATCGGAAATTGATTAGCAGAATCGGAATCGTTTAGTTCTCGAGAAAACAATGTGCTTATTGTGAGAATTTCTCAATGAAAAGCTCTGTTCATGTCATCCCTATTCTCTACAGATGTGGGACGTGCATTTGGGTGGAATGCCTTCAACTGGTCGAGGAGGCTGGAATGTGCTGGGAAGAATGCCTTCGCGAAACTATCTACAGAGACAGGTAAGGATCTTTGTCTTTCCTGTTCTGTCTTGATGGAGAGTAGTTAGCGTTTGCATGAGCACGTTTGGCTCTCGAGGGAGTTGAAGGCACTCTTAGCAATGCACTCATGGTTGTTCAGTTCTCGTATGTTTCTTTGAGAGTGACAGAATCAAGTACTTGAACTTAAGAGTGCTTAACTCCCCTAGGTCATAAGTGACAGGCGAGGGAACGTCCCGGTTACGTATGTAACCCTCGTTCCCTGAAGGAAGGGAACAGAAACGTTACGTCAATGACTGATTGGAGAATGGGGGAATGGGATGGGGGTTTTGCTTAGAAGCCAAACGCCTTCGAGTTCTACAAAATGAGCACATGGCATGAAAATGCCATGGGTCTGCGGAATTTGCATAGCGCAACTCTGACCCACCTCATGGGTATATAAAGAGCTGTGCATGCACTCTCACATTATGTTACCTGCTGAGGAGCCGATGCTGAGCGCCCCAGTTGTACCAGCAGTTGTGGCATGGGGACGTAACGTCTTCGTTCCCTTCCTTCAGGGAACGAGGGTTACATACGTAACTGAGACGTTCCCTTTCAGTCAGTACACTACGAGCTATGTCAGTGACTGACGGAATGGGGGTCCCAATCTAATCTCTCCACAACGGCTGTCTTCCAGCATCCTGCACTGACCTGAGTTCCCGGCTGTGAGATTAGCATGAATGAGGAGCTAGGCTCAACGCCAATACCAAGGTACACTG
The DNA here is from genome assembly GCF_949357685.1 of Gobio gobio. Classification (NCBI taxonomy): domain Eukaryota; kingdom Metazoa; phylum Chordata; class Actinopteri; order Cypriniformes; family Gobionidae; genus Gobio; species Gobio gobio. Next base: position 14,478,644 of record NC_137114.1, read on the forward strand.
GGAAGCATATCCTACTTGGAAGTATGCAACACAATGCCTGCCCGCAGGGAGGGCTTAAGAATACACATATGTCCCAAGTATGGGCTGCATATGGAGCATTCTGGGGTATCCAGCCGCAGGTGGTACAATGAAGTAGGGGCTGTAGAAGCTGTACTTCATCTCAGCTGGAGGGACAGTCTCGACCGCACTCTTCACCAGTAGGGTATCGATCTCCGCATGCATGACAGGGGCATTGCAACCCACTATATGGTATAGCGGACTCTGTATTTTGGGGAGGAGACCGTGCAAACTGAATCGCATAGCCAAGCCTGATCGTGCAAACGAGCTAGAGGGGGGTGTAGACCGAGGAAGATTCATCGGATTGTTCCACACCGTGACCCTCAGATCACACGGACCACCAGCCAAAGTATCCCCTCTCGTGGAGGAGATAGATTGGGGTGTGGTAGAGGGGACTCCTAGATGAAGGTCATGGAGTTTCGATCGCAACACTGCAATGGTCATGTTCCCACAGTGGGAACATGAGTCATCCATGAGTGCTCTCTCAGCATGCACAAGGCCCAAGCACACAAGACCGCGATCATGCCCGTCAGAACCCAGAAACACACAGGCGAGACCCTCTGGAAAGATGCTCGTCTTGAAGAGTAGAAAAGCTCAGGAAAGGCAAGTAAACACTCGGCTCCGAAGCAGAAACATAATGCGAGAGTGCTTGCACAGCTCCTTATATACCCACATGCAAATTCTGCAGACCCATGGCATTGTCATGCCATTGGCTCGTTTTGTAGATCTCGAAGTCGATTGGTTTCTAAGTGAAACACCCATTCCGTCAGTCACTGGCATAACTCGTAGTGTACTGACTGTTAAACACTTAAAGATTAAGGGTCCTGTTTAAATGATCTGAGCACATGCTCTAAAGCGCACAATGCAAGTGCACTTAGGGCATGTCTGAATCCACTTTTGTTTCAGAAAAAGAAGTTGATGACGTCTGATACAGGTTCCCTTTTATACTCACAGTTGCACCGGTAGTGACATCACGGACTGTTGGCCAATGACATTGTTGCCGTTGTGTTTAAACACGTGCTTCAGCCACAAAAAAAGTTGTTTTGTTATAGGTAACATCTTTTTTTCTTTTAAATGGTTACATGTATCTTGTTTGTTATATCATTTTTGTTTGGAGTGGAAATCCATTTAATAAATGTTAACTTTACTGACTGCTTCATTTCCACTTTAAAAGCGTCATCATGTAGTACTTGCCTTAATATTATCAACCAGCTCTTTGCTCAATTTTTTTGCCAGGCACTGAGTAGATGCTTTACCATCATTCAGTAGAGAACTGTCAATAAAGAAAATAATATTAATAAAGTTCTTATAATAAGCCATTAATTGATTTTCAGTTAAAGTACTTTAAGTTTTAATTACCTGAAGTAACGGTGGTTCCTAAAGAATTCCATTTCTATGTCCATGGCTTCAGCAAGAGGGATTTTGCTATTAATGTCACTCTGACCACGACAGCGCACAATAATGTAGCCCTTGCTGAGAGGAACGACTTTTCCCTGGACAATGTTCAAAACATCACTCTCTGCTCCTTTGTCAATGAGGTCTGGTTTTGTGAGAATTGCTACTCCATGCATTCAACAAAAAAAGAGATAAAGGATAAGCATGACTCATAATGCTACAAGTCGTGAAGAAATATAATATAAAAATAAAATAAAGTTGGCAAACCAAGAGTTCTGTATCCCTCTGGATCTACATCTTGTGCCATTCTTAGTGCTTCTGTTGTTGCTATGTCAACATTGCAGGGTACAACAACTAAAATGATGGTTTCACTTTTGCCAATGTATTTCAGTATTAAGTTTTTGATCTAAAAATGAAAAAAGAAATGTTCTTTGATTAGGGAGAAGAGAATGTTAAAGTCAACATGAAAAACTCATGGAACCCATTATACTTCCATAATATCCACCTTTTTCCTACGCTCCATTACACTTTGTGCGAATTATGGGAGTAACTGCCATTAAACTGTAATTAATAATGTAGCCCAGATGGAATTTTATTCATGAGATGACATTATTCTACTCACTCTTCAACCATCGAATATTAAAGGAAATTTAAAAATGTAAAAGCTACAACAGACCATAAAGAACCCCAAATGCTTGATTATTTCAGAAGCAAAAAATAAATAAATAAAATGTGATAATATTTCAAAGTGATTTCTGTTATTTTGTCAGATAACAAATATTGTATGTACCTACTTTAGAAACATTCCTGTAAGCACTGCAAATAGGGATAAGAGGTGAAAAGGGGAGACAATACATTTTAAAGCATCCATGTGAAAACAAAGACGTGAGGATTTGGGGAGAAAAACGAGAGATTCTTCATGCATTCCAGTGAATTGTTCATGGGATATAATAAATCATTAGATCAGACCACAAATGTGCAGTATATGTTGTCTTTTTAGGTGGTTCCAAACCCTGGTCCTGGGCTGTGTCCGAAATCGCCCCCATACCCTTAAAAAGAGCACTATTTGAGGGAACAGTCATTTTTAGTGTTGTCTGAAACCATAGTGGGTGTTAATGTACATAAAGACTTCATCCTAGTCTGTAAGACTGTACAGTTTAATATTAGAAACAGTACTATTAGTATTAGTCAGATGCCATATATATTATAGCCCTATATTCACTTAAGCTTAATTAAAAAAAAAAAAAAAAAACAGTAGACAAACCAACCAAATAATGTTATTTTCTTGATGTCCTGACACAATATTCTATTTAATGTTATAAGTGAGACTATTTATAAATGCCTAAAATATTATAAATGAGTCTATACTTTTTTTTAATTAATTAATTACTTATTTCGTCCAGAGTTTTTGAACAAATCTCTTGAATGAATGATTCAGTGATACATTAACAGTCACTTGTAATGTAATAATGTAACAATACAATCTTTATTTGAAGCGTAGCATTAGTTTCAAAGGTCAATAACTCATTTTGATCAAGTCTATATCCGGACTATAAACTTTTATCCCAATACTTTCATTATTTTTTTTATGTTTGCAACACAGAAATATAGCCCACTGTGTAGTTGAAAAGACTTTGTGAAGCTGTTTCCAGCATCCAGATAACTGACTAATCCATGTACCTGGAGTACCCGCAAAGACTCCAAGAACTCATATGGGTGTGGTAGTTAAGAGAGACATTCAAAATGTGCAGTGTCGGTGGGTACTCCAGGACCAGGGTTTGGAACCACTGGACATCCTGCGCGCGGCCTCCTCACTGCACTCCCTAGTATTCATCTTGCGAATCTCCGATCCCTTCCTAACAAAACGGACATACTTCTTCTCCTCACCCACGTTAACAAGGATTTTTCCAACTCTGCTGCACTGTGCTTCACTGAAACCTGGCTGAGTGAAGCCATATCGGACAACGCACTATATCTGCCAGGCTTCCAGCTGTTCTGAGAGGATCGCATCGCGGAACTAACAGGGAAAACGAGAGATGGTGGATTGTGTTTCTACATTAACGAAAGTTGGTGTTCAGATGTAACAACGCTGAAGAAGATGTGCTCTCCTAATCTAGAGGCGCACTTCATAAACTGTAAACCTTTCTACTCGCCGCGGGAGTTTTCCCCGTTCATTCTCGTGAATGTTTACATTCCTCCAGACGCGTGTGTGAGCGCGGCACTACAACAGCTGGCTGAACAAATAGCTGAAACTGAACAAAGGTACCCAGACTCTCTTGAAGGGCGTTTTCACACCTGAAAGTCCGCACCAAGGTCCGAACCGAAGTTCATGTTTTGATACTTTTTATATATTCGGTTAGTTTTGGTTTGGTTTCACATTGCAATTATGTGAGCGGACTAAAGAACTTTACATGACGCACTTGCGTCCACTCGTCATCATCTGTGTGGGCGGCATCTGGACATTGATTGGTTTGTAAACGGACGTGCGTCTGACGTCAGCGTCTTTGACAAGTTGGATGAACGGACGCATATCGTTGCCACTATTGAACAGTGCGCATTGCTTGACTATTTTTTTATTCGTTACGTTTAAAAGTGGACATTTCAAGATTTATATACACATATTTCTCATGTTTGTGAGGCAAGTAGCCTGCTGAGTTTCGGTTTATTTGAGACCCGCTCCAGTTCATGTGTAAAGCATGTGATCGCTCCCGTGATTATTGTCTGCTATAGACTATTTGCTTCTTATTTATTAAATCCAGGCAATTATCTGATTAAACGTTGATTAAAATTAAGATACAATTTATACAAAACGAAATTCCCATTAAAGAAATGCTTTCTAAGCAAAATCATACAAAATTTCGTTCAAAATTATTTCTGACTTTCTGTCTGCTGACATATTGCGCATATTTTCACTTTTCATAATCAATGTAGCCTAGATTGAATTTAAAAATAACGTTATAATATTTAAACATAAACAGGAACTTCCTGCAAATGGTCTGAAAGTCCGAACCATACAGAAAATGCTTTCACACTAGAAACGAACCGAACCTTTGTTCAGTTTGATCCGGACTGAGACTACCTCTTTTCGTCGGACCAAATTTCGTCTGTTTGGTCCGGACCGTGGTACGGGGGAGGTTTCACACCTGCCATTTTGATTCGGACCAAACTGAAAAGTCCGAAAATCCGGACCAAACAAGGTAGGTGTGAAAACGCCCTTAATCAATCTTGGGGATTTTAACAGAGTAAATCTCTCCCGTGAACTGCCAAAATACAGACAGCACGTTACATGTCCCACCAGAGACAGTAATATACTGGACCACTGTTACACAACAATAAAGAATGCATATCACTCCGTCCCACAGGTAGCTTTGGGGCTCTCTGATCACTGTGTGGTTCATCTTATACCGACCTACAGGCAGAAACTGAAATCAGCTAAACCTGTAATAAGGACTGTAAAAATATGGACTGATGAAGCTGAGCTGGACTTACAAGCCTGCTTCGATTGCACTGATTGGACTGTTTTTGAAGCTGCTACCACTGATCTGGATGAGCTCACAGATACTGTAACATCATACATCAGTTTCTGTGAGGATACATGCATTCCTACCAGGACATTCTTATCATTCACTAATGATAAACCATGGTTTACTGGGAAACTCAAACAGCTCCTTCATGCCAAAGAGGAAGCTTACAGAAGTAGGGATAAAGTCTTGGATAACCAGGCCAGAAACAGACTGACAAAGGAGATCAGAGTTGCTAAAAGAAGCATTATATTGCAGGTTTGAAAAGCCCAGTCTCACACCACACACCCACTCTGATCTGCACTTCACACGTCCCCCATCACCTCCTGCACCCCCCCCCCTGCCATCCAACGGAGGATGTAACCAGAGTCTTCAAAAAACAGAAGACTAGGAAAGCTTCAGGCCCAGACGGCATCTCATCTGCCTGTTTGAAACCCTGCGCTGACCAACTGGCCCCAGTCCCTGGCCCCTGTTGCTTCAAACGCTCCACTATCATTCCCGTCCCCAAAAACCCCCAAATCACTGGAATTAATGACTACAGACCTGTCGCTCTCACGTCTGTGGTCATGAAGTCGTTTGAAAGACTGGTTCTGGCCCACCTGAAGGACACCACTGGACCCTTGCTGGATCCTCTTCAATTTGCCTACAGAGCAAACAGGTCTGTGGATGATGCAGTCAACATGGGACTGCATTATATCCTGCAACATCTCGACAGACCTGGGACTTATGCAAGGATCTTATTTGTGGACTTCAGTTCGGCCTTCAATACAATCATGCCTGATCTTCTCTCAGCTAAACTGACCCAGCTCTCCATGCCATCCTCAATCTGTCAGTGGATCTCCGGCTTCCTGACAGACCGACAACAGCTCGTGATACTGGGGAAACTGACATCCAGGACTCTCACTACCAGCACTGGCGCCCCCCAGGGGTGTGTTCTCTCCCCACTGCTCTTCTCCCTGTACACCAATAACTGCACTTCTAAAGACTCCTCTGTGAAGCTCCTGAAATTTGCAGACGACACCACTGTCATCGGCCTCATCCAAAACGGTGACGAGTCTGCTTACAGACTGGAGGTTGAACAGCTGGCTGTCTGGAGCAGTTATAACAACCTTGAGCTCAACATGCACAAAACGGTGGAGATGATAGTGGACTTCAGGAGGAACAGCCCAGCTCTCCCCCCGCTCACCATCATGAACAGCACTGTGGAAGCAGTGGAGTCATTCAGGTTCCTGGGCACTACCATCTCTCAGGACCTGAAGTGGGACAATCACATTGACTCACATTGTGAAAAAGGCCCAGCAGAGACTGTACTTCCTTCGTCAGCTGAGGAAGTTCAACCTCCCACAGGAGCTGCTGATTCAGTTCTACTCGGCTGTCATTGAGTCTGTTGTATGCACTTCCATCACTGTCTGGTTTGGTTCAGCTACCAAATCTGACATTAGGAGACTACAACACACAATCCGGACTGCAGAAAGGATTATTGGAGCCTCCCTGCCAACCCTCCAGAACCTGTACTCTTCCAGAGTGAGGAAGAGAGCAGGGAAAATCATCACAGACTCCACTCACCCTGGACACCTCCTGTTTGAATTGTTACCATCAGGACGGTGACTCCGATCACTGGCCACTAGAACATCTAGGCACAGGAACAGTTTCTTCCCACAGGCCATTTCCCTCTTGAACAGTTTTAATCCCCCCAAGACATATGCCTGTAAGTGCAATACTCCCACTGTTTAGTGCAATGTCTTCTAAACTCAGGAGATATTTATATTTATTCATACTACTCACATACTGTAAATATGTTTATAATCTGTAATTGTTTATTCTGACTAAACGTAACTGTGACCTAATATTTTTTTATGCTATTTTCATATTTTTATTCTCAGAATTTGTATTACTATGTTCTTGTTGTGTTTGTATTGTATATGTGCACTGAAAGCTTCAGCACCAAGAACAATTCCTTGTGTGTGCAAGCACACTTGGCAATAAAGCTCTCTCTGATTCTGATTCTGATTCTGATTCTGATTCTGATGAAGGTATCTCAGGAGACAGGAAGTGAAGCTAACATTAGATTCGAACGTGCCTTGGTGCCTTCCTGCTTTGAAATGTGTCCTCCGAAGGCAGCATTTTACAGGTTTCGGACGCAGCCGTCATGTCTCTGGTCTCTTGTCAACCCCGCCCATCTTGTTATCTGCTAATTGGTTAATTTACCCCACCTGTTCTCCCTAATTTCCTGCCTTGGTTGTGCCCTTTATAATCCCCTTGTATCTGCATTCCATGGCTGGATCGTTGTTGTGTGCTCCCTGTCGTGTTTCATGTTTAATGCTCCTGGTGTTTATGGTAAATCTAGTTTGGTTTTCCCCTTCGTGGGTGTTTTTGTTTGTTTTATATTTGTTGTTTAATAAATCATTGTTCCTTTTCCTTTGTACCACACCCTGACATAACTATCCAGCAATGCTGAGGACTCAGCAGAGGAAGGGCTCATCTCTGCCACCAACAACAATGGACACCTGCCCTCATTTTGAGCGCATTCTATGGTTCAGGGCATTGAGTTTACTCCCCCAACAGGGGCGGATCCTAAACAATTTGCCCTGAACTTTAGGGGCTGGGGCTCAATGACGTGGCTCTTAAGGGCCTTTTCAATTATGCACTTGATGAGCCCATCGACGCATGGTATATAAGAGGACTAGATCACCTGGATTTTGGGACATTTGTGAACCTGGTCGCTCGGCAGGCGGGAGGGTTGTCAATGAGGCTGCCGCTTCCTCAGATGCAGCTATTGTTAAACCTTTGACTCACCGGCGCAAACGAAGGAGGAGAGGAAAGGGCTCCTCTATCTCCGAGAGTCCAATGTCCCCAAGTCCGGTGGTTCCAGGTCCGGGGGTCCCAAGCCCAGAGGCGCCGCCCAGGCACCTGGCCCTGATGACTCCAGCCACTGACCACCGCCCAGAGATAGCTTCAGCCACTGACCAGGGTCCAGAGATGGCTCCAGCCACTGACCAGCGTCCAGAGATCCCCCCCCCCCCCCCCCCCCCCGATTGCAGTTTTTTTTTTTACTACTCTCCACTGCAGGCAAAAGTGTCAGTCCATAATGGCTCCTAAAAAAGTGTGAGCGGTACAAGCAGAGGTGGAGGAACCTGCTGGAGCTGTGGCGGAATTATGTCCTGGTTAATATATACAGTGGCAGGCTTATTTGTTGGAGGTAGGTGTAGTGGATGGTTTGCCATATCCAATGATTTTAGGTCGAGACTTGCCTGTTTTAGTAGACTTGCTCACGGATGGCAATGACTGCAGTAGTAAGGAATGTAGTGTAGCTCTGACCCAGGCTCGAGCTCAGAAACCAAATGCAGATATTCAGTCCCTTAGTATGTTACCTTATTTTGGGGCAGAGTTGGAATCTCAGCCAGGTAAGTCTAGGAAACCTAAAAGGCAAAAGAGACGAGAGAAACTCAGTTTTGCAGTGGCACAGAGTGATGAACCTCTTGTAGAACAGGATATAGTCCCAGTAGATGTCCCAGGGGATTGGGTTGTTGCAGCAAGAGGATTCAGTGATTGGTCCCCTATATAGGTAGGCTCAGGAAGAAGTACAAGATGATGACCCTACATCAGGTAGTTCAGGCAGTCTGATGTTTATTAAAGATGGCGTGCTGTATAAGGGGAAGGGAATAGATGCTTGGATTGTGGTTCCCCAGAAGTTGAAGGATATTGTGCTTGAGTTGGGCCATTCCATACCCTGGGCCGGCCATTTAGGAAGGCAAAAGACATCAGCTTGAATTAGCAGTCTTTTTTTTTTGGCCAAATATTAATAAAGAGGTGTCAGAGTTTTGTAGAACTTGTCCACAGTGCCAGAAGATTGCCAGTAGAGGTCCTCCTAGAGCCCCCTTAGAGCCCCTTCCTGTAATCGGTGTGCCCTTTGTGTTGGTTGCTGCAGTGGAGAGTGTGGCCTGAGGGCTGCAGGCATTTTCTATTTTGTTGATTTCTTTTTTTGGTTTTCTTTGAGGAACTTAATTTTTGAAAATATTGTATTTTGCATTATTGTTTTGATTCTAATTTGGATGTTTATTGAATACTTATTTTTCTAGTTTATTTGTTATTTTCTAGTAATGTTTTATTTTTTGGGGTTGGGTTATTCCTACTTTTCATGTTTAAATAAACATTTATTTATAATTTAAACCTCTTGTAGTCACTCTGCCTCTGTTTAATTTGGCCACACTATTTTATTTGGTGCCCATTATGGGTTACCATTACAGTAATTCTAGTTTGGTTTTTTCCCTTCATGTGTGTTTTTTTTTGTTGTTTATTTTATTTTTTTTGTTTGTTTAGTAAATCCTCTTGCATTTCAGTCCTCGTTCCTTTTCCTTTGTACCACACCCTGACATGAAAAAATGTTTTGTGGGAAAAAAGGTTGCATAGTGAGAAGTGGGCATTAAATCAGATGGATTAAAACACTAAATATGCTCATTTTGGAGCAGTCAGCTACAAATAGAATACATAAAGCATGAAAAACAAGTGCTCATCTGGGATTTTCATCAATCTGGAGCTGAATATGATATGTCAAAAAGGCAATATGTCAAAAATCCCTTTTTATTCTTCGGGTTTACAGATAATGGGACTTAAAGGATCTGTCAGAGAAGACTCTTGTTTTTCACACTACATACTCACCTGATCTCCAATATCCTCAGGTTGATCATGTACAGGTACACGGGTTATACCAGGTAGATCAATCAGAGTGAGGTCACACACATCAGGAGAGGAAATCTCCAAAGTGATGAGTTCATCACATATTCCAACTGTATTTCCAGCAAGCTCATTTTGAGCTGTTGAAGACACATGAAAGGTTTTCAATAAACACACAGGAGTATAGTTTTGGTATACTGGTGAAAATCCATACCTTATGAAATCAATGCCTTATTAGAACTACCGGTCAAAATGTTTAATAATTAAGATTTTTTTAATGCTTAACTTATGTATTTGAATAAAATGTAATTTATTCATGTAATTGCAAGCTGAATTTTAAGCATCATTACTCCAGTCTTCAGTGCCATGTGATCCTTCAGAATTCATTCTAATCTGCAGAAGTCAAAGTCACTTCAAGTCAAACTCTCCCAAAGGGTCCATGCATATTTCAGAATCTCAACATAAGTAGTAGATCATCTGGGTACTCTTATGAGTTCTGTGAATTCGGACATACTTATTTTTCACATACTGTTTTTAACCTACTAAATAGTATGGAAGTATGTGATTTTGGATGCAGATGAAGCTTCATCATAAATTGCACAGCTGTACTCGATGCATGCATTAGATCTTCAGTGTAATTCGTAACATCACTACAGTTTAGTTCTGCTCACTGTCCGGTATTGTCTTAGTGTTAATGAAGCTGTTAGGTTGTTTACTGCCTTCTAGATTGCCTTCTTAGACTAAATAAACAATACATGCTGCAATTTAGATCCTCTACTACTCTTCCCTTGCCTGCACCGTGACACTGATTTGGAGCTGAATTATTATTGTTATTCAAATATTAATAATTCTTATTATCAATGTTGTAAATTGTTTTTGCTGCTGGATATTTTTTTCAGGATGAATAGAAAGTTCAAAAGAACAGCATTTCTGAATGATCATGTGACTGAAGACTGGAGTAATGGCAGCTGGAAGTTCAGCTTTGCCATTAAAGGAATATATTACATCTTAAAATATATTAAAATAGAAATGTTATTTTAAATGTAAATACTATGTCACAATATTACTGTTTTACTGTACTTTTATCAAACAAATGCAGCCTTGGTTAGCATATGAGACAAAACTTTAGTAAATTTACAGTAGTGTAAATTGTTGAATTTCTTTGAGTTGATAATCAATAAATCCTCCCTTCCAATACAAATTTCAATTCAGCACAGCTGTACCGTTGAGCATGGCTAATTTATTGCATACTATTAATCAAAAGGGAACCAAATCTTGAATTTGCACAACCATGTTTGACACAGGTGGAATATTGTATCACACTGTACAAATGTATACAAAATCACCACAACATAAAATAGTTGTTTTCTTATGAGATCGCTTTGGGATATTTTCGTTCATACTCACCTTTTCTAACAAGGTTATCCACATTTAATGGGTCATAAAAGGCGTCTTTTTGACCACGGTAAGAAATAGTCCCTGACCATGGTCCTTTTTGGAGCTTCCGCAATTTCAACTCAAGAGGACAGCGAGTGACAATACCTTAAAAAAAGAATAAATGTACAAATGTACCACGTCACAAAACATGTCATAGGAAAGTGACACCCAGTAACACAGCTGACACATAAGGTGTGTCCAAATTGGTGTACTTGTGCTCTTTTCTATGCCAATTTGTACTATAAATAGTTTGCTTACACTTAATATTTCAACAAGAAGTGCACCTCAAATTTATGCATACACTTCATGCATACTTCATACAATGACAAAATAACCATATCACATTCATACAGCAGACCAGTGGTTTTCACACCCATTCACAACTGATTCAACTCATCAGCTCTTTAGTAGAGACATCAAGACCGGAAATGGGTGTGCCAGGTTAGAGAGATACGCAAAATGTGGAGTGTTGTGGGTGCTCCACACTGCATGAAAAGTGGGATTTTCGTCAGTATGTGACACTGTAGATTGCCGTGAAACTTCAGGTTTACGACTGTGCACGGCAATTTGCAGGCAACACTGAAAACTGCCGTAAATTGTCGGAAATTGACGTGGGCCTTGCTTGGCAGTTGTCCCCCCATGACCCCCCCTCCCCTTAATTCTAGGGGAGGCTTTATCATGTAAATGAACATGCTGTGAGCTACACAAATGCAAATCAGAGTAGCAGCAGGGGGAGTTTTATCTAGGTTCTGAATTTTTTTGACTAAAACAAGTTTAAAGTTTAAGTTAAAATGTTAACTTAAATTTAAGTTAAATGTACTCGTTTTAGTACACATTACTAAATTTTTAGGGCAACCAGTTTGCTCCAATTTTTTAAGTAGATTCAACTTGTCCGGGCTCACAGTGTAGATTAATTACTCTGTATGTCATTAGCAATAACCAATGTTATGTAAAAAAAATAAAAAAATACAGGACAGCAGTTCATGTCTTCAACCTTTAGAGAGGTTATGTGATGCAACAAGACAATGAACCAAAGCACACAAATAAATCAAGTAAAGCATAGTTTACATACCAACATTAATTTTTCCACCCTGCACTGTGAATGATTTTTTAAATGGCTATTAATCATAAATGTGAAAAGTACAAGTTTGTGTGTTTATAGTTAAGTCAGATTGTGTTTTTCTGTAATTGTCCTTTAAATTGAGCTCACACCACATTTTATGAATTATCAATGCAGATTTTCAAGAGGTGGTTTCCTGGACAGGGTTTAAATTATGCCAAGAGTAGGCCTTAATCTATATTTAATCGTGAGTTAAAAAATTGTTGCCTGGAACAAAGATTAAGCACAGATTACTAACACCTGGACTATGAGTCCTGAACTAAAATAAACTGGATTCATTTACAGTTTTATCTAATTGCTTACACACAATTTCTGAAAATATGGCTCCATTTCTTGTAACTCTACACACAAAACATCAGACATCTCTTGCAAAAGCAACACTTTGTGCAAAACTATTTTAACTATTTCCAAAAATGTTGTTTTTGCATATATGTAACTACACACAATGCACAACTGAGGAATTTACAGTTGAACTGAAATCAACTGAACTGAATCAACACTGAAGTCACTTGAGCTGAATATTGACACTATATTGGCTTGTTAGAGCCGGTTTACAGCAGAATTTGTTTTGAACTTGTTACTGAAGCTGCTATGAAACAATATATTTTGTTGAATGCATATTCTTTCTTTCTCAAACCTTAGTTTTGATTTCTAAGTGATCAATTTATGTATGTGTTTTCACACATGATCATTGGCTGTATGGGTCCTCAGTAAATGAATGTGGCATTTAAATGGCAAAAGTTATTCTTGTCTCTATAACTTATGGCTTCCTAAAGACATGTTTATGGGTAAATAAAATATTAATAATATAAATAAAATTAATATCAAAACATATTTTAAATATAATGAAGTCATTTTATTATAGCACTCATCAGATGTTCCTGGAAACAAAACAGAGACAGAACAGTATAAACAAACTATACAACAAACTAAACACCAAATTACAAAAACATTATTATGTGAAAGTGAATAAAGTGGTGTGTGTTTTCAGTTATAAATATGTGCTGTGTAAATTAGCCTATACTTTTAGAAATTATATATAGCCTAACTTTAAAAAACAAACAATAACCCATATAGATAAATTATAATAATTGTATAATATTAAGCATTTACTTAATATACATTGTAACATTAGGCTACTTTACTCTAGCACAGTAGTCAGTTAAGCAATTAATTAATATCTTATATTAATATGTATGTAGCCTAGGCTACATCTAAAGGTAAGTCTGCTTTAAAAAAAAATATTACACTTCGACATGTACAGAATGTGCGCGTTAAGAAACACGTTCAAATGTGTCTTCTTAACATGTTAAAACTGTGCGTGAAGCGGAAAACAGGGCGTGTTGAAGGTTGAAACGATCATAAGTCACGCGTTTCGTATAAAGAGATTTGGCCCCGGGCGCGTTCCATATCAGAGCCCTAGTCCAATGGGGTGCGAGGTCGAGGTCATGGCCATGACGCGTAGAAGACGAGCTTTAAACTATTTTTTTATGTTTTTTGCTGCTTTCCTTTTTCGTGATCAACAATGACAGGACACCGTCTTCAACTCAATCTCTGCATGGACGCGACGAACTTTTTGGACTCATTTTCAGGAGGCTGTCTTCGTCTTCATAACTCTGAGGCAAACTGCAGTCGCTATGAACCACAGCATGGGTAATGTAACGTTACGATATAAAGAATATGCTTTTATTCAGCTGTATAAGGAAATGGATGCGTTAATAGATCCGAGCTTAAAACTGCACATTTTGTTTACACAGACTATCCTCGCCTCATAACGAAGCCGTGAGCTCTTATCCGCTTGGAGCGATTTCCGCGAGTCCAGATTTAACCGCTGATCATGACGAAATTGTGTGTAAGTAACTTCTAATGTGTTTCTCATTCCTTGTTTAATTTTACCGTGACTGTTTTTATTAATACCAGTCTCATGTAATTGTTTTCCAGCTGCCTGTAAGACGTATTATTAATCGACACGCCGGAGCTTCAGATACAAACAACCTGAAACTGCGAAGTTTAGCTCGGAGTCGATCAAGAAGAAAAAGGGTAAGATTTATTATATTAGATCCGTTTTTTGTCAATGTGAGTATTTTTCAGGTTGCTTATTGTCTTTATGGATTGTATTACAGTTGCTGGAAGCGAGAGTGTGCTGGATGAGGTGGACGTTTGGAAGTCCGCGACCATTGAACTCATGTTTGACGAGGAAGACGGCTTTGTTGACGGGGTGTCTGGATGGATTGTGCGGCCACCGCGCTCTCGCAGCCTGGAGCTCGACGAACTTTACATTATATTACGAGACATTACTGCTGCACTGTACATAGTTGTGTGTTTAACAATAAAGCTCTTTCTTTGAGTAACAGTTAAACTGCTGTGTTTTATAAATTAAGCCCTTTCTTTGAATGAACAGCTGTATGCTTATAAATGAAGCCCCTTGTTTGAATAAACGGCACGGTCCGTATAATTTGCCCATATATTCCTTGATGGTATGAATACTTCATAGCACAATAACATTATTATGAAACAAATTATTACAACATAAATTATATATTTATTATTATTATTGGGGTTTACATTTATAATGAGCCAGGGGGACCAATAATGATTGGTTTGCAGTGATCTGCCAACCAATCACGAGGGATTTTTCTTTTTTAAATGTAGTGGCTTCAGCCAATAGTGAGAGAGTAAATTCAAGTCTGGCCGTTGACTCTCTGGTTTCGCTGCTATTCATATGCAAATTAGAGGCGTCACACCTCCGCGCGGTCTCTCAGCGGGGGGCTCTCCACCTACGTCATGGTTCGTTTACGACAATTTGTGGCACAGACGAACGCGACGTTCACTGCCTCTAAATTGTCGAAAACTGACGAAAATTAGGGAGATTTCCAGGAGTATACAGGCGTTTATGGGGTCGAAAATCCCACTTTTCATGCAGTGCCAGGAACGGTTTGAAAACCACTGCACTAGACAGTGAAGTACGCTCTTAAAAATAAAGGTTCTTTATGGCATACAATTAAGATTCCATGAAGAACATCCATATTACCTTTCCCTTGCACAAATGGGATATCTGTTAGTCTCTTTAATGTTGTGTCAATGTACTAACACTAGGGGTTACATTTGGGAGATCCAAACACCTCTGACAAACAATGAGAAATGTCAAGTGGAATTTACATGCACCACTTCTTCGGACATACAGGTATAAAAGGAGATTGTGTGCATACACTCAACACATTTGCTGTTCGGAGCTGTGCAATTCCATTTTATTACTTGACCTCATTCCAATCACCTGTGATGAAGTTTGATGGTGTTACAGCTCAGTTTAGTGGTCTCTCTCCACGCCTCACACAAATAAGTGCAGAGAGAGTTTCCCTTGAGCATTTCAGCAATCTGAAAGAGTGGCAAACTATGGCAACGTTGCAGTCGCAACTCTCTTTTCTGTTTCGAGAAGAAGTCACTTTAGTTGCTTCCAATCCTGGTCCTTCTGCCATGTACAATGAGGGCAACAATAGGAGCATTTCCGCTGGATAAATCCCCACGGACCTCCCCTTCTTCGTCATGTTCGGTGCACCCGTTAAAGTTCCTAGATGAGTTAGGAGGTTCGTCTTTAGGCTGATGCCTTCCAATACTGAGGACTTGGCTGGAATCCTACCCTCGGGTGGGGTAGCTCGGTCTGAGAGCGACGCAAAGTCGGCAGCAATGCTTGCCTGGGCAGCTGTGAACATTAGACTGGAATGGAATCCTTCACCCTGTCCCGAGCTTTCGCGGCTGAATGGTTGGTATCTAGGCTTGGAACGCGACTCACAGCCGCACCTTGCCTTTCTTCCCGTAGGTGCATTAAGCGCTTACAAAGTCATGGAAGATACCTTTCACTGCCAGGTAGTTCTAAGCTGGGGTTGATGCAGGAACTGCATTCTACGTGATGAACGTCAAGGCACGTCCACTAAGGTGAGCGCCATCTCTGGCTCAACCTTGCTGACGCCAACAAGGTCCATTTTCTT
Organism: Gobio gobio; assembly: GCF_949357685.1. Classification (NCBI taxonomy): domain Eukaryota; kingdom Metazoa; phylum Chordata; class Actinopteri; order Cypriniformes; family Gobionidae; genus Gobio; species Gobio gobio. Next base: position 14,494,834 of record NC_137114.1, read on the forward strand.
GATGCCCCCATCTTGCAAAGTGGCCTATTCTGCAACACTGGTGAGGACTTTGCCTCGCAGTTCTTGCCAGTCAAGAAGTAGACGGAGGCCACCTTCAGGCCGCTGAGGTCCAAAGTTCCCACTACTCCTTTTAGTGACCAAGTAGTGAACTTGCAACCGCTGCCTTGTGATGACCCAGCCTTGTTGTTGCTGTGTACAGTACGTACCCTGCATGTTTACTTGGACTGCATGGAGAGCTTTAGAAGCTCTGAGCAGCTCTTTGTCTGTTTTGGGGTAAAACAGAATGGGAAGACTGTCTCCAAATGGAGGATGAATTGTGAATGCCATGCCTTGACATACCACTCACAAGGCATGCCGTGCCCCTTAGGAGTGTAAGCATACTCCACGAGAAGTGTTGCATCCTCTTAGGCTCTAGCAAACAGTGCCTCTCTAACAGACATCTGTAGAGCAGCAGGCTGGCTACACCCAAAACCATTGCAAGATTTCATAATCGTCCACTGTGCTATTAGGTATGAACAGGTAAATTGTTTTGCATGTACACAAGTGATGACATGCAGTACTTTTGCCTGCATGAGTTCCCCGAGCCGTCGGCAGTCAAATTTGAAAGAGGAATTCGACACCAGGCCAAGTACTTGTGAAGTATGCCTGTGTTCTTGGGCTAGGTGCTCCATATGTAGTGATTCCCTGTTTGTAATCCCATATGATGTATTTTCCACGGTACAGTTTCCATGATGGTAAACCTGTGTCTTCCCCTAGGCACTGCTCTGCCACCAGTCACTGTGTTTGTAGAGCTCCTCCCTTTTCAGGTAGAACTTACCTCAGAGACTGCACACAGAAAGAAATTCTTCCCCTGTGCTAACTTCCGGTCTACTCAGCTGTACTTTTTTTTTTTTCAAAGAAGGTCAAGAAACAGCTGAAGCAACCTATTCCTACTGTAAATACAGTCCTTAACACCCCCCCGTGGTACGAGGAACGATGCTACTTGCGTGGGGTGTTGGGAAGGTTACAATGTTGTGAGTGCACTTGTTATCGGGCATGCAGTAGCTTACTGACATCTGCACTGCTAAAACCTTGTTACTTGGTTAAGATTGTTGTGACATTTTCCATGGGGACCCCTAGTGTCAGTACATCAACACAACGTTAAAGTGACTGACAGATAGGGAACGAGCCATTGTGTTCCTTCTGCCTGAAATGTGGACTTCTTTTTCAAATTTAAACCCTTTGGTGTAAAAACGTTTAATCTACAAACAGACATGTATTTAATTTGTCATTTTATTTTAATTTAATTTTAGAATTATTGTGTGCGTGTGTGTGTGTGTGTGTCTGTTTATAAAAAAAAAATTCAGTCCCATTGGGAAAGAAAAAGTGTGTGAGTGTAGGAAATAGGCTAAATGCATTTTACAGAACTAATTTGAGACAAAACTAACAAACAGAATAAAAAATCTGTATAATTTAATGTGAAACAATTCTATAATTGTATTATTTAGTTAAAAAAGACCTCGACTACCTAATCCTTCTTATTTTAACAGTTGGCCGTTTCATTCTCTTATTTTGCAGGATGCATTAAGTTTATTCTTTGTGTCCTCCAATTATCCATAATGCTCTGCATACATTCCAATTTGTGGAAAATTAATTGGCACTGAACTCGTCCAATTTCATTATGTAGCACAAGGAAAAAAATATATTTTGAAGATTAAAGCATTGTTTTCTTTTGTTGTAAATTAATCACTTAATGCTATACTGTCCATAATATAAACCACTGGGAGACACAGACAGTCATTCATTCTATTTCATTTATAGAAAATTGAGTTAATATAAAGATTTTTAATATAAAATATGTTATATTAATAGGCATTATATTAATATATTATACAAATATTTTAAATATTTAAAGTATTTTCATGCTGTGACTGTGGGGGCAAAAAATATTTATGAAGTAGTAGTATTTATGATGTAGCCATGCTCACTTACTTGTCTCATTCTAGCATTGAATGCTATGCTCATTTTGTTATACTCCATCTCATTTTGTGTTCTATTAATTACTGACACAATGACACAAGGGTGGGAAAATTATGACAAAATTTGGACAAAACAATCTGCTAAATAAACAAATGTAAATTAGTTTTATTTTAATAGGGGGCATGGCAATAACATATCGCAATACCACTGCAATAAATTATTCTGGTCATTCTCATTTAGTTACAAGGTGGTGAAGTAGTTTCAGAGTCTTACCACTTCCTCGAGGTAAAGCCACCCCAGAGAGAGCCTCCAAAACAGAACTCTTTCCAGAACTCTGATCTCCCACCACTGCAATGGATGGTAGATCTATATCATTTTCAATGCCGATCAACCTCAGAGAGTCAATCAACTCAATCAAAGGCTGAACAGACTCAATGAAGTGATTGTGGAATGCTCCATGGGTTTGTGAGTCTGAAGACAAGCTTTATAATAAAAATGAGAGAAACAGAGACATTATTTAGATCGTTTAGATCACTTATTAGATTATTTAAATGTACATTTTTATCTATTAAGAGTCTAACATTGGACATACTGTATAAGCATCATACATTTTTTTTTATATATCTGATCTTTAATTTTTCAAACCAACAAATGTCACCACCACATTTTAAATTATGTATTGTGTTTAAAATTATTCTGTGGTAGAAATTACGTGATGAAAATTTAATTTTCTTAAGACTCATTTTAAAGTTGGCACAATATATATATATATATATATATACACACAATTACATATTTTCATGCACAATTTGCAACAAAGATCAGTAAAATCTGAATACTGTACCTCCTTTCGTCTTGGGAGTCATCGTCTTTAAATTTGTTCGGATTATCCATAGTTTGTCTGAAAATGAATTAAGAATTCAAATTTGAGATTACTGAAATAATAAGAAAGAATAATTAAGGTGTCTGCAATAAGCCAAGCATGTTAAGTCATCATGGCAACCAGCATGTTTAATGCAGTACTTTCATTTAACCCAAATAGAGTCTAAAATAAAGAAACTGTTGTCTCCTTACCTTATACTTGTGTTATGTAAAGAACAGTTTAAGATCTGCAAGGTAAATGAGGGCTGTGTTTCATTCTGTTCACTATTTATTAACAGAATGTACACCAATAAATTGTCATACGCATTATCTGAAGACAGGTTCAATCAGAACTTATTCAAAGATACATTCTTAGTTTCCCTTCTCCTTATCATGTTTTTTAGGGCAGTTACTATGGCTATCAATAAAACAGTAAAGATAATTTGCAGTTTTTATTTGCTTCCTTTGATATTGTCCAGGTCAGAGATCGCAGATTCTACCTGAAAGGTTGGATTCTGAAATCCACTACTGCTTCAATATAATTGTATATATCCTAATTAAATTTATAATCAAAGCCTTAATTAATATTTATCTTTCTATAATATTAAAATGATTTTTAATTATTCTCTCCAGTTATGATTTTGTTTCTTCCTTTATTTTTTTCTAAAGTTGTACTACTCTGATGTCTGTATCCAGGCCTGACAGGCAGCTGTCCTTGATAGTAAAACACACTGGGGGTGAGAAAATAGATCACAGTAGTGAAAGGACCCCTCAGCATGTGTTAACGATATATCTGTTTTAGTTGACCTTACCTGTGTAAACGTCCTACGGGACCAGTATGGATTTAGTGTTTTGTTGATAATTAGATAAGACTCTCCAACCTTGGGAGAGCTGTGATTCTAGGGAGCTTTTGTGTGTGAGCGTTGCATGATCTGTGCAGGCCCAATATTGAAGATGGACATTTTCTGCACACGACACCAGACCTGAAGACTTTTCTTTTCTTTCTGCCTTTCTGCAACCTCCGACGTCAACAATGATCTAATTCTAGTGATGGGGCGACAACTAGTCTACCTAGTTTAGTGATATGCTCGGCTATCTATCCTTGTGTGGAAATTTACCATGACTGTGCATTTTCTCTGCCAATCAGAATCATTTAACATGCAGTAATGACGTGGTTAGACCTTGAAAACAGTATAACTGTTCAGAAATTGTATGTGCGATAGGTGGAGGCGGGTAGGCTGTTAGAGGGAGTGCGGCCTACGAACTCCTTGTGAGACTTGAAGCTGGCTTCTGCTGATGAAACTGCAAACTATTCTTCAGTAAATCTCTCTTTAATTAATTTCTCCTTAAAACTCCTGACTCTTGGTCTTCATTTTTCACTACTGGTCCTGGGTCCTAAGCTGTTACCCCAACATACCCGACCAAAAAAAATCTACAAATCCATCTGAAAATCTCTATGAACAAGAAATGATTTGTATTATTATTAAAACGTGGCTAAATCAACTCATAAATGTACAGTGTGGCTTTCATTGTCAATTGCACTTGCTCTTGTTGCGTGTCCTCAAGCTGGCAACCCACGTGAGCTACAACAGTCCAATTGAAACCAGTAAACATAAGATTTACAGCTCATGTTCTCTGTGTGAACATTTAGAGTTATACATTTTTGACTATTTTTCAATCAAAATATTTTCTGCATCATAAAATGATGAACTTTTGCTTAAAAACAATGAGTGCCCTAATTCCTCTAAGTTAAAAAAGGTAAAACATTGGAATAACCATATAATAATAAATTGAATAAGAATTAATTTAATTTTCCCATTCTGTTTATGCTTCCATAATTTTGTGACTTCTATGGAAATGTCCACTATTCGCTCCTTTTTTGCTTTGATTTCTAATACACTCCAATAATTTTCATTTGGAGTGGCACTCTGCACTTTTCTTCTAGTAAAGATTCTTCTAAAGGCACACTTCCTTTTCTTCTATGTGATTGCTGAAATCCCAGATTGCCTTGTTCTTCTGTAAAGGTAGGGACACACCAATCCAACACCAGCACTGATGAAAGCCGACTGTGTTGTTGCCTCGCATCGCCTGCGTCTGGAAAAAAACAGCACCTGAACACACCAAAAGGACTACAGGCAACTGTCAACAAGCACACGAGTTCTGCACCTGCGTGCAAAGTAGATAAGGATCTATTTAAGCAGATATATTCGAATATATTCGTCATTCAATAAGGAAAGAGAAACTAAGATATACAAACCATAAACTTGCTTACCATTTTGAAAATCAATAACGCTGATCACATTCTTTATTCCACTCCGCTGTTATTATGAAAATATGCGCACCGTGTTGCTCAGGTAAGATGATGTAAAATTATAACAGCCTTCTGTCTGTTCAATTTTGACTTACTTGCTTTCATGGGACTCGCTTTCATCACTTTTCATTCTACATGGTGAATCGGCCAAAAAAAAGAAACAATGGTATCCAACTAGAGCCAACTGTGCATTCACGAACACACCGAAAAAATTAAGTCTGCCAACTTTCAAAAACGGCCTGACGTTGCCCCATGGCCGACATGCTTGGTGTGTCCCTGACTTAAGGTAGTATCACTTATGTTGTGCGAGATTATATATTGCTACTGAAACAAATATCAAAAAGTATCAAGTTGAGTTGTTTGCTCATAAAGCTCCCTCTCTCTCTCTGTTCCTCTGTCCTATATATGTATACCAAATTCCAGAAAGTTCTCAACAGTCCAAGAAAGTCCATCTGAGGGTAGTCCACCCCCAGCCTCCCCCCCCCCTCCTGGAGAGGAAGTCAGCCACAGCCATCTGAGCACCCGGCCTGTGGACCACCTTGAATTTAAAAGGCTGTAACGCTAGATACCAACGGGTGATCCGGGCGTTGGTATCCTTCATGCGGTGGAGCCACTGCAAGGGGGCGTGGTCCAAACATAGGGTGAACTCCCGCCGCAGGAGGTAGTAGCGGAGGGTGAGAACGGCCCACCTGATAGCCAAGCACTCCTTTTCTATGGTGCTGTACATCCTCTCTCTCTTAGAGAGCTTGCGACTGATGTACAGCACCGGCCGTTCCTCACCCTCCACCTCCTGGGACTGGACTGCGCCCAGCCCCCTGTCCAAGGCGTCTGTCTGTATGGAAAAAGGGAGAGAGAAATTAGGAGCCTGTAAGAGCGGCCCACCACACAGAGCAGCCTTTATCTGGGTAAAAGCCTGCTGGCACCGCTCCGTCCTCTGAACTGTATCTGGTACCTCCTTTTTAGTTAGATCAGTCAGCGGGCTAGCGAGGTCCGAATAATTAGGTACAAACCTTCTATAATATCCCGCTAGCCCCAGGAACTGTCTAACCTCCTTTTTGGTCTTGGGCCGTGGGCAGGTTGCAATGGCTGCGGTCTTGTCAATTTGGAGACGCACCACTCCATGACCCAAGTGGAAGCCCAGATATCTTACTTCCACCCGCCCAACTGCACACTTCTTTGGGTTGGCCGTGAGCCCCGCCCTTCTCAGCGACTTCAGGACAGCGTGCAGGTGCTGCATATGCCACTGCCAGTCCGCACTGTAGATGATAATATCATCCAAGTACGCAGCAGCATATGCAGCATGCGGCCGGAGAATCCTGTCCATCAGACGCTGGAAGGTCGCGGGAGCCCCGAACAAGCCGAAAGGAAGGGTGACAAATTGGTGAAATCTAAACGGCGTGGTGAAAGCAGTCTTTTCTTTGGACATTGGTGACAAGGGGATCTGCCAATATCCCTTGGTCAAGTCCAGCGTCGAATAAAAGCGAGCGGTCCCTAGCCGATCAAGCAATTCGTCCACCCTTGGCATTGGGTACGCATCAAATTTCGACACTCTGTCTCAACATGGTGTTGAATGAGGTCAGTGCGACCAGGGAGGGGCGAGAACACGTCAGCAAACTCTGCTTGTAATGTTTTAACGTCAGTGAGCTGCGACGGCGAGAGATGATCCCCCCCCCCCGGGGCCAGAGCGAGTGATTGAGGCTTTTGAACCGCCTCTGGCCCGAGATCATCTTCTCCGCTCACCACCGTCACAAGCAACACTGACTCCGCCTCCGACCATTTCTTTAAAAGGTTGAGGTGGTATATTTGACGTGCTCCGTCCCTATCTGAGCGCACTACCTCATAGTTGAGATCCCCGACTCGCCGTGTGACCACAAAGGGTCCATGCCACTTTGCGAGTAATTTAGAACTGGAAGTAATACAAGCACCTTATCTCCCGGTGCAAATTGACGAAGCCTAGCCCCTCTGTTGTACAGCTGTCGTTGTCTGTCCTGAGCCTGTAACAAATTCTCCATTGATAGCCGCCCCAAAGTGTGGAGTTTTGTTCTCAGGTCCAGGACATACTGAATTTCATTCTTACTCGCGGAAGGTCCGTCCTCCCAAGCCTCCCTAAGGACATCCAGCACCCCCCGAGGCTGGCGCCCATAAAGAAGCTTGAAGGGGGAAAACCCCGTGGAGGCTTGCGGGACCTCGCGAACAGCAAACAACAGAGGTTAGTGTGTAATGTTGCTGTTAGAGCATAAATAATACCTGTAAAATTATAAAGCTCAAAGTTCAATGCCAAGCGAGATATTTTATTTAACAGAAGTTCCCTTTCAAAGCCTACAGCGAACGGCCGGTTTGGAATACATCCCTGTACATCCTGCTTTAATGACGTCAGTAGAACAGTTTGTTGACTAACTTCCGCCCACAAGAATATGCAAAAAAGGGGGCGTGGTCTTGTTGCTCTCCCACGTGGAGAAGAGGAAGTGTTCCGTTCGGTTGCGTTTGTAGTGAGTTTGTCGCCATGTCGTCGAGACGCTGTTATTTTCATCCCGGAGTCAAATCACCTTTGTTTGGCATTCAGGGACGCTGTACTTTGAGCACATGCATCTCCCCGTTATGGTTAGAGGCGTGACCTTTCCGGGCAACTTGCGCTAAGCTGCTGACGAATCACAACACGGGAACCGCTGGCACAATCAGAACTCATTACGTATTTCTGAAGGAAGGACTTCATAGAACAGGGAAATCCGCAAGCCGTTTTTAGGACAGTGAAAAAAGCGGTATACAGATAAGTAAATTGTGTGAAAAATACTGTTTTTTTACACGCGAAACATGAACACAGGTTATATTTCACACTGTAAACACAATCAAAGCTTCAAAAAAACAGGAAAAACGGGACCTTTAAGTTTAGAAACATTTTGAGTCCCCCCTCTCTTGCCTCACAGTGGTTTGGTCCACCGCGCATCTCACCGACCCGGTGGAAGAGTACAAAGTGTTTCAGTAGTTGTGGAACTCCTGTAAGTAGCTGTTAAGGCTGTTTTATTCACTTTAAACATAGGATGAAGTGATTCTTTTTCCTTTAATATATAGACAAAGCTGAGTTATTAATACATTAACAAAGACAAAAAATTCAGATAACTGATGTATTTTCCCATAAGTTTCCATAAATTTTAGCGATTGTTGTTTTGGTAGCTTGTTGTAAGTCACCCATTACAACTAACATGGCTATAAGCCTATATGTGAACTGATATTAGGCTAATATTGTAGCTCTACCACTGCGTTGGATTTTGCTCAATACTATGTGCAAGAAGCAAGATAATTGAATAATAAATTACCACGTGGTGAACTTATGATAACTCATATTTAAACAACTATTGCTTTGTGTTTTTGGCCAGATAAAATTACAGAGAAAAGAAAAACGGACGAGAGATCATTTTTCAGTGCACCAAACCGCCACACATATCCTTACAAGTACAATTTTGGTTGTATTATTTGTGTCCCTTCAAAAATTGCCCTTGAGAAATGTTATGTGTATTGTCCTCCCCAACTGTTAGATGAGATTTACGCCCATGGCTATATGGTTGTTCCAATTTTTTTTTTTATCTGGGGTTGTTCCCATTTTTTATCTAGGGTTTTTTATCTTTGTAATCAAACTATCAGTGTAATTTTAATTATACCTTATCTGTCGTCATGATGACGGTAAATCGCAGAGCTGGTGCAAAAATATCACCCTGTAGCCCAAGACTGGTTACCCACTGAAGCAGGGTTGAGCCTAGTCAATACCTGGATGGGAAACCTCGGATACCTGGGAAAACGTCTCTGGTTACGTATGTAACCTATGTTTCCTGAGAAGCTGCATCAGCTGACGCTACGGGGAACGCCTCCAGCGTGACAGGTGCCTGAAATCACAATCACAAAACGTCAATCCTATTGACCGGTGACAGCCTATGATGTCATCAAGGTGCGACCAGGAAGTATATAAGGGCGCCTTGTCAACATGACAGCATCTAATCGTCTGAAGGGACTGTTTGGCAGGCAAGCCCTGAGGCATGGCAAAGCGACACGTCTCGTTTCCTGTTCTCAGGGAACATAGGCTACATACGTAACCAGAGACGTTCCCTTTCGAAAGGGAACTCGCGCTGCGTCAGCTGACGCTACGGGGAACGATATACCCACGCCGCCATGCCAAAGGGAGTGCATGCCCACTGGCAGTGACAACTGTCAGGACAAGCAAATTCAATTGAAAAGCCTGAACCATTCCCCCTCTGGTCACATTAGGCTGTTAGTGACAGCGCTCCCTACGGTCAAAGCCCAAGCTATAAACCTGAGAAGGAACCTTCACATATGACATGAAGTCCTACCCTGGCCGCTCAAATGCCTGGAACCAGCCCATTCAACAGAAGGGGTTCCTTTAAGGGAACCTGGCAAGGGGACCCGAGGGAACCCGCACCAGTCACTATTCGGGAAGAATTCACCGAATGCCACCAGGGAGGCCTGACCTAGCGACCCCTATGTGGGACACGTCAGTTCGGCCAATCCCTGTCTGTTTAAGTACAGAGCCTCTGGTACTCGCCTCCGGAGAGACATCCTGCAAGGGTAATGCAAAATGGCAGTGTTCTCCACCAGCCGGACCTCAGAGACGGGTTATCCTGGAGAGCAGCGCTCAGCGAAGTGCTTTCTAACCCTTGCTAGCGAGGGGAGTTAGCCACTCGATCCTAGAATCTACCGAGCATTTATTTTAAAACGTGCTCAGGAGACCGAACAGGCCTACGGGCTGATCCTAGCTGGGAGACCTCGAGGGGCCTACAACCGACAGATCAGTGCCAAGCGGCTATAAGCTCAGAGAAGACTCTCACTTGAGAGGAGCTCCCAGGCCTGCCTGGTAGGTAACCATGCTGTAGGCGATCTATGAAAGTCCCTTCCTGTAGGGACCGCATAGTAGCAGCGTCGTCTCGTCATGCTAGGGTATGAACACCGGAGCCTGATAGCAGGTGACCATCAGCTGTCAGCGCAAAGCCAGTTATGTGTTCCCTCCTAGGGAACTCGTCCCCCAGGGAGGCCAGAAGGGGCCTCCACCTGGTAACCTGTGCTGACTGTTCATATGTCAAAACCGCGGAGCTCGCCCTCAGGGAGGACTAGCAGGCCTACCACCTGACAGCAGTCGAGCTAGCCCTCGAGGTAGCTGGGAGAACAGGGACTCGCTCCGTCAGGGAGGCCTAGTGAGGCCTACCACCTGACAATAGGTGCGCTAGCGATAGCTTTTCAACAGGAAAAGCGAACAGGAACATGCCCTTAGAGGAGGCCAGGTGAGGCCTACAATCCAATAGCGAATCCCCCAGGGAAGCCCGTGCCGCTTGCTACCTGTTAGCAACCCCTGCTACCACGTGTCACCGAAACTGGGGACCGGGGAACGATCTCAAGGAGGCCCGGTGCCTACAACCTGATGGCAGAATGTGCTAGCCTCCAGGGACCTCGGCCACCTGGAGCCCGGGAACACCTCCTCAGAGGAGGTCAAGTGAGCCTGCTTACCCCACAGCAGACCCTTAGGGAGGCCTGGTAACGCCTTCCACCTACAAGCAGCTCGTGCCAGCCGTCGAGGGACTGACGCCTCAAGAATGCCCCCTCGGGGGAGACTGAGTGTGGCCCGCTACTCACAGCAAGCTCTCGGGGAGGCCTGGCGGGGCCTACCACCTGAGCCAAGGTGACCCAAAAATGGGAGCCTACCCCTCAGGGAGGCCTGGCAGGGCCTACCTCCAAATAGGAGGTATGCAGGTTCTATGAACCCTGCCGCGGACAGAAGAAGGCTGGCTGCTGCACCCAGGCTGATGGTAGCTGTCTGCTGCTGAAGAAGAACTGGACATCCAGTTATCACCTGGGGACTCATCCCAAAGGAGGCCAAAGAGGGCCTACTAGTTGACAAGGTTTTCGGTGAAGTTGACGTCGATGGAAAGTCGCAACGTTGAGACTCCCTCCTGGAGTCTGCTGCCCAGACTGCCCAAGCTGGCTACTCACAACCAGCTGGCCTTTACACGCCCGCACCTGAGGCTGGCTCCATCCCAGAGGCTAAAGGGCCTCCGCGATAGCGCAGTCTTACAGGGCAGTGCCTACAGACATGAACCTAATCACATTGCCAACCGCAGTGCACTCAGCGAACAAATGCTTAGAAACCCTCTAAAGCGAGGGGAGTACAACTTACGTCACCTGCTTCAGGGCGGCCGCCTTACTTTCTCATACAGCGGTCTGCTGTTCATGCAAGGACGTCAGCCATTGGTAATGCTCGGGCGTCAGGGGAGCATTCGATCAAACCGTCATGCAGAAGGTTGCGATGTTCAGCTCAACCCGAGCCCTAAAGGAGGTGGAGCAGAGGACATAGAGCAGAGGGTGAAAAACATCATACAAATATGTAACCCACCGGCCATACCATCCTCCAGGACGAGGCCGGGGCCGCCAGAAGGTGGCGGCCACACCAGCTCCGAAAGGCGGGGTACAGCAAAACTAAAGTCTTAGACGCACACAGCGAAAGACGCTCAACCCCGCCCCACGACCACTGGCAAGGTCGCTATCCCTGCTGCAACACCTACACTGCATTACTAAATAACCCCAGAACACAGAAAAGGGGGCGGGCCTTGGCCGGACTACTCTGTAATAAGAGGAGGTTGAATCAAGGATGTAGAAAACCAAGCACTGTTCTTATACTTAAAAGACAGGCCCGGGGCGACAATACCTGCCTTTAAAGGAAACATCCCCCCATCCTTAGCAAAGCCTAGGCCAAGTGGTGCGGTGCTAAACCTGCACTAGATCTACCCAGGGCTCGGGAAAGAAATATTATCACCCCTTACATAAAACAACGGGGCCCCGAAACCCATCTCAAAGCCCAACAGGGCTGGGCGCAGATCTCACTACAGCTCACGCATTAGTGCTTAACCCGGTCATAATGCTACTTTACACTTAAAGCTAGGAAAACAAAAAACTCGCCCCCGCACGCCACAAGCCCGCGAGCAAGAGCGGCAAATACAACCACTCACATAAGTGAGAGAGATAACACGGAGAGGCGGTAGATCTCTACTAGCTAAAGTATAGCATTATGCACAAACATATAATGCATATAATGTTGCAAAGAAGATCGTTCTTAGCTTACTCACGGGGAGCTGCAGGCCTTGCGATGTCCAACGATGTTCCATAATCCCCCGAACCCTCTCAGGAGAGCGAAAACGGGGTCCTGAAAAACATAGTAAATAATGTTTCACCCTTCTCGAGGGGGACTCACCACTCGCTTCAACCCAGCCATCAAGCTAGTATATACGACCACCATCCTGAGGAGGGCGCTTTCAACAAATAAACCAGGCGGGCCGTCAGAATCTTACATTTCCTGCTCATCATTGGCCCACGGGCCTGATGTAAAGCGCCCAGGGGAAGGCACAGGAGGAAGGGAAAAAGGCAGCGCTCATCTGCGCGCCCTAGGAGGCGGAGTCCGCTGCCAACACTGGTTCCGGTAACCAGCACCGGCTTTCTTCCTCTTTTTGTTGCGGGTGTCCCGCCTTCTCTGCGCACCAGTCCTCCACGGAGGGGGCGCTCGAGAGGCGACACTGGTTCGCTGGTCCCGTCTCCAGTCCTCAGACCGTGACGGGCCAGGGACACCCGACTGCCTGGGCGCGGTCCCGGACCTCAGCGGGATGCATGTTCTAAATGCAGCCGAGCACGCCTTCGCCTCCCTGAACTTTCCGACCACCACCTCCACGGAGGTGCTGAAAAGTTCAGAGGGCGAAACCGGGGCATCAAGGAGAAAGGACTTCTCTTTCTCCCCGATGTCCGCCAGGTTCAACTACAGATGCCTCTCCGTGGCTACCATCGCCGCCATCGAACGACCGATGGCAAACACAGTTTGTTTGGCAGCCCGGAGAGCGAGATCCATGGTCCGGCGCAACTCTGTCACCGCATCAGGGGTTAGTCCCTCCCCCTGATCGAGGTCCCTCAGCAGGTCCGCCTGGTAGCATGCCCCAGCGTGACCCGCTGACATGTACGCCCTGCCGTTCAGACGTGATGTTGTTCTGAGAGGTTTCGTCGGCAGGGTGGGAGCCCTCAGTGTCGACGGCCGCCCAAAGGTGAGATAGTTTGCAAACGTCTCATCCACAGGCAGCAACGACACATATCCAGCCTCGGCCAGTCCCTCGACATCAGCAAAGTTTGCTCGCTGATGCCGATGGATGCAGGCTGAATAAGGCTTCTTCCATCCCTTCGAGATCTGCTGATGGAGATCTGGAAGAAATGGAAGACTCCCGGGAGCTGGGCGGTCATGAGCGGAGAGAAACCGGTCGTCCAAGCGATTCGGACGCACAACCTCTCTCTTCGCTCGCTGCCCAGGCAGCTGCAGTCTACCTGCAGCGCGCTCCATGACCTCCACCAGCTCCCCGTACATGGGACAGGATGGATGTGAGGTTTCAGCCTCAGCTGACTCACCAACCTCTTCATCCATCCTTTGCTCAGTTGGAAGAGCCGCAGACGAGGAGGTTCTACCCGCACTTCCCGTGCATGCTCCTCACCCAGACAGTAGACACAGAGTGTGTGTGTATCCTCAGGCTAAGATACCTGGTACACGGGTCCACACATCTGCGGAAGTGGCGTTGCTTCAGAGCACACTTCATTGCTGCATACACTTTCAACGCTTCACGTGAAATAGGCAAACAGTCCCTGAAGACGAAAAGATGCTGTCATGTTGACAAGGCGCCCTTATATACTTCCTGGTCGCACCTTGATGACATCATAGGCTGTCACCAGTCAATAGGATTGACGTTTTGTGATTGTGATTTCAGGCACCTGTCACGCTGGAGGCGTTCCCCGTAGCGTCAGCGTCCCTTTCGAAAGAGAACTAGGCTGCTGCTGGAAGAGGTGTTAGTAAGGCCAGCAGGGGTTACTCATCCTGAAATTACAGTGCTTATACTAGCTGTGTCCAAATGTGAAGGCTGGTCACTTCGAACGGTTTGTAGTGGTGGCATTCACACAGTTCCCAGTTCTCTGCCCTGAGCAACCAGGCAAGATAAAGTTTAATTTCTCAATTTTAACTTGCATACATTTTATTTCTCAACGGTCTGTCCATTATCTCCCTGCTCTTTCTTTCTTTTTCTTTTTTCTACAATTTCTTTAAATTCTTTTAAAGGTCCCGTTTTTCATGTTTTTTTGAAGCTTTGATTGTGTTTACAGTGTGCAATATAACATGTGTTCATGTTTCATGTGTAAAAAAACAGTATTTTTCACACAATTTACTTATCTGTATACTGCTGTTTTCACTGTCCTCAAAACGGCCTGAGAATTTCCTCGTTCTATGAAGTCCCTCCTTCAGAAATACGTAACGAGTTCTGATTGTGCCAGCGGTGCCCGTGTTGTGATTCGACAGCAGCTTAGGGCATGTTGCCCGGGAAGGTCACGCCTCTTACCATAACGGGGAGATGAACGCGCTCAAACTACAGCCCCTGAAGCAGTGTTGCCAACTCTCGCGAGACAAATAAGCAACCGCAGCTTCAAAAACAAGCCCAAAACAAGCCCAATATTATTATATTATTTAATTAATTATTTTTTTTATCAATAAATGAGCAACATATGAAACTGAAACCTCTCAGAGTGTGAAAAGCAAAAACAGATGTGATTTTACAAAAATCATCAAATTGCAATAAAGGACACACAATATCCTCTGATCAGATGTGAACAGAAGAGGTTTGGAGTTGGAAAAAGAGAAAAAGTGACATGAAGGCCAATTATGGTAACCCATAGTCGGAGTTAGTGCACACATATTAGGGGCAGTAATGTGAACACACACACTGCAAACCGTGAAAAAGACAAGCCCTGCGTCTCATTGTGCACACTATCTGCCCTAAATAGTAGGCTACTGAAAATTACTAATGTCACACTATTTAGGATGGATAGTACATTGGGACACAAGCACTAAGGGAGCGCTGCAATATAGCCACATATTTAAAATAAAATAAATTCGAACCATACCTACTGTTATTATTAGTAGACTTGTTTTTTTATAATAGCCTGTAATTTTAAATACATTACAAAAATATTTGTTTAATTAAATTATAGGTGCCTCTCCTCCCTGTTTCCTCTCCATCTCTGTACACTGCTGGTGGTATTGTTTGTAAAAATGTATACGTCTATTTAAGTCTACTAACTATCATTACGTGCATTTATAACGTCACATACCTGCACGTTGAATGTAATTTTTCTTCAATGAAGGGGAGAAGGAAGCGGGATATTTGAGGACGGATTATTACAGCACTTGTATCGTTGCACTGAATGCCTATTAGCTGTGAGAAGACAGTGTCAGTCAATGTATTGGACAAAACAGCGACCATAAATGTAAAGAAACGAAGTTGCTTATTATATTTTCCTAACAAGCAACCACATTTTTTAAATAAGCCCAAAAAACCGCAACCCGCGACTCGTGATTTCTTAACGCAACTATGCCCTGAAGGCCAAACAAAGGTGATTTGACTCCGGGATGAAAATAACAGCGTCTGAACGACATGGCGACAAACGCAACCGAACCGAACCGAACGCAACACTTCCTCTTCTCCACGAGGGAGCAACAAGACCACGCCCCCTTTTTCGCGTATTCTTTTGGGCGGAGGTTAGTCAACAAACTGTTCTACTGACTTAATTAAAGCAGGATGTACCAGGATTTAGTCCAAACCGGCCGTCCACTGTAGGCTTTGAAAGGGAACTTCTGTTAAATTAAATATCTCGCTTGGCATTGAACTTTGAGCTTTATAATTTTACAGGTATTATTTATGCTCTAACAGCAACATTACACACTAACTAAAGTTTGAAAAATGGGATCACGAAGAACAGGACCTTTAAATATCTGTGCAGGGCTGTTTTTTCGTCCCGCTCCCGCAATAGGATCTATTCCGCACCCTCCCACTCACGCTTAAAATTCACGCCGTGTTCACCCGCTAGAATAATTTTATTCCTGACCCGACTGATCCCGCTAAATTTAGATTTTGTTTCCAGAATCTCTCATTTAAATTTCCCCTTCAGAAAGAGAGAGACTGGGGATAACAAATGTAAAATGTTAGTGTTAATCATAGTTAATGTCAACACCGTAAAAAATGTCACAGAGAAAAATAGGCAAAATCAACGACTTCTGTCGACATCTGTCACTCAAAACTATAAGCCAAAATACAAATAAACGAAAACTGTTGGCTTCTAGCTATACTGCAAAATTAAGTCTTTTATGAATGAATGAATGTCGCTCGCTGACGACGGTCTTTTAGAATATAAAGTCTCCTCCAAAAACCGACCACAAAGGCTGAATGTTCTGTCTAAACTCATGGCTGGGATGCACAGAAATTTTTTTCTATATTATTTTTTCTTAAACGTAGGCCCATAGGCCTACATTATTATTATTATTATTATTTTTATTTTTTTTGTAATGCAAGTTATTTGTAAATGTAACAAAGTAATTTCTGTCCATTGTTCTTTTTTGTTGTTGTAATGTATAAGTAAAAAATTAAACAAAGTTATTTATTTTTGTAATGTAAGTTATTTGTAAATTGTGTAACTTGAAATTTGTGGGCTAAATAAAAGAGAAGTGATTGTTCTGTACATTGTTTTTTTTTTAAATGCAAGTTATAATTTGTACATTAAACACATTCTTCTATAGATTCATTTTCTTGTCATATAAATTAAAATGTGTAAATAAATTGGTCTATACATTAGCCTACTTAAAGCACTCTTTACAACTATTTATGCAATATAACTTATAAGTTTAAAGAGCACCTATTATGGCATTTAAAATGTTCCAAATATTGTTTTAGAAGTCCCCAACAACAGTTTTGCATGCATGCAATGACAAAAAAGACTTTAGTTTTCTTATAATATGCATTTATTTTTACCTGTTTTGACAGCGTTTCTCAAATGATTCCTTTAGTGATTCACTTTTCAAAACCCCGCCTTTACGTGACGCTAATCTGCGGTGATTGGTCCGATGACCCAGTCAGTTTTTGATTGGTATTGTCTGTGCAGATATTTTCGGAAACGGAACGCCCATCAAAGTCTTATAGTGACAGTAATTTGTTAATATGTGTCATGAGTTATGAATATGAAAACCGCGTCGGTACCGTTTGATTGTAATATGAGCCTCAGCTGATCTCATTCATAAAAAAACTCGGTTACACTTTATTTCGATAGTCCACTTTGAACATTCTACTAACTATAAGTAACTTTGCAACTACATGTCAACTAACTGTCATTAGAGTATCAGTTGACTGTCAGTAGACTGGTAGGTTATGGTTAGGTGTTTGGGTCCGGGTTAGTAGAATAAGTTGAATTGTAGTTACCAAGTTACTTATAGTAAGTAGAATGTCTGTTGAGGGACCAACAAAATAAAGTTTGAGTAAATATTAAGCGGACAGTCTACAAATACTCTAATGACAGTTAGTTGACATGTAGTTGCAAAGTTACTTATAGTTAGTTGAACGTCTAAAGTGGACTATCAAAATAAAGTGTTACCAAAAACTCCTCTATTCTCCTCACGAAGACTCGCGACAAATCAACATCCCTCAGGGCTTTTAGTTAAAAAGTGTGCAGATGAGGAGACATATTGATAGATTCTCATATGTCTGTGTCAAATTTCTAAACAGAGGAGTTTCCCTTTCAAGGGAACTCGCGCTGCGTCAAAACGCTTAGAGAACGCTTCTGCGTGATTGCGTCTTGAAGCACTTGTGGAATCAGTCCAATGGACAGACGGAACGTCATAGACGGGTGACGTCATAGACCGGAAACTATAAAGCACCCGTGAACACAGACAGAACTAGCTTCTTCGCCTTCAAGAAGCGCTCTGTGTGAATCTTGTCTGTAAAAACTGGTGTTTTTTGTCTGTCTTTAAAAAAAAAAAAAAAAAGTTAGGCAGGAGTTTTCCACCTTTGTTCTTGTAAAAGAAAAACATAAAAGTAAAACAAACGTGACAGCAATTCACTGGATGTGTTCATCCCTGCCCTCATTTCATTACGGGTGGGGATGCATATTCTATGTGTGTTGACTGTTCGTTAAGCCGCCGGGCGCTCGAGGGCGCTTCGGCTCGCGTTCCCCGCGGCTCAGGTCCCTTCTGCCGAGGCAGAGCGGCGGCTTCAGTCGTGGGGATCGCAAATAGGTCTGGCAGAGGGGTTAGAGACGGGCATCGCCCTTTCTCTGCCTTCACCTGCCGGATCCAGTGTTTCATCTCAGGGTTGGAAGCACGCTTGCGGTTCCTTCCACCCCGGGTGAAGCGCAGAGACATATGTATGTGCGTCAGCTTTCATAAAAAAGGAGTGGGCGGACATTCATTGATAAATTTCTCAAATGTGTAAGAAAAGCACGTAGTGAAAAAGAGAAAATAATGACTCGGATCTCATATTTGCCGAGGCAACATGTAGATTACAGTCTGCAATATAAACACTGCATCTCACGTTTTGCCGAGGCAGCGTGTAGACTGCTAAGAATGTAACGGATTTGCAGAGCTCGTGTTTCCGAGGCAACACGTAGATTACAGTCTGCAATATAGTAGCGTTTGATCTTGCGTTTTGCCGAGGCAACGCATAGATCAGGGTCTGCTTAAAAAAAAAAAAAAAAAATACATATATAATGGACAGAGCTCGTGTTTGCCGAGGCAACACGTAGATTACATTCTGAAATATAAGAGAAATCAATGGATCTCGTGTTTGCCGAGGCAACACGTAGATCATGTTGCCACAATGCATTTATAAATGGGGGAAAGAAGGAAGAGAAAAAGAAAAAGAGAAGCCTTTTTCTCTGTTCCTATGTTTGACTCCTCTTTGCATTTTTTATGCCAATAATATTCAGCCAAAAGAGTGAACATCTGAGTGGTTTTGAATGCATTTCATTTTGACAAATTAAATCATATTTCTTTGTGGCTTGAGAATTCTTTATATATGGAACATATATATACATATTTCTAAAAATCCATGGTTATGGTAAGAGCATGCGCTGAGTGCTTCATGCCCTTTCTAATTCCAAAATGTGGAAGCAGAGTGAAGTTCTCTTCAGGCAAGGCGGTATTGAAAGACCGTTATTGTCATAAAGAGGGCTTTGTCAAAGTAAAACTCCTGATGCCATCAATGTCAGGTTTCTGAGGGAAACCCTCCGTAGGAAGGCGGTGTTCACCACATTATACGCTGCCCATCTCCCTTCGGGGCCCTCAAGGGGACCATTCTGCCAACCTCGCCATTTCATGTGTTTCGGGGCGCAGTGGTCTCTGGCGAACGCATATCTCAGGGTCCACCCGGAAACGTAGTGGTCCTGGGATGTGCGCACCCTCCGAGGAGGGTCCTAGAGCAGTCAGGCCAGTTGTTCCCTGCGCCTTCGTGCTTCAGGGCACTGCGCTTGCTGCTTGTGGTACACCAGAGGCCAGTCTTGAGAGACTGGTATCTCTAATATTTCTGACGATATAAATATCATGTCTCTGAGGGTCTCTTCCGTAGGAAGGCGGTGTCCACCTCATTATACGGTGCCCGTCTCCCTTCGGTGCCCTCAGGGGGACCATTCTGCCAACCCTGCCACCTCGTGTGTTTCAGGGAGCAGTGGTCCCTAACGAGCACATGTCTCAGGTTCCACCCGGAAAACGTAGTGGCCCTGGGATGTGCGCCCCCTCTGAGGAGGGTCCTAGAGCAGTCAGGCCAGTTGTTCCCTGCGCCTTCGTGCTTCAGGGCACTGCGCTTGCTGCTTGTGGCCACGGGCCAGTCTCGAGAGACTGGTATCTCTAATCTTTCTGACGAGCTCATATCTCAGGTTCCACCCGGAAAACGTAGTGGCCCTGGGGTGTGCGCCCCCTCCGAGGAGGGTCCTAGAGCAGTCAGGCCAGTTGTTTCCTGCGCCTTCGTGCTTCAGGGCACTGTGTTTGCTGTTCGCGGTATGTCAGAGGTCAGTCTTGAGGGACTGGCACCATGGCAGAATCTGTTAGGTTTCATGGCAGCTGCGTCCGACGGGGATACCTTTTTGGCCTGCTGAGCATGAGACCGTGACAGTGGTGGCTCATAACCAAGGGGTTTCCCTGAGGGGATACCTGCTCCGCATGATGGAAGTCACGCGGCGATGCTTTCGTGCTTTAGTTGTGTGGAAAGATCCTTGGTTTATGCCCTAAAGGCTGGTATTGGGGACTCATGTTCGTCGCGTTACGCTAACGACAGAGTTTCCTTTGCGGGCTGGGGGTAGAAATCATGAGTGGTCACTCTCTAGAGCAATATAACACTGCATCTCATGTTTTGCCGAGGCAGCGTGTAGATGCAGTCTGAAAAAAGAAAGAAAAAGAAGGAAGCACATCTCAGGTTCCACCCAGAAACGTAGTGGTCCTGGGATGTGCGCCCCCTCCGAGGAGGGTCTTAGAGCAGTCAGGCCAGTTGTTCCCTGCGCCTTCGTGCTTCAGGACACTGCGCTTGCTGCTTGTGGTACACCAGAGGCCAGTCTTGAGAGACTGGTATCTATAATATTTCTGACAATTTCAATATCATGTCTCTGAGGATCCCCTCCATAGGAAGGCGGTCTCTACTTCATTATACGGTGCCCGTCTCCCTTCGGTGCCCTCAGGGGGACCATTCTGTCAACCCTGCCACCTCGTGTGTTTCGGGGCGCAGTGGTCCCTAACGAGCACATATCTCAGGTTCCACCCGGAAACGTAGTGGCCCTGGGATGTGCGCCCCCTCCGAGGAGGGTCCTAGAGCGGTCAGGCCAGTTGTTCCCTGCGCCTTCGTGCTTCAGGGCACTGCGCTTGCTGCTTGTGGTACACCAGAGGCCAGTCTCGAGAGACTGGTATCTCTAATATTTCCGACGATATCAATATCATGTCTGGGGGGGACCATTCTGCTAACCCCGCCACCTCGTGTGTTTCGGGGCGCAGTGGTCCCTAACAAGCTTATCTCAGGTTCCACCCGGAAACGTAGTGGCCCTGGGGTGTGCGCCCCCTCCGAGGAGGGTCCTAGAGCAGTCAGGCCAGTTGTTCCCTGCGCCTTCGTGCTTCAGGGCACTGCGCTTGCTGTTCGCAGTATGTCAGAGGTCAGTCTTGAGGGACTGGCACCATGGCAGAATCTGTTAGGTTTCATGGCAGTTGCGTCCAACGGGGATACCTTTTTGGCCTGCTGAGCATGAGACCAT
The DNA here is from genome assembly GCF_949357685.1 of Gobio gobio. NCBI lineage: Eukaryota > Metazoa > Chordata > Actinopteri > Cypriniformes > Gobionidae > Gobio > Gobio gobio. The sequence goes on from NC_137114.1 coordinate 14,516,087, forward strand.
GACAGTGGTGGCTCATAACCAAGGGGTTTCCCTGAGGGGATACCTGCACAGCATGATTGAAGTCACGCGGCGATGCCTTCGTGCTCTAGTTATGTGGAAAGATCCTTGGTTAACGTCCTAAAGGCCGGTATTGGAGACTCATGTTCGTCGCGTTACGCTAACGACAGAGTCTTCCTTTGCGGGCTGGGGGAGCGATCATGAGTGATCCTGCTGAGGCACTGGCTGAGGCCCGGGTAAATATAGACTCCACACCGAGGTGGCGGAGCTCTTGTGGTTATCCAGCTCCTCCGGGACTGGACACCATGATACGGGAATGGCCGAGGCCACCCTGTACACCTTTACCCGATTGCTCTGCTTCTGGGAGTTCTGGAGAGAATTCGCCGAGACGTGGCTCGTCTGCTGTTAATAGCTCCGTACTGGCGGGCCCGAGTAGGGCCCAGACCTAGTTTCTCTTCTGGATGGCTCTCCGCTGGAGATTCCGTTCAGTAGGGAATTTAACTCTTAAGTGAGAGGTTTGATCATCACCCCTGCCAGGAGGGTGGAACTGGGCCTGGCCTCCGAGGGGGCCCAGCCCATAAGTTCAGGTCTCTCAGCCGAGGCTGCCGAGACCATATATCACTCCAGAGCTCCGTCCACTAGGAAACTGTATTCTAGCCACATTGAAGGTGTATGTGGCAGCCTTAGCTGCTTTCCACGCTCCTTTTGGGTGAGGTTTCTTTGAGGAGACACCCGCTAGTTACTTGTTTCCTTCGTGGCTTTTTGAGGCATAGATCTGCAGTCAAGGATTTGCGCCCGGCATAGGGAAAGTTCTCTTCATCCTAGGCCAGGCTATGTTGCTGGGGAAAAAATTCTACTAGCATTGTAATACCTATAGTACTGCTGGCCTTTGTCCTCCTCGGCGTCAGACCAAGGGAAACTAATCTGCTTTGACCACTCCTGGGGTGCAGGTGCTATCGTAGTAGTGTGCACTTTTGATTTCACACATACGGTCACATGCTCTTATGGCGGCGTTGGTATTGCGTTCTCTAAGCGTTTTGACGCAGCGCGAGTTCCCTTGAAAGGGAACGTCTCAGGTTACGTATGTAACCATGGTTCCCTGAGAGGGAACGAGACGCTGCGTCACCCTGCCATATTCCCTGTGTGCCCGTGAGCGACTTCTTTCAGGCTTTTTCAGAAGCTAGTTCTGTCTGTGTTCACGGGTGCTTTATAGTTTCCGGTCTATGACGTCACCCGTCTATGACGTTCCGTCTGTCCATTGGACTGATTCCACAAGTGCTTCAAGACGCAATCACGCAGAAGCGTTCTCTAAGCGTTTTGACGCAGCGTCTCGTTCCCTCTCAGGGAACCATGGTTACATACGTAACCTGAGACGAATTTTTTATTCAATACTTCCTCCAAATGCGCAGATAGCCTAATCATGAGCAATTGAGTCTCTTATGTGTTGTTTTCAATTCATACTGGCAGCCGGAGGGCGCTCTGTGCACATGTAGTCCATATATGGTACAGACAGATGAAGAAGATACCATGTGCCATAATAGAAGTCCATAATAAAAGCTTCCTGAGATCGCAAAACATGCAAATAGAGACATTTGAAGACTAATAAACACACAATCGCGACTATGTATTGTTTGTCTTCAAGCCACTTAGTCTTCAAATGCTCATCCTTGGGCAGATAAAAAAACTTTTCTTTTTTGTGTCGCACTTCAGAACACAGCGTCTCGTCGCCATGATGTTTTCTAGTTTTCACTGGCATCTTGGAGCGAAATAAGTGGGCGAATCGAATTCAAATAACTTGACAAGTTGACGTCATCTAGTCAGAGAAAAAGCTTCGGTCTTCTAACGATTCTTAAAAATGACTCAGAGTCGACTCTTACTTTTGAAAGAAAATAAATATATATATACGGTGCACTGTCATATTTCAAATTTTGCAGGATGTTTTTGTTCACATATATTTATGTTACACACTACATGAAAGGTAAATTTAAAAATTCCATGATAGGTGCTCTTTAACATCAGAAACAACAGAATTAAATTAACAGCTAAAACAGAAGAAAACTAGCCTGACAAGCCAGACCCACATCAAGATGAGCCCAAGGCTGGGCTCAATCCGAGGGACGGGATAGACGGTTTTCTTTCAAATTCCCTCTGCACGCAATAGGATAGCGCTACAACCAACCAGAGCAACGTTAAGTGGAGCTAGTTAATAGATTAAACTTTCGCCGTATCCAGTCGGGAAAACTCCATCCGAACACATCTTCCTTTCTTAAGAATGACTTCAGTGCCGTTCTTTGTTCTTTTCTCAAAGAAAAGCATAACTTCAAGTCTTCCAGAGTCACTACCAAAGCCGATTCGAAAGGCTGCTGTTCGCCAGCTGCTTTGTTTACAAGTAGCACGCGGAACCGCCGCAACTCTGTCATCATTATGTTAAGCCCGCCCACTGACTCTATACACAATGGCCCTCATTTATCAAAAGTGCGTACACCAAATTTCCAGCGTACACCTGGCGTACACCCAAAACCACGGTGACTTTGAAATTTATCAATATGGACGTTGCCGTATGGCACGCTCAAATCCTACGCCAGCTCAGGAGGTGGTGTACGCACGTTTTGAGTTGTGCGATAATGCGCAGAAAAACAATTCCTAACACCACAAAACGCACTGACAAAGATACAGTGCAACATTATGACCCACTGTAAAAAAACAACAACAACAACATATCCTGACCGTTCGTATCTGCCGCGTGGTTTGAATTTGGAGCTCCTCCTCGCTGATTCTAAATCCTCGATTTTTTCTTCTTATATCAACTCAATAAACGTACATTTTCTCATTTTATAGTGGGTGAACATATCCTCGATAGTATTTTATATCTCAAACAATCGGATTGCTTTGATATCGCTACTCATATCCACATTTCCGAACATCCGCTACTAGCCTTAGCCCGCTAGCATCACCAGCGTGGTCTTGCATATCGCCACGCTGTTTACACTCGCAAAACTCAAGAAATTACTGTGTGTTCTAATGGCGAATGCATTGGATATATGTCTAACGTTACCACGCTGTACAGCTGGAGCTGGAGGCTCTGGAGAAGCAGATTGATAACCTCCTGAAGAGACAGGCCGAACTCAGGGACCGACAATCAGCGTTAGAGACATCGCGGGCTGACGCTCACAAGTCCGCAGTAAGTAATGTTATCACTCCGATGTCTTCTACTCCTTGTGTTTCCCTGCTCAGGGCACGAGCACCCAGAACGCGATCATTCCAGGCCTCCTTCACTGGGGCCCTGGGTGATTCAGCAGCGGAAGCCGCGAGCGAAGCCTCGGGCGAGGACCTCGCTGCCGCCCCCACCAGTCTTCGATATCTCCACCCGCAACTGTTTCTCCCCTCTTCTCGAGACATGAACGTGACGCTGTGATCATCGGCGACTCGATTGTCCGGCATGTACATGCTACCTCAGCTAAAGGTAAGGTGTTTCCTGGTGCTTGTGTTCTCGATGTCGCTGCGCAGGTACCGGCGATTCTGAATGGTGACGAGAGCATCGGTGCTGTTGTGCTTCACGCGGGGGTGAACGACACCAGGCTGCGGCAGATGGAGGTTCTGAAGACGGACTTCAGGAGCCTGATCGAGACTGTACGCAGAACATCACCCGCGACGAGGATCATCGTGTCCGGACCGCTTTTAATCCCACTCTTTGAACTCCCAAATAAAACAATTTAGTTTTTTTCCATTTCCCTGGTGATGGTCTCAATCTCCACGTCGGAGAAGTTTCGCTTCATTGCCGTCTTCCGTGTGTCCATGGCGTAAAATGAGAGCATGGGGGAGGCAGAGACTTGAATATATAAGGGCGTGTTATTCTAATGACGATTGTTTTCATCCGCGGCATTTATCAAGGGCAGGTATTGCGTACACCTGGATTTCAGAGGTGCGCACAGCTTCATAAATCAGGCGGTGAGAGGAGTGTAAGCATAATCTTACGCCAACATATATGCCAGTTTCTACGCAAGATTGATAAATGAGGGCCAATGTGATTGGCCTGACCAGAGTTTGTTTTTTCCAGCTCGCAAGTCTATGGAGAGTTGCTAGACTACCCTGGCTGCAAATTAGATTTGCTGCCTCTAGGTTGCGTCTAGATTTCTAGGCTAGAAGAAAACATTTGTATGTACACTTTAAAGGGATAGTTAACCCAAAAACGTATACGTAGATTCCTCATTCGAGCGATCCACGCCATGATCCACGCAGGCACTAATGAGGTAGGCACAGGCTTTTTTGAAGGTAAAGGATTATGACACCTTATCAACCCTGTTTCCCTTTCAGTCGGTCACGTTTGACGTATGTCTCCGTTCCCTCCCTCAGGGAACGAGGGTTACCATACTGTGACAATGCACTTTCATCTTCTAATAAGTCTGACATAAAGGTGATTTTATATAGTGTGCATTGGTCAATAATAATAGTTAATATTTAGAGGAATGGGATGGATTGAACGACGTAATATATAGTTAAGTGAGTGCCACAACTAAGATGGTGGATATGTCAGTCCAGTTTGGGAATACCGGATGCAAGATGACGTATGGATTAACAACACTGAAAAGAGTGATGGCGGGGATATTGAAGGAGAGTTTTGTGAGCAGTGGTTATGCAGTTTCATCACTTCTGAGCCGTTGTGATGGCTACGGCCACACAGGGTAACATCACCTCTGTTCTAAACATTTGATTACCATTTTATTATTTCACCTCTTTAGTTTATTGTACTGATTATTATTTACAGTCATCTAAACTAGGATATCTAAATAACGAACACAATGCAGTCTTTTGATTTTGTTTATTTGGTATTACATTTTACATTGATGTACGGGGAGTGCACTAATCACATGTTTCTTTGTGTTGAGTTACCTGGACTGTTGGGGGCGGTCCCTTCCTGGTTGGGCGAAAGGAGTGGCTAAGGGCTGAGGAGACCTATATCGGGGAGCCAGCTCATTAGGCCATACCATGTCTCACCATGTGCCAGGGGGGATTTTGTCGCAGGCAAAATACGGCGATACGTCCGTGATAATTAAGGCGATATGGCTCAGCTTGTCAGTGAACTACAGCTCTGTGTAGTAAATGCCGCTCTATCTGAAAGCAGGTGATGGCGATTTACTACTAATCAAGGAACCGGCTTTACTGACGAGATGCGCCTAACAATGTCATGCGATATATCGCCCAGCCCTACCGGGAAATTTCCTTTATTTCCAATGTTCAATGTTAACTTAAGCTATATATATATATATATATATATATATATATATATATATATATATATATATATATATATATATATATATATATATATATATATATATATATATATATATATCTATTCAGATTGTATACTTTACTGTCGTATATATATAAGTCATTATATGTCATGTATACACATTACTGAGGGGTTGAGTTTAATGTTTGGTTTCCTGCATAGATACTTGGTCTCCGTGGTTGCATCTCCAAGCAGGAAAGCGGTGGAAAGTTAATCCATTTTCGACCTTTTTCCCATGGCGATTATGTGATGCAGTGTTACACCCCACAATGCAGCAACGGTTTACCATGGTTTCCAATAATAACACCAAATTAAGACACACGACTGAGAGGGAGCACGTCTATAAACAGTGCACAGTAGTCCGAGTAGCAGCAAATGAGGCCATCAACATGGCCACCACGCAAAGTAATGACGTCAGACGCCCGAGCCCTATTCTACTCCAAGACTATTTAAACTGTGTTGAAGAGGGTTTTGATATGATTAAGCCGTGTTCCTATACTATTGTTTTGTGTATGTTTATTTCTATTCAAATGGTGTTATGTGGTGTGATGAAATTGGTACACTGTCATGGTGAATACACTAAAATTTGAATTGTAGTAGAATGGTTTTTCCTTTGGTTTACTCTTAACATATTAAGGGTTCATATTAATTTACTGAGTCCTGTGTTCACTCTCCTTCTGACTTGACTAACGACCCTTAAGCAAATATAAGGAAATATTGGCAGAATATATTTCTGTCTGGCACCCCAGCAAAAATGTAAGAGGGAAAGTGTTACAATACGTAACCGAGACGATTTGCTGAATTGACCAAACCCATTTTAAGGAGGTCGACCGAAATTCCCCCTCTAATCACCTGATGGTGCAAATTGAACTTTATTATTGGCACACATCTGTTAATGTTGCATAACAAGTTGGGGCAGAATCCACTTATTGTGGTTGTGATAAGAGTATGCAAGGGTTAATATGTTTGGAATAATTTAATAAAAGCAATGATATTTTTTTATTGTCTTTATTGACTGTAGTATCACAGGGCTGTTTGTGCAAAATTCACATGCTTTAATTCACAGCACACTCTAGATTAGCGCTAATTGGGCTACTTGATGATGATGATGATGATGATGATGATGATGATGATGATGTTGTTGTCACTATCAATAAGTAACCATCTCATTTGATTCTGATATCAAACAAGATCAAATGGTTATAATAAAAACGCAAGGCACAAGTGCCCAAATAAGGAACAACTGATCACAATATTGGTGATAAAATAAAACAATTTCAATAAAACATCAACATTAGCTAGAACTTAACTTCTGTTAATTCTCAATAAGAACTTTTGTATTGGAATATTATTAAAAAACAAACATAATTTAAGATTTGGGTGAGATTTACATGGATGTATTTGGCAGAAACTTGAATCAAATATCAAATACAGTGCATTCAAGATACACATATCAGTTCATGTGTTCCATGGGAATTAAACATATGATCATGATGTGGCTATCTTTGATCTACAAGAATACCTGTAGTAGAAATGATTAAAAAAAAAAAAAAAAACAATGACGTAATTCTATGATTCATGTATACACATTGTTGTATATGCTGTTGGATATTTTTTGTAAAAAAAAAAAAACACTAAGTGAGAGTGTGAAAATAGAGTTTAAAAGTTATGGATTGTATGTCAGTTTGGTTTGATAATGTAAGCCAATGTGATAACCTAAGACTACATTACAGTAGCCTACTGTACAATTTCCATTCTAAAATGTATCTTACATTGTTTGTTACTGATTTAACTGATAGAATTACTAAACTGAAATAAGGTAAATTATACTAATTATAAGGTAATTATAGTAAATCTGGTGGCCAATTTCTGCATGCCTGATGCTTAATTTATGCATATCCCTTATGTTTGATAAAGATGTCTCAAAGTCTGTTGCTTATCAGTTTTTGAGCTTGTGTGAGGCGTTCCAGACGTTTCTTTAGATCAGCTCTCCGGTGTCCTTGCTCTGAGTCTTCCTTCAGCAGTTTGACCACATCTGCCCCATTCCTGAATTCTAGCATTTGATGCCGCAATGTCTTCGCTGCATCTTTCAGCATGAACAGAATTATCAGCATGGGCACATAGTCTGTAAGGCGCTGATAGACAATCTATATGGAGATAGGACATGCATTACTATAACATTCACTTGGGAAATAAAGACATTTGATCGACCTTTTGAGGTTGGTGGCCCTTTACAATGATCGCTTTGATGAATCTCTAGTGCCAATGCACTGGCAATGTGTGGTTTGGTTGCACATACTGACTCAATTTAAAATTATTGATCTGATCATAAACATAAAAGTGCCAGATAACAAAACCAAAATTTCTCAGTGATACCATATGAAGACTCATTGTTGCTTCCTTGAAGAACTTTTTAGTGAAAAGAATTATGGCAATTGGTTGAAGAATCACTGAAGCATTGCATCACTGACTGCTCATAAGGGACCGCCTATGTCATCAGAGCTCAGATTTCTCTTCTTCAAGAAGATTTATCTGCCTATGCTAGTTGGTTTATATATTAGAATTCATTGTGACCATCAAGTGTATTATTTTTCTTTTCTCATGAGGATGCTGAAAACCCAAGAACTTAATTGACTGTGTGAGGACAATTTGTGTCCTCGCTCATAATGAAGTTAGTATACAGAGCCACACCCTTCTGAAACGACATATTGGGATGTAATTTCAGAAGGGTGTGGCTCTGTATACTAGCTTCATTATGAGCGAAGACACAAATTGTCTTCACACACTTAAGTTCTTGGGTTTTCAGCATGCTCACTGAATGCTTAGCAACTCATCTATTTGTCCACACTGCAAAAAACTTTAGGGTGAAAGTGTTTTGTTCTCATATCTCCTTTTTGAGGAAGGAAGACCAGCTAACCCCCAAGGATTTGTGTCAAAGTCTGGAGGCTCACAGTGCTAAACTTCGTTTAGTTTGGATGGGGATGGTTTTTTGTCTACTGTCACCTCAGCTTCTGAGGAGCTTCAGACAATCATGACACCAGAGGGTTTTCCTAAAGTGTCAGCTACTGATGCAGCATTGAGTAAACCTATTCAAGGAACCAAAGTTAAATATGTAACCGATATGTCCTTCGTGGAACATAATTGATAGAAAGATCCTTTCTTTAGAAAGTTACTATACATTACTACTAAAGCCCTATTCGGATGGGATTAGTTTTACAAGGGTAGATGGAGTAAAGTAATATTACCACAGGACATCTGTAATTTTAATGGCCAATTCGCACGGGATAAAAAATCTCAGTAAAACTAGCAGAAGTGGGAGGGGTAACTTGATTTACGCACCACTGCCAACACCTCCCTGTCATCATGTGCGTATTAAGTTGCTTCCTGATATCACATATGCAAACATATATAATCTAAATATAACCTATATATAACAGTTAGGTCCGGTCGAACGATTTATTAAAGGGGTGGTAAAACACATTCTTTCGAAGGCTTGATTGTGTTTGTGGGGTGCACTGTAACATGTGTTCATGCTTCGTTTTTAAAAAATTAAATACATTTTCATATATTTGACCTTTATTCTACACTGCTCTGTCCCTCCTTGTAAAAACGGTCTGATGGTTTCCGGATTGTATGAAGCCAGTCCCTCAAAAATACGCAATGGGCTCAGATTGGTGTGACAGAGTGTGTTGTGATTCGCTAACCGTCTAGTGCATGTTTTTAGGAAACGTCACGCCCCTTACCTTTACCGGTAGTCTGTGCTTTGGTAGTATTAGAAACAATGGCGTCAATAATTAGTCAGACAATTTTAGTGAAGATGATCGAGCAGAACCTGTTCACCCTGTTCAGTCCTCAAAGGGATTTTTTGAGTAAAGACTGCGGATCTATAGTGATCGCTACTGAATGGCACTGTTACTTTTGTATTTTTAGAACGATTATAGCCAAATATCTGTCGCAAGAACTATTAACCCAAAATTAACACTAAACATTGGCTTTACCATAGTAGCCAAATCAAATACAGAATCATGTTTAGCATGCCTGTAGATAAACAAGCATGTAGATAAACAATACATACAAGCTCTAATCAAAGAATCATTTACACTAATTCCAAGTTCGCTGTTGAGATTTAAAAAAAGTTTGTAACGTTAGGTGTTTGTTGGATAACGTTGTGTGAATGAGCATTTACCAAACTGGTTTGCAGAGCCAAACAGCATTGTCATTTGTTTACTTCCTTGCTACAACATACAATTAACAATACGAACTATTACAGGAAAACACATAGACGAAAAATAAATCATCCTTACAGGTTGTGGCCCGTAAACAGCTTCTGTTTTTAAATCCATCTTTCAGGACAAGCCGTTGTGCGAATCCTGCATTGAACATTGAATTGAAGCTTTCCTCCGTGAAATGTGCAGCACAGAGAGTGAGATTTGGATAATAATTATGGGGGACCGAGTTAAAAATAAATTTTAACCATTGATCCCTAACTAGGAAGGCTGAACAAAGTGGACCTGCAATCCGGATGAAAATAACAGCGTTTCGTCTGCATTGCGGCAACACCATTCCAGCCTACTAACTATACCACTACAACTCTTCCCCACAGCAATACAAAATGGCCTCGCCCTGCTTATTTAATATTCTCGGAGGAGGGGTTTATGTAAATATTGGGGCTGGTGATGTCAGAGACCCTGGAGGAATGTCTGTAGTCCCTACCGGCCATTTGCTTTAGTCCTTAGAAATTGATTTCTTTAAAAGGAAATATCTCCCTTTGCTTTAAACTTTGAACGTTGTAACTTTGCAGATGTTGTTTATGCTCAAACAGCAACATTAAACACTAGCTAAAGTTAGAAAAGTGAAATTGTGTTTTACCACCCCTTTAATTAAATTAATGGAATTCTGATTGGATTCTGTTGGTAATAGGCACTTACCTAAAGCTAAAAGAAGTTTTGTGCCTCTGACAAGTGCTTTTGACCGTTTTTTTATCTGAATGGTAAGTAGAAAACACTTGAGGTTTGCCACAGACTTGTCCCACCAGCTAGAACGCAACTGAATGCTTTTTCAAGCACCCTCCATATTTGAAAAACCAAGGTAAACTACTTTTAAACAGGAAATTACAGAATATTTACGTACATATTTACAGCAGGTCTATTCAGACGGGATTAGTATTGAGGTAATTTTTCCGGACCTTTTTACAGAAGGTAAAAGTCGCCGTAATCTTCATTGACATTGTCCGTAATGATTACTGAGATGGCACATTTGGACGGGACTAAAATCACTGAGAAGCTCTGATAATAATTACTTTACCCCATCTCTCCAAGTTAAACTAATCACATCCGAATAGGGCTTAAGTAAGTCATTCGTAGATAGAACAGTGCCAGATGGGTTGATTCTTTGAAATTTTATTTGGTGACACTAGTGGTGTTGAAAGTACACACTTCAATTTCAAAGCCCCTTTAGATATTACAGTGCGTACGCAACATTAGCAGTTAACCATATTTGTACAGTAAGTAACTAATGACTATATATTTACTTTCACTGTCATTAAATTAATACATTTCAGAGAATGAGTTGCAACCCACCTCATAATAGAGAACCAGTTTGTCTGGAACTAGATTTCTTGTATCCAATAATGCACAGCCTTTAGAATTTAAAATGATGTCATCATCATAGAGGTTCTCATCACTAGAGTCCATCCCAGTCTTCTGAGGGATGTCAGAGACATCGAGTTTCTGTTGTAACACCTTGTCCTGGGTGAAGACCAGTTGCTCCATATTAATGAACTCGTTGATTCTTTTCTCCACTTTGACCTCTTGTTTTGACTGAATGTCATTAATCATTTTCTGAGGAGTACAACATAATGCATTGCATATATAAACCTACTACTACTACTACTACTACTAATAATAATAATAATAATAATAAGTTGTACTTACAGATACAATGTATCTCAGTGGAGGGTACTGGTCAAAAGATAAATAACATATCTCTCTGAACACATTTTGAATAATCTCTGAAATAAAATTTTAGTTTATGACAAGAGGGAAAATTGTTATATAAAACAAAATGTATTAAACTTAACATTTACAATCAGAATTCGAGACATGACATTTTTTTTTATTACTTTTATGAGTCCTGAAACTTGAAGCCTAATTTAGAGGTACACTGAAGTGCATAAAAAAGTTGTTTATTACTAATAATGGCTAACTATACTGTATATTTAGAAAATACATACTGACCTCGTACATGCTTCAGTGTTTCCATAGCTGGCTCTTGAAGAGCTGCCACATGTTCTTTAATGACATTTTCAAATTCACTGAAGTCATTGAATGTAAGCAATTCTCTGCCACGATGCATCTCATTATACTGGTCTATCATTTCCTTCACTCTTGCATTGACTACATTTGTAATAACAAAAAGAGGTCTGGTTAAAGGGGGGTCCTAATGCTATTTCATCCATTCTGACTTATTTACACTGTTAAAGAGCTGGATTCTCATGCCTACCCAAAGGCCCATCACCCATAGGAGCGTGGAAAGCCGCAATGGCAGCCACTTACACCTTGAGTGTGGACGGGGTTAGACCCGCAGAGAAGCGATCTTGGAGGAACTCCAGCACTGAAGCCACTGGGCAGTTAACTGGGTCCACCTCACACTCCCTGCACCAAGTGGAAAATACATTCCACTTGAGGCTGTACAATCTCCTCGTAGACAGAGCCCTGGAACTGAGTATGGTCTCTATCACCTCTGCCAATAGGCCGGCCTCTAGGTACCTGGCCCCCTCAGGGGCCAGACCCACAGGTTCCAAATCTCCGGGTGGGGGTAAAATATCATACCCGCCGCCTGAGATAGGAGATCCCTCCTCAGAGGAATCTCCCACGGCTGACCTGCTAGCAGAGCTATGATATCCGAGAACCAAACTCGAGTCGGCCAACGGGGTGCTACCAGAAGTAGGCTGACCCCCTGTCGCCGGACCCTCTCCAGGACTCCCGAGAGCAGAGCAATCGGGGGAAATGCGTACAGACGCAGCCTCGGCCACGTCTGAACAATGGCATCCAACCCCAGCAGGGCTGGATGCGTGAGGGAAAACCACAGTGGACAGTGGGACGTCTCTTGAGACGCAAACAGGTCCACTTCCACTGGGCCGAACCTCTCGCACATGGCCTCCACCACCTCTGGGTGGAGTTGCCACTCCCCGGGCCTCGGCCCCTGCCTCGACAGGATGTCTGCTCCCTGATTTTGTGATTTTGGACCCCCGGGACATACATTGCCCTGATGGACAACAGTTTCCCTTGGGACCACAGGAGGATGTGATGCGCCAGTCTGCATAGAGGGCGTGACCTCAAACCCCCCTGATGCCGTGCCCCAACCAGTGAGGGAGGCGTCTGTTGAAATGGATTCCCGGCAACAGGACGCTCCCAACACTGGCCACTTGGTGCAGGGAGTGTGAGGTGGACCCAGTTAACTGCCCAGTGGCTTCAGTGCTGGAGTTCCTCCAAGATCGCTTCTCTGCGGGTCTAACCCCGTCCACACTCAAGGTGTACGTGGCTGCCATTGCGGCTTTCCACGCTCCTATGGGTGATGGGCCTTTGGGTAGGCACCAGCTGGTTGTACAGTTCCTCCGTGGGGCTCGGAGGATGAGGCCTGCGGCTCGTTCCAGAGTTCCATCTTGGGATCTGGCAGTGGTTCTCGAAGGCTTGGCTGAGGCCCCCTTTGAGCCATTGAAGTCAGCTGAACCAAAGAACCTGACCCTTAAGGTGGCTTTTCTCCTCGCCATTACCTCTCTTAGGAGAGTGGGAGATCTCCAGGCCTTGGTGGTAACGCCAACCTGCCTGGAGTTTGCCCCGGGCAGAGTAAAAGCCATCTTACACCCTAGGCCCGGGCTACGTGCCTAAGGTGCCATCAAGGGTGGTCAGGTCGTTGGTTCTGCAGGCATTCCATCCTCCGCCTCACGTGACGGCGGAATAGGGGAGACTTCACCTACTCTGCCCGGTTAGGGCTCTCAGAATTTATCTGACGAAGTCTGCACAGTGGAGGAGATCTCAACAACTTTTGGTGTGTTCTGGCTCACCCAGGAAGGGATTGCCTGCGTCTACTCAGACAATCAGCAATTGGATTGTCCAGGCAATTACCATGGCCTACCAGGTGGGCAGTTTGCCTTCACCTGTGGCCGTGAGGGCTCATTCCACCAGAGGCATGGCCTCTTCGGTGGCACTTCTTTCTGGGGTCCCCTTGCAGGATATCTGCGAGGCGACCGGGTGGGCTACCCCACACACCTTTATCAGGTTTTATAGCCTGGATCTCCCTACGACGCCTGGTGCTAGGGTGCTCCAGTCCTAGTTGTGCCCGGTCTCCGGCTTCACACTAGGGCAGGCGCTACCCTCGGTGTGGCCTAGTGGGTACTCGTTCCCCAAAGTGTCGTTCCGACACAGTGAGAGTTCCCTCGAAAGGGAACTGCTCGGGTTATGTTTAAAACCCATGTTCCCTGAGAAGGGAACGAGCACTGCGTCTCGTCGCCACACCTCGGCACGCCTGGAGCGCATGCTTTAGAGCAATTACTGCCGACATTACGCTCCAGCTCCCGTTTTATACTTCTGGGTATGCCGTCACAGTTACGTCATCACGCACGCCAATCGGATTGGCCTAGTTGTCATTCTGACTTCAGATTCGCTGATGCTAAGGGAGCATCCCCAAAGTGTTGTTCCGACGCAGTGCTCGTTCCCTTCTCAGGGAACATGGGTTATATACATAACCCGAGCAGAATTCCTTGTAAGAGCACATCAACTAGAGCGAGAACACGTCCATCAACGAGCTTCATAAAGAGAAAGATATATATATATTCATATCTTTTATAGAAAGATAACCTTGTTCAGCTTCCCAAATAACCCAGCATTAAGGAAACAGTGGATGCAGCTTGTTTTTCCGGAGCAGCAACAGAGTTCTGCAAGTGTGTGTGTTTGTTCCCAGTCATGAGTTGAAACCTGCATCAAATGTCCGTTTTGTTGGCAATCAGCGCGTAAGTGCATATAATGTCAACAACAACAACGTATAGTGAATCAAAAGTTATCCAGGGATAATACTATGATGTATTGTGTGTGTCATAGGTTTGTGTGCTCGTGACTCTTTAGCTTCGCCCACTGCATGCCTGCACAAGCTCTGCTGTTTTCAGAAAGAATCGGTACAGCGTATCTGTCCTTTATAAATATGATCAAACTAAAGACTCTTCGGAGATATGAAGGATGCAATACTACGCTATAGGTACTCAAGATTAACATGAGACTGGCAGAAACTGTGTGTGTTATTTGGTACAGTCCTGCAAAATGCACATGCTTTTATCATCTTGACTCACATGATATTTCAGTGCCTCTTAGGTAGATGTCCCATTTCTTGAACACGGGACGTAGAAGTACATAAATATTTTTCTCTTTTGAATGTCCTGTTCTACTCAGTTCATTTATTTGATCGCTGAACTCCATTATTATCTATATAGGAAGAAAAATACATTAGAAAAAAGAAGCATGATTGTGTACGGGATTGATATGGATAGATAACATGCTACACTCTAAAAAATGCTGGGTTAAAACACCCAGCAATTGGGTTGTTTCAGCCTAGTGAATGGGTCGTTTTAACCCAGCGGTTAGGTTAAATGTTTGCTTAAAACAACTCAATTGCTGGGTTAGTCCATTTTCAACCCAACTTGGGTTGTTTTTATCCCGGCATTTTTTAGAGTGTCGGATGGATAGATAATGTGCTGTACTTTCAGAGCCATTACCTCACCGAGGAAAGGTCCCATCAGCTCTTCTTCAACAGGTGGACCCTGTTCGTAGTTTTTAAGCTCCCTTTGAACTCTGAGTAATCTAGTCTGGATCTGCTCAGTTAAGTAGGGTAGCGATTTCTGTGTAAGAAAATATAATGTTATATATATTAGCTGACTTATTTAACATATTATTTAACCCTCCTATTAAATTAGTAAACTGTGACCACTTGACCCACTAAAATCATCACTGTTTAGATGTTGTTATGGATATCACTGAATATTATATTAAACAAGAGCTAAGAGCATAATCATTTAGTGCGTCCTTGCCTTGATATGATCAACCAGTTCTTTGGTTAGTTTGTCTGCCAAGCATTGAGTAGATGCTTTACCATCATTCAGTAGAGCGCTGCCATGGAAAAATAAATAAAATAAACATATTATTAGTATTATTATTATTTTTATTATTATAAAAGTTTTAATTACCTGAAGTAACGGTGGTTCCTAAAGAATTCCATTTCTATTTCCATGGCTTCAGCAAGAGGGATTTTGTTATTAATGTCACTCTGACCGCGACAGCGCACAATAATGTAGCCCTTGCTGAGAGGAACGACTTTTCCCTGGACAATGTTCAAAACATCACTCTCTGCTCCTCTGTCAACGAGGTCTGGTTTTGTGAGAATTGCTACCTCAAGCATTCAACAAAAAATAGATAAATGTTAGGGTAAGCATGAATCACAATGCTACAATAATGCAAAAAACTATAATATAGAAATAACGTTGGCAAACCAAGAGTTCTGTATCCCTCTGGATCTACATCTTGTGCCATACGTAGTGCTTCTGTTGTTGCTATGTCAACATTGCAGGGTACAACAACTAAAATGATGGTTTCACTTTTGCCAATGTATTTCAGTATCAAGTCTTTGATCTAAAATAAAAGATAAAAGGTAATTTTCTTTGGTTAAGAAGGTGAGAATCTTTAGGCCACCATGAAACAATACTTTATACTTCCTTAATACAGGATAAAAAAATGTTTTATAACATGTGAAGGTGTATTTATGTGTATGATGAACGATGTAAATGTATTAACAAAGTATACATTGTTTCTCTGCTCTAGTTCATGTCAACTTTATGGGCCCGCACAATGCGACGGCAGGAGCGACACAAGTGTTTTTTGCTAGTTTCAGCCCAACAAAGTCATAATTTTCACATCCAGTGTCACGTTGTTTAAATAGCAAATGCACTCGTGCCCATCTGTTCACCCATGGGCGTGCTGGTCTGAAAACCAGGTGTGTTCAGGCGCATTGTTGGCGCGCTGCTATTTTGAGGAACTGAAAATGACTGCGCCATTGACCAACAAAAATCAAGTCAATAGCACAGTATTTTTTGTGTTATTTAAAGGGTGTGTTAGTAATACGCTCCTATACGCTTTCAACAGCAGCACACAAACATGCCAAACATTAAAAATAAAAGGATTACAATGTAAAAGATTATTATTGCGTACAGAAAGATAAAAAAAACCTGCATTATTTTACCAATACACACATTTATTTAAACTGACTATTCTGGTTGAGGGTGTCTATATTCCGTCATGTAAATAGCGAATCCGCCATGGTGCAAGCGCAACTGGCTTTTAAAGGGAATGGGAGGTGAGAGACTGATTGATTTTTTGCACGTTACGCCCAAAACACACCCATGACTCATTAAGAGACTAGGTACAACCCTTTTGGACTATGCGCCTGGCGTGCCAACCGTTTTTTCCATTGTTAAACTAGCAAAAGTGGATTTGGACATGCCCTAAGTGCACCCGCACCATACGCTTCAGACCATGCGCTCCGATCGTTAAAATAGGGCCCTATGTCAACTACAAATACACTAAGACCATGAAAAACAAGAGTTGATTAAATCCCCTGATTTGAAACTGAATGCAATGTATATTTTTTGCGGGTTTTACACATTAAATGTCTGTTCACACAACTGATCAAATATTTACATGCTTTCAAACAACCATTTAGATTTGTATGTCTATTCGCTCACCTGATCGCAAATATCCTCAGGTTGATCATGTACAGGTACACGGGTTATACCAGGTAGATCGATCAGAGTGAGGTCACACACATCAGGAGATGAAATTTCCAAAGTGATGAGTTCATCACATATTCCAACTGTATTTCCAGCAAGCTCATTTTGAGCTGTCAAATATACATTCATAAATTTGCAGCATACTCAACCAACACTAGTTTTGGATTTTTACTTTTGGCCCTCACCTTAGTACAACTGATTCTGTTATGATTGGAAATGATTTCTGTTCATACTGACCTTTTTTGACAAGGCTATCCACCTTTAAAGGGTCTTTAAATGTGTCTTTGTGATCACAGTAGGAAATGGTCCCTGACCACGGTCCTTTTTTTAACTTCCGTAATTTCAACTCAAGAGGACAGCGAGTGACAATACCTTAAAAAAAAAAAAACAACGTTTCTCAAGGATCTCAAAGTATGCGGGTCCATTGTTTTCAAATCTCATTTATTTCCTCACATTGCAACCTGATAATTTCCTCATTCTTCTCCTTATATGGTGTAGAGTGCACTCACAACACTACACCTATGTAAGCATAGACTTTTCTTGGATGTTTCTCATTAATGTGAAAGATTTTAATAACAGAGGGAGGAATTTTAGTGAAGATACACAGTGAGGATTGCACACAAGCCATATGGACAACTTTTATAATAACAACTTTTTCTTTTAAATAGCTCTTTTAAAAGTTGCTTTCTTAAAGCACTTTACAACAAAGACAAAAGCACAGCAAGAAGAAACAAACAACACAAGGATATGCAAACAAGGGAAAAACTAAGCAACAGAATTAAAAACCAGAAGCAAAATCTTTGAAGATGAGATTTAAAAGTACCTGAATATACTTCCCTAATGTCAGCCAGAATTCCACAAAAAAAAACAAAAAAAAAACTGTCACTGGGACGATACAATTTAAGAAGGTTGTAATATGTACCATTTTGGTACCAATATGTACCTTTAATGTAGTAATATGCACCCTTTTTTTTTAAGGGTTACCGCCCCAATGACAGCTTTTTGGATGAAAAATCGTTTGGCCTCAAAACACTTGGAATATTTGTACTTTTTGAATAAATTGTGCCTGCAGTCGTATCTGCCTGTTATATCCGGTGTTTTATATCATATAATACACAAATGGGTAGGTTTAGGGATGCGTTTGGGTTACGTGTTCAAACGTGTCTAAATAGCGTATATAAAAAATAAATAAAATAAAAGTATATAAAATTATGCTGGCTGATTAAATTGAGAATCACACTCCAATGTCATAATGGCAAAATCATAACCCAATATATAATTTCATCATCGCCGAAAATTCTGTGATGGGTCCATGGAAGTGATGCCAATGTAAGTCAATGACAGTATACAGATGCGTTGGGCATGGTTATCATCATGAAACTATGATTTTGCCATTATGACATGAAGTGTGATTATCGATGTAATCAGCCAGAATAATTTTGTTTACAATAATTTTCTTTTTTTTTTAAGTATTCAGACACGTTTTGAACACGTAACCCAGTCCCTTGCCTAAACCTACCCATTTGTGTATTATAAAAAACAGGATATAACAGGCAAATACGACTGCAGGCACAATTTATTCAAAAAGTACAAATATTCCAAGTGTTCCGAGGCCAAACGATTGATTTGTGTGAAGTAAATCCCCTAAAACGATCAGCAGCGTCGAGTCCATCCGCCAAAGATCATAAACACATTTCAAATTTTACCGCCGGAAGACACATTACGTCAGCTTTGACAGCATTGGCTGTCGTACGTCTCGTGACCAATTGCGTCATTACGTCGGCTTTGATTGTAAAATGCCATTGGCTCTCGTGTGTCTCGTGACAGAGTGCGTCACGCTAAAGAGTCGTGTGTATCATTTGAATGAGATATGAATGAGTGTGTTCACGGAGCGGTGAGATCATCATTTTAGCGATTAAAACATTAAGATCAACTCTGTTCTTTACATGAAGACATCGTGTGACTTCAGAAGACTTTAAGAGTTAATACTGTTATACTGTTTTTGGTCAGTTTTTGCAATAAATACCTGTGACTGTACTTTTATTTGCCTGTTATGTGTTTTATATTGTTGAGAGTGGGTAGGTTTAGGGTAGGAGTGGAGTTAGTTGCTCCAAAAGATAAAAGTAGCCTATAAATTCATAAAATCATGTCTACTTTTTACTGTCATTGACTTACATTGGCATCACTTCCGTGGACACATCACTGAATTTTCTGTGAGATTTTTCGGAAGATTCCGTGAAACTGCCACGGATTTTGAGTTAAGGGGCCCATGTTCATTTCACGGAAATCTGTGAGACCAGGTTGGCGAATACACAATACTTCATGAACTGTTAATTAAACATGAAAACTGCTCCTGATGAACAGAATGAACATCATAACTGCATGCAAATCCTTCCCAGCTCACACACGTCAAACCAGTTACGGGATTTATTGGTCCTTTACTTTTATTTCATGACTTACAAATTGGCATCGTAACATTGCATGATCGTAGTTTCTCTTGCACATATACGGCGTGATAAACTGGCTTTCTTTGTCCTTCCACCACTTGAGCGATCACCCAAGTAACGTGACATACACTTGGAAGACAAAAGTTAGTGTATATTTAGTAAATAATATTATTATTATTATAACATTTTGTAAAAATACAGCTCTTAATAGTTGTTAAAAGTGTACTAATTACTATTGAATATAATGTTAAGGAAGAAAAAATTATTTAGTGGCATAAGGTGAAGTGAGAGCTGGGCCGGGGCGCGCTCGGTTCCTCATGAGAGTATCGGGGTTCGCACCGTGGGTGGTGTATCACGGTTTTTAGGTTCGGTTTGAATATTACACCCCTAATATATATATATATATATATATATATATATATATATATATATATATATATATATATATATATATATATATATATATATATATATGTGGCGAGCACCGAGGCCGAGGGACCGTGAGGGACGCGGGATCTCGGCCCTCGCGGAGGAGTGAGGGACTATAAAGGAGGAGCGACGACAGTGAGGGACGAGAGAGGACCAGGCCTGGAATTTGCGTTATGTTTTATTTACGTTTTGTTATGTGTTGCTGCAGTCGACCGTGAGGGGCTGCAGCTTATTATTTTCATTTTGTGTTTGTGTGTAGGCGGCAGTCGACCGCGAGGGGCTGCCGCCGCCATTTTATTTTGTGTTGGTTTTTTATTAAATCTTTTGATTGTCCGCCGGTTCCCGCCTCCTTCTTCCCGTACAAACAACCTTTACTACAATATATATATATATATATATATATATATATATATATATATATATATATATACTCACCTAAAGGATTATTAGGAACACCTGTTCAATTTCTCATTAATGCAATTATCTAATCAACCAATCACATGGCAGTTGCTTCAATGCATTTAGGGGTGTGGTCCTGGTCAAGACAATCTCCTGAACTCCAAACTGAATGTCAGAATGGGAAAGAAAGGTGATTTAAGCAATTTTGAGCGTGGCATGGTTGTTGGTGCCAGACGGGCCGGTCTGAGTATTTCACAATCTGCTCAGTTACTGGGATTTTCACACACAACCATTTCTAGGGTTTACAAAGAATGGTGTGAAAAGGGGAAAACATCCAGTATGTGGCAGTCCTGTGGGCGAAAATGCCTTGTTGATGCTAGAGGTCAGAGGAGAATGGGCGACTGATTCAAGCTGATAGAAGAGCAACTTTGACTGAAATTACCACTCGTTACAACCGAGGTATGCAGCAAAGCATTTGTGAAGCCACAACACGCACAACCTTGAGGTGGATGGGCTACAACAGCAGAAGACCCCACCGGGTACCACTCATCTCAACTACAAATAGGAAAAAGAGGCTACAATTTGCACGAGCTCACCAAAATTGGACAGTTGAAGACTGGGAAAATGTTGCCTGGTCTGATGAGTCTCGATTTCTGTTGAGACATTCAGATGGTAGAGTCAGAATTTGGCGTAAACAGAATGAGAACATGGATCCATCATGCCTTGTTACCACTGTGCAGGCTGGTGGTGGTGGTGTAATGGTGTGGGGGATGTTTTCTTGGCACACTTTAGGCCCCTTAGTGCCAATTGGGCATCGTTTAAATGCCACGGCCTACCTGAGCATTGTTTCTGACCATGTCCATCCCATTATGACCACCATGTACCCATCCTCTGATGGCTACTTCCAGCAGGATAATGCACAATGTCACAAAGCTCCAATCATTTCAAATTGGTTTCTTGAACATGACAATGAGTTCACTGTACTAAAATGGCCCCCACAGTCACCAGATCTCAACCCAATAGAGCATCTTTGGGATGTGGTGGAACGGGAGCTTCGTGCCCTGGATGTGCATCCCACAAATCTCCATCAACTGCAAGATGCTATCCTATCAACATGGGCCAACATTTCTACATTTACATTTATGCATTTGGCAGACGCTTTTATCCAAAGCGACTTACATTGCATTCAAGTTACACATCTTACATTTTGTCAATTCTTGCTTTCCCTGGGAATCGAACCCATGACCTTAGCATTGCTAGCGCTATGCTCTACTGTTTGAGCTACACGAAAGCTTCTAAAGAATGCTTTCAGCACCTTGTTGAATCAATGCCACGTAGAATTAAGGCAGTTCTGAAGGCGAAAGGGGGTCAAACACAGTATTAGTAAGGTGTTCCTAATAATCCTTTTAGGTGTATGTATATATATATATATAAATTTGACAATATTAAGTGTGCAAATATGGCACCAGATGATTCTGGAAGTAGGGGGTACAAAGGGTTTTTTTATTTTATAAGGAAGTTATGGCATGTAATGCGGTGCTACTACAATAGGCAAATTATTGAAAAATATAGTATAGTTTCATTTAGTCACAAGGTTCTGAAATAAAAGCAATTTTAGAGTCTTACCACTTCCTCGAGGTAAAGCCACCCCAGAGAGAGCCTCCAAAACAGAACTCTTTCCAGAACTCTGATCTCCCACCACTGCAATGGATGGTAGATCTATATCCTTATCAATGCCGATCAACCTCAGAGTGTCAATCAACTCAATCAAAGGCTGAACAGACTCAATGAAGTGATTGTGGAATGCTCCATGGGTTTGTGAGTCTAAAGACAAGCTTTATAATAAAAGCATAGATCGAGATTGAGAGAGAGAGAGAGAGAGAGAGAGAGAGAGAGAGAGAGAGAGAGAGAGAGAGAGAGAGAGAGAGAGGAGAGATGATTTAGATCATCAGTTGGTGGTTCTGCAGTGGCAGAAAACAACACATTTCACTGCAGAGATGCTAAAAAATTAACAGCATGTTATTGATCTAAATCATAATAGTTATGAGGCAATGTTAATATTAAAGTTTTAAATATTTTAGTATCTAGTAGAGTTGTACTGTGTGTTGAGCTGACATTTTTCACCACCACATCTCAAGTATAGTATATATACTGTGTATATATAATATATAAGTATATCTCGAGTATAGTTTAACAGCATTATGGTGGAAATGACAGTGATGAAAATGTAATTTAAAAAATATCTGACGTAAAATATCTTTTTGTAGTATCTTTTGATTTTCTAAGGCTAGTTTCAAAGCTAGCATTTTACATATCCTAAACACAGAAAATAACGTTATACTATCATGCTTAATTTGCATAATTTGACAGAATTACACACAATACAATTTTCACATCAAAATATATTCATTGTTTCATATTTCATCTAAAGCGTATTTCTTCACTGACACTGATGTTTTCTTGTTAAACAAGTAAGCTAATGACATACTCATATTCTGAACAATGTTTATACAATAGATATTCAAATGATTTATTTTTGTTTGAATCATTGTTTAGATTACCATAATGTTGATAATACAATAATTCTAATTAATAATACAGATTTTGAAAGTCTGGGTCTGGCACAAGGACAAAAGGAAAAAAAGAAAGAGAAAAGAAAAAACAGCAACCATATTGTAGTAATGAAAAAGTCAAACACCAGAAGCATCTGAATACTATACCTCTTTACGTCTTTGGAATCGTAGTCCGTAGGTCTGGCCTGATCATCCATAATTTGTCTGAAAATGAATAAAGAAATTCTAAACTGAGATGTGCTTTGTTAGTAACATATTTACTGTTAACAAAAAGCACATACAAGTTTGTATTTTACTATGCAAATTTCTTTTTTAAGTGAAAGTAATGGTAAAAATCGAAAACGTTGTCTACCTTATGGTTGTGTTGGATGTAGTTTAAAAGTTCAAAATCCCCAAAGTTTATATAGGCTGTCTTTCACACAATTTTCAACATTTATTAACAGAATAAACAGCCATAAAACTCATGTGAGTTATATGAGATGATTGAATTACCGATCATATGTCCGGAAGCACTGGAGACAGATGCAGATTCATATAGATTTAAGATTAATATGAGCTCATCTAAGTTCATCTACTGCTGTGTTATATGGACTGCATTTTCTCTGCCGTTGTTCTCTCTGTCATTGAGCCGTCATTAGTCACCTGTTCTGCTGTGCTTTAATAAAGTGTGTGCTTCCCTGACAGAGAGTCATCTGGCAACTTCTGTAGGAATCTGTACTTACTCCAGTAACAAAAATACTTTTTTGCCTAATAACTTTTTAATACATCAAAATCAAATATCTTTTACACTTTTATAAAAATAAAAAAGTACCGATATATACCAATGAGGCATAACATTATGACCTACACTCTCAAAAAAAAAAGAGTACAAAATGTTACCTTTTAAGGTACAAGTGGCCGTCACTGGGGTGGTACCCTTAAGCAGAGCCGGCCCTAGACCTTTGGGGGCCCCAAGCAAAATTTGGTTGGAGGCCCCTTTGACCGTTTTAAGTAAGGCCTAAAGAAAAGCAATGACTACCTTATAACTATACTGTACATATTATATCTACTATGTTTTTATTTTATTTTTTAGTCTATTAAATTATGTTTTAATTATTCTATGTATACTGTATGCTAATTTTCTTTTTTACGCTGCTGGTCCTGAGTACGTATTTCGTTCTTATGTGGCAACATGTACAGAATGACAATAAAAGACCTTGAGTTCTTGAGTTGAGTTCCATGTTTGATGTCTAACAGTATAATTATGATACCACTGAGCTGAATGGCAGTGCAGTGCAATGAACACACTGATGAACTTGCTGAATAAAAAGACTGATAAAGTGATTTTCACTGACAATCAAAGAAACATTTTTAATTGACACAAGAGTTTAAGAGGCACAAACAACAGCCTATATATAATTGAAATGAAATAGAGCAAATAGAGTAATATTTAATACATTTAAATAAACTATTATATAAAATAATAAATAGAACATTTAAATATTTTAACTTTTCAAATAAACAAAATTAACAATATCTAAAACACCACAAACAAGATTAAAAGTAACAATAATAAGAATTAGGTAACATTTCAATAGAACTATTAAAATCCAAACTTGTGTATTTGTGTCTTCTTGGGTGACATGACTGTGTTGTGAACCAGGAAAAGAAGTGGTTGATGGAGCTGCAATAAAGAAAATAATTATACATAAAGTTAGACTTAATTTTTTAAAATGCAGAAGGTTATCATTTTACAGTACCTTTATACTCACCAACAGCTGGAGCTTTGCTAACTGGCAGCATATACTTTAATAGTGCCCCTGGAAAGGGGACATAAGGAGTAAATGAATGTTAGCCCTTTAGTGAAGAAGCCAAACTGGGGTTGTATTGTTCTGTTAAATGCTTTAACATCACAACAAATGGTATAATACTAAACTAATTTTTTGCAGCATGTTATTAGCATTTATTACATGGCTTGGTTGAATTCCAATGTAGAATGCGGGTCTGTTACGTCTTGATAACAGACCGCTGTGAAGTAGCTATAACACACCGTTGAGCAGAGCGTTGCTATGGACGCGGAACGGACTATTTTCTTTAGCGGAAGCAATACAATCGTTTTTAAATCAATAAACTCCTTTTTCAATCAATATTTTGTGTCAAATTATTTATTGATTTGGTAGGTATCCATGTAATAAGAGGGATAATCTATAGCGAGCTGCGAGGCGGTTTTTATTCGCTATAACAACCGCCTCGCTATATTGCGAGCGAGAGAGACTAACTTATATTTAGACTGCAGATTATCCATACATACATAGGTATCGGAAAATTAAGCCTACAGGTTTACGTACCTTTATCTTCTTGCTTCTTTTCTTCTTCTAGCCTCTTCTTTTGTCGTTTTTCATGGCCAGAAAGATATTTTCGTTTCTTGTTGTCAGACATCGTCGACGTCGGAGTCACTGACTGACAGGTGACGAGTGACTGACATCACAGGGTCAGTCAGTGGTCAAGATTAGCGGGGAACTCGCCATAATAAAGAACTAAATAAATAACAACTGTGCTTATCATGATGCCTGATAAAGAGCACTGTAGGCCAATTTCTTTCTTTCTTTTTATTTATTTATTTTATGTTACTTTTGATGTATGATTTTTTTTTTCAGCAATGACTCTAGGGGGCCCTCTGCTGGCCACGGGGCCCTTTGCAATTGCAAGGTTCGCTTAGTGGCTGGGCCGGCTCTGCCCTTAAGGGTACATTTTTGTACCTCTAAGTCAGGGGCAAGTTCGGTCCTAGAGAGCTGATGTCCTGGAGAGTTTAGCTCCAACCCTACTACGCCACCATAGTATAAAACTCATGGCTCCCAGCATGCATTGCAGCATTAAGTATGTCACCATTGTTGAGATTCATATGCTGATTCTTGATATCTGTGTGCGTCTAAACTTTTTTCTCCCTAGAATGTATTTAAACATGAAAATTCAGAATGTTTGATCTGCGGCAAGAAAGTATTGTTGGTGAATATTATTTATTAATATTTTTAGTCAGTGATGAGTTTAGTCAAACATTTTTCTTCATGACAAATTTTTGTTCATGGCTTCTTTTGATTTGAACAGATTTTGTGTTTTGTTAACACTGTAACAAAAGCCACAAACTCGCATAAATAGCCAAGAGTCAAACTGCCCAACTAAATGAAACACTGATCACCATAATGTTGACCATATATTTTCAATACAACCAACCTCTGTTGATTCTCAATAAGAGCTTCTATAGATGTCTTTCAGGGTTGGAGCCAAACTCTGTTGGACAGGGACTCACTAGGACCGAACTTGCCTGTCAATGGTTTAATTGTACCCTAAGGACCAAATGTGTACCTTTAAAGGTACAGTTATACGTTTTGTTCTTCAAGGAACAAAATTGTACCTCCACTGTACCTTTTTTTTTTTTGAGAGTGTAATATTGTGTTGGTCCCCCTTTTGCTGCCAAAACAGCCCTGATCCATCGAGGCATGGACTCCACTAGACCCCTGAAGGTGTGCTGTGGTATCTGGCACCAAGATGTTAGCAGCAGATAATTTAAGTCCTGTAAGTTGCGAGGTGGGGCCTCCATGATCGGACTTGTTTGTTCAGTACATCCCACAGATGCTCGATTGGATTGAGATCTGGGGAATTTGGAGGCCAAGTCAACCCCTCAAACTCATTATTGTGCTCCTCAAAACATTCCTGAACCATTTTTGCTTTGTGGCAGGACACATTATCTGCTGAAAGAGCCACAGCCACCAGGGAATACCGTTTCCATGAAAGGCTGTACATGGTCTGCAACAATGCTTAGGTAGGTGGTACGTGTCAAAGTAACATCCACATGGATGGCAGGGCAAGGTTTCCCAGCAGAACATTGCCCAAAGTATCACACTGCCTCCGCCGGCTTGCCTTCTTCCCATAGTGCATCCTGGTGCCATGTGTTCCAAAGGTAAGCCACGCACATGCACCCGGCCATCCACATGATGTAAAAGAAAACGTGATTCATCAGACCAGGCCACCTCCTACATCTAATTCAGCATTGTTCTAGAAACACCATGGTTATGAATTTGGTCTTGTGACCTATAGTTCAGTGGCATAAACTGCTGTCAGGCTGTTTTGGAAACAGTATTTCTTAGCTGCATTGTAACAGATTATATTGTCCTAAATATCATAAATGCTGAAACACACTTTTCCAAACTGCCCTACTTTAGTAGAATGACTGTCAATAAACCAATTTTTTTTTATTTTGGTTCTACTTCCTTTTTATTTTTTTACTTTACTATGCATATTATCCTATGATATCAGTATACTATTAATGTTACATGATTGTGTAGTTAACCCTATAAAGAGAGGCGGGAAAAATTCAGCAGCCCAAAATTAGCAAAAAATATGCGTTTTGGGGCAGGCTGTTACGGATTATTGATTCAAGACAAGGATAAAATGAAGAGTTGTTGATTTATTGCACAGAGGTGAGTGAACAGTAATGCCGGTGAGTATTTGACAGACAGATATCAAAGTTCATGGATGAATAATGGAATATACTGCCAGTCTTTGTTTTACAGGTGGATTGGAGATCGTGGAGGGATGATATGATGGATCAAACACCTCGTCCTCGGGAACAGGTAAGTACTGTAAATCAATGAGATCCAGACTACTTACATAAAATGAATATAAATATAGTTGTCACTCTATATCTCCCAGTGTCTTAAGTTGATATTTAAATGCTTAGTTTTATGATCAAAGCTCTGTAGTTTTTATTGTGGGGGGCAAAAAATACAATGCAATGAATATTGAGAGATGTACAGATATTACTTGTTTGTTTTTTTACTCTGAAACATGAAATGTGAAGTTATCTGCTTTGCCAAAAATACGATTGTTGGAGTTATTTGATTTTGCTAAAAGCTAACGTTTAATATATAAAAAAATCATACTTTCAATTAACTTTAATTTTTTAAGTTACCTAGTTATTATTACTTAATCAAAACAACCCAACTGCAGTTTGATTGATATTACCTAGAATGCACAAAAAAAAAACATGATTTATGAAAATTTATTAAAAACAGACTTATCTACAACCCCAAATCAGAAAAAGTTGGGACAGTATGGAAAACGCAAAAAAAAAAGAAAAAAAAGAAGTGATTTCTAAATTTACTTTGACTTGTATTTCATTGCAGACAATATGAACACAGAATATTTAATGTTTTGTCTGGTCAACTTCATGTAATTTGTAAATATGCATCCTTTCCTGTCATTCAGACCTGCAACACATTTCAAAAAAAGTTGGGACAGGAGCAATTTAGGGCTAGTAATGAGGTAAAATGGTTAAATAATGATGTGATTTGAAACAGGTGATGTCAACAGGTGATTGTAATTATGATTTGGTACAAAAGCAGCATCCAAGAAAGGTCTAATCCTTTAGGAGCAAAGATGGGCCGAGGATCGCCAGTTTGCCAACAAATACATGAGAAAATTATTGAAATGTTTGAAAACAATGTTCCTCAAAGAAAGATAGGAAGAGATTTGGATATTTCACATTCAACAGTGCATAACATAATTAAAAGATTCAAGGAATCTGGAGGAATTTCAGTGCATAAAGGACAAGGGCGCAAGCCTAAGCTGAACAACCGTGATCTCCGATCCCTCAGGCGGCACTGCATCAAGAATCGTCATTCATCTATAAGCGATATCACCACATGGGCTCAGGACTACTTTGGCAAACCTTTGTCAAGTACCATAATATGTTGTTCCATCCACAAATGCCAGTTAAAACTGTACTGTGCCAAAAGGAAGCCCTATGTTAACAGTGTCCAGAAGCGCCGTCGACTTCTCTGGGCTCGGAGGCATCTGAGATGGACCATCACACAGTGGAAACGTGTACTGTGGTCAGATGAATCAGTATTTGAGGAATTTTTTGGGAGGAATGGACGCTGTGTGTTCCAGACCAAAGAAGAAAAGGATCATCCAGACTGTTACCAGCAACAAGTCCAAAAGCCAGGGTCTGTCATGGTATGGGGTTGTGTCAGTGCCCTTGGCAAAGGTAACTTGCACTTCTGTGAAGGCACCATTAATGCTGAAAAGTACATAGAGATTTTGGAGCATAATATGCTGCCTTCAAGAAGACATCTTTTCCAGGGACGTCCATGCATATTTCAACAAGACAATGCAAAACCACATTCTGCACACATTACAAAGTCCTGGCTGCGGAGGAAGAGGGTACGGGTACTTGACTGGCCTGCCTGCAGTCCCGACCTGTCTCCAATAGAGAATGTGTGGCGCATTTTGAAGCGCAAAATGCGACAATGAAGACCCCATACTGTTGCCCCCTTTAAGACTTGTTTGCAGGAAGAATGGGACAAAATTACACCTGAAACACTTCATCACTTCTTGTCTTCAGTCCCTAAACGTCTTTTAAGTGTTGTGAAAAGGAATGGCAACATTACAAAGTGGTAAATGCTTTACTGTCCCAACTTTTATTGAAATGTGTTGCAGGTCTGAATGACAGGAAAGGATGCATATTTACAAATGACATGAAGTTGACCAGACAAAACATGAAATATTTTTTGTTCATATTGTCTGTAATGAAATACAAGTCAAAGTAAATTTAGAAATCACTTTTTTTGTTTTTGTTTTTTTTGCGTTTTCCATACTGTCCCAACTTTTTCTGATTTGGGGTTGTATTTTTGCAAATGAAACCCGTAAATGCATGTTTCGCCAATTGTTAATACATATTTGTGTCTTTAGAGTAACATTTACAGAAGAATAAATAAAAGCATATTTTGTTATCTTTTGGAGCTTGGAAGGGTTCAGTTTAAGCAGATGTTTTATACCACCATCACTGTCCTCATCAGAGCTCATTTCCCAGTACATTCAGCATCTGGCTCATATTCACCATCTCAAACATATTCTCAAAACTATAATTTTCAACAAATATAATATTATGATCACTGGCTTCTTAACCAGATCCACCATCAGTGACAGTGACAGTAATATTGGATTGCGTTCAGGTCTTGCTCTGCTGTAAATCACTGAGCCATTTCAAGGTTTGCTGATGATTCTTCCTATTCTTTTGTTTTCTGCCTGCGGTGACTATGAGTGAAACGTCACTTCATCAGTGTGTATCAGACATTCCCACCTTATAAAATAAAGGCGAATTGCACTCATTCAGTCATCAAAGATTGAATGATTGTTGTGCAGAAAAAATATATACTTACACTTTTACAGACCTCGGGTCGTTAGAGACCCTATAATTATTTTTTTTATATATATATTTTTAAAAAAATGAATGGAAAACCAGGCATTCTTTTACCATTTGTTTTCTTGGTATATTGTTTTGAGAAATACTAAGAAACTTAAAAAAAATGAATGAGGAAGAGGGTAGTGAATGACATCCTGGGTCTCTAAAGACCCGAGGTATGCGTTTACGGGTCATTAACAGGATTAGTAACATGTTTAACATTTGAATCCATACCATTTATTCAGATTTTTTTTTGTGCATGTACATTGTCCCAACACTTTGAGACACAGATACTCAGATAAAAAAATAAATAAAAAAAATCAAGCAGTTTGAAAACAAATCTTTATTATCATATCTAATATGTAACTATTGTTACATTAGATTTATGTAACAGAAACATATTGTAACTAGACCCTTTCAGATATGGAAAATGAAATAACTTTTAAAATAGAGCCATTGAATGTCTATATATAATGATCCCTAGCATTTTGATTATACAGTACATACTGTAATTGCAAGAAAAAGTGCTAAATAAGAAAAATAATATACAATTAACATATACATTTAATTAAAAAACATAAATATGCTCTACATTCTAAGTAGAAATACTCTTCCAACAGAATAGAGGTAATATAACTAAGATGGTTTAAAATCTATTTTGCATCAATTTCCACACCAAGGTCCACATCAGCAAATGTTTGGTATGATTATAGTGG
Organism: Gobio gobio; assembly: GCF_949357685.1. Taxonomy (NCBI): domain Eukaryota; kingdom Metazoa; phylum Chordata; class Actinopteri; order Cypriniformes; family Gobionidae; genus Gobio; species Gobio gobio. The sequence continues at coordinate 14,546,993 of NC_137114.1, forward strand.
TCATAACACTTGAGTTAAGCTCAGCATTCACATTGTGCCTGCAATGTTTAGTGAATGATGCTCGGAATGTTTAGGTCACTAAACATCTGCAGAATGGACATTCAATACAAAGAACACAGATAATAAATAACATTCTTCATTTTTTTGTCACATTTTCATTTTTGCATTGACTTTGCAATTACATCCCGTAACCAGAAAGCATGCAAACTGTGCATAGATGTCAACAAAGAATATAGCATTAATCAATGACAATGACCCTTTGATGTGAATAAAACATGTTGGATGCTGGATGATAAATGCCGCATGGAAGTGTGTGAGATCCTCTAAGATTACTTGCATGAATTTCAAATCTATAATTCAGGAAAATCAAAGGCATTTAGAACAGTAAACATGAACTTGTAAACCTTTCAGAAAAGACATTTCTGAATGTAGGAGAAACATTTTTGGGTTTGCCAACTTTAGGATTGATAACTTGGTGAAGAAGTCCAATAATTTGCTTTGCAAACATTTAAAATATAACTCAGTGAACAAAGAGAAGCCCAGCATTTTTCAAAAGTTGACAAAATTCATATTTGCATTTGAAGATGGTTTATCAGATGTACACTATATTGCCAAAAGTATTGGGACACGCCTCCAAATCATTGAATTCAGGTGTTCCAATCACTTTCATGGCCGCAGGTGTATAGAATCAAGCACTAGGCATGCAGACGCTTGTGTAGAGCTTCATGGGATGGGTTTCCATGGCCGAGCAGCTCATCCAAGCCTTACATCACCAAGTGCAACGCAAAGCGTGGGATGCAGTGGGGTAAAGCACGCCGCCACTGGACTCTAGAGCAGTGGAGACGTGTTCTCTGGAGTGACCAATCACGCTTCTCTGTCTGGCAATCCAATGGACGAGTCTGGGTTTGGTGATTGCCAGGAGAACGGTACTTGCCTGACTGCATTGTGCCAAGTGTAAAGTTTGGTGGAGGGGGCTTATGGTGTGTGGTTGTTTTTCAGGGGTTGGGCTTGGCCCCTTAGTTCCAGTGAAAGGAACTCTTACTGCTTCAGCATACCAAGACATTTTGGACAATTTTATGCTCCCATTTTTGTGGTAACAGTTTGGGGATGGCCCCTTCCTGTTCCAACTTGACTGCGCACAATTGCACAAAGCATATAAAGATCCATAAAGACATGGATGAGCGAGTTTGGTGTGGAGGAACTTGACTGGCCTGCACAGAGTCCTGACCCCAACCCGATAGAACACCTTTGGGATGAATTAGAGCGGAGACTGAGAGCCAGGCCTTCTCGTCCAACATCAGTGCCTGAGCTCACAAATGCGCCTCTAGAAGAATGTTAAAAAATTCCCATAAACACACTCCTAAACCTTGTGGAAAGCCTTCCCAGAAGAGTTGAAGCTGTTAGAGCTGCAAAGGGTGGGCCAACTCCATAAACCCTACAGATTAAGAATGGGATGTCACTAAAGTTCATGTGCATATAAAGGCAGGCCTCACAAAACTTTTGGCAGTATAGTGTACTTTGCATTATTACTAAAGTCATAAAGATGTGTTGAACAGTTTTCAAAACATGCTGTATGGAGCATTACAAATGATAAAAGAAATTCCCTTCCCATATTAACCCAGATTTTTTTAAACAGTTGCTTTTACAACATTTGTGATGGGGGTGGGATCTATTTGTTTGACCAATGACAGAAGGGGGAGAAGGGAGTCATTATTTTTGCAGTTCTGTTTGGTGACACAAGTGGCACAGAAATGACATGCTATTAAGATTTGATGCATTTTTCCCTTTTTCATTCTAATGAGATCCAGTCATCTTGGGCCTTTAGTTCTCTTTCGGATTTGTTCCTCTGATAGGCAGTTACACCCTACACACAAGTTTTGAAGTTATCATTCTTCTACAAGAGCAGCAGGCAGCCATTACCAACAGAATGAGAGCTTTTTAATAGAGTATAAGGAATGCATGGTAGACCAGCAATTAATGATTGTCTTTTACATAAAAAATGTGCTCAACATGGGCACCCTTGTGAAAAAAAGTGCACTTTAGCATACTTTTGAAGGGAGTAGGCCTACTTAAGTCTAAACTGAATGTTTACGGACACTTAATTGCATGTTAATTGCAATTAAATAAAATTGATTGTGACTTAAACGCGATTAGCTGAACTTTAGAGTTTTGTGACCCACTTAAGTAGGACTGAAGTACATTTTTATATGCAATTTCATAATTACTTCTATATCGTCTTTGAAAAATGGAATACACTGACAGACATTTGTGGTAAACGAATATTGTGACATTAATGCTGTATATTTAAAAATATTTGTAATCATACAATTTAGTGCATTTTAAATATATTAACTATAGTATCAAATAAGAGACCACAGGTAAACTTATAATTAAGTGCTTTACATGTGATTTAGTAGCCTATGCTAGTACAAACATAGAAAATAAGTGTAGTTCTGGATTTATAATGTACTTTAAACTTTAATTTTAAATTATGACAAAGTGCCCTTTTTAAACGTGTACTTAAATTATGAAGCAGTCATGAAAATGTGCTCTTATTAACTACACGTGGCTTTTATTTCATTATTATTATTATGTTATCTGCAAATACAGTTGTTTTTTTACTATGTGCACATTCAATAAAATTAAGCACAATTCTTTTTCACAAGGGCAAGAGAAAAGATTCCAGCTTTCCAATATTACCCCACAAATTAGCTTTTTCAGTCAACTGCTGAATGTCTGCTCCTGTGACTTTTCTTCACTGCATGTTTCTTTGTCTATCTAGCAGATGTTTGGTTGAGTCCCGAAACTGTTGCGTTCTAAGCACTTTGTTTTCTTATAAAAGCACGCAAAAGCTGGGCATTTACATACTGTGACTTCCGGTTCAGCCCATGTTTCTGTCCAGTGGAAACATGTTGATGGTTGGTTTAGAGGGAACAAACCCTCTCTGCTTCGGCTTTTCCAGCCTAGCCCTCCCTGGGTAAGAAAGTCTCGACAGTACTCTCTCCATCACGTCTTCTACGAGTCTACCTCTCAGCACTGATCTTGTAACGGAGGATGAAGTAGGCGATCAGACGGAGCGACACAAAGAAAATGCCCAGCACAATAAAGTCCAAGTAGAGCTTTGCATCCTCAACATCCAGCTCCTTCAAAATGGCTTCTGACTTCTGGAAGTGGCATGTCTCGTCTTTGTCGCAGTGCAGGTCCTCACGGTCAAGCCCATAAATGGACAGAATGACTCCTTCAAAACCATATCTGAAAGTCAGAGGACAATTGATTTAGAAGAGATTTTTTTTGTGTGTTGGTATACTCTTGTTTTATTACTCAGCTCTCTGGAATACTTATTTCTGATTGGTCAAATGCAGGATTCTGTTGTCAAATATTTTGTATTTTGGCCGCTAAACTAAGTCTAATTCATTGTTCCTATATAGTTGCATGTCTTTCATATCACTCCTCTTTGTCCTTAATTTAAAGGCACAATATGTAAGATTTTTGGATTAAGATATACAAAAACCACTAGAACAGTGTTATATATTTTGTGGACTTGTGTACTTACATGATTCCAAATGTTTCCAAGAATGTTCCAGAGAAATAAGCTAATTTAACCAGGACACGTGCGTCGCCTATCAATGACATCATACCCGTGTTACCCTCAATTTCTGGTTTTATTTAGTAGTAACCATGGAAGCACCAGAGACGCTTTAATATATTATGTGTTTTATTGGACAGGTGAGCAACTGTTTGGATACATTAATCGACAGAAAACTTATCATTGTTATACAGCTCAACACAGTTAGTCTTATCTTGTTTACCGCGAGTACCATACTTTTACCATGCCTAATTTCTATCTAGCTTACTGCAGTGTGCAAGTGTCTCATAGTAGCAAATAATTATAACATAACTTTCAACACAGTCAAATAATGTATCTAATATGATAAAACATCGTGAGTACACATGACCAGAAAAAGCTCTGCAAAATACAGGCGTCATCAAGCTACGCCTTTGTTTTGAATAAGCGACCTCTAACACCAAAAAAAAATACATATTGTGACTTTATACTCGATTCGATAAATCATGATCATTTATTTACTTATTTGGTAATGAGTAGGAATTGTGAAAGCCTCCTCCTACAAACAAAGGAGGAGTTTACAGTTATGAACAAAGGAGGAGTTCATCTGAGTCTGGATTTCATATACCAGAACATCAGCATTAACTTTTCCAAAAAATGTTTGCTCAAATCTCACTTTCAGACAGGAGTGAGTGTTTGAAATAATTTCTGTTTGTGATCCGATGTGGATTCTGATCACTGTATAAGGCAGAAATATTTGTATGCAATGCAAAAGTCTATGAGCGTTAACACTATAGTAAACATGGTAAATATGACCGCTTGAAGAAACCAGACAAGTCATATAGGCTATCGCATCCTGTGTTTATTTTATCTGTCAGCACGCCTCGTCTCCTAATACTGGACTGTCTGATATCCATATTTAGCATATTCTGCATATGTCATTAAATAAAGCAACTCTGTTTTTTTGGGAGTTTCCTCTGTTTCTCTGACTGATAATATAGCCTAACTGTATTGGAACCATCACTAAATCAGGTTAAATATTTGGTGGAAATCTAAATGTGATGTAAACATACTGTCCTGTGACTACAAATAATCAAAAAGAGACGTGACTGAATAAGTATGTGTGTCCTCTTTCTTTTGAGAAATAACGGTAAATGCCACTTTTTCTGTGGTACGAATGTGCAATCTAGACACAAATAATGCATTATGATGAATGTATCACTTATTGTATAACAGTTGGTAAAACATCAATGGTTAGGTTTTACATTTTTATGAAAAAAATGGCAACAAACGGCCACTTTTATCATGTTGGTTTTGTGATCTCGCTAGTTTCCAGTGATTTCTTTCGGATTAATTTACAGATAAAACCTCCATTTGTTGGTGAAATGATGGTTTGTGTGACGTTGTTCCTGAGAGGCGTGCTACGGGCGGGTTTTAGTGAAGCGCTGCGGAGCTTCTAGTCCGACGGTGGAAACGCAGCATGGTTTTGGGCTCTGTGCTACAGGTCTGAGATTGTTAGCCTAGCCCGGCCTGTTGAAAGCCATGGCTCGCACTGGACCAACAGTGGAAAAGCAGCTATATTTTGTCTTTAGAAATAAATAATTAAAGTACTAAGAATTTCTGTTCCTGTTGTTCCTTTCCCTAATGTTAAATTATCCAGATGCATGGTTTGTAACATACAGTATCTATTATATCTCAATAATGAACTTAAGCTATAATGAGCATTTCCTGAGGTTCCCTTACCTGACATAGGAAATGTATGAGATCCATTGGAGGTATTTTGGGATGGTGTCAAAACTGACAAAGAAGCCGGAAAATAGCAGCACGGGGATGGCTGTCACAGGACCAACAAAAGTTGCTACCTGTCAAGGAAACACAATACTGCATCATTATACCACTAGACAAAAGTGTGCATTTTCTGTAAATGACTTTAATGATTGATTGATAGATTGCATGATAGTGCGATAAATTCTTTACATAATATCAAGTATATGGCAGAACATGACAGTACAAGGCAAAAGTAGAGGTATGTACTTGTAATGATGTGGATGCTGCTCCTATCAGTAGTCCCAACGACTGTGCAACCAGTGACGTGAGTGTCCCTAAAGCCAGGAAAAGAATGAAACGGACTGCATCTGAAGGCTGAGATGTCATCCAGTACACTATACTGCAGTAGGCCACTGGGAACACAATCTGTGAGGCAGAAAAGAAGTGTTTTTGAAGTTTTTCCTTCAAAGAGAAAACTGACAATCTGCTTATTTGATTAGTGAACTTGAAATATTTTTTCTTAATTTTACTTCATAACTTTTCTTTGTTTCAAAAGGGGATCTATTATGCCCTTTTCCAAAGTCTTGATTTTGTTTTCGGGGTCTAGGTTTTAGGTTTTCATGCTTGAATGTTCCAAAAAAATATACATTATTATTATTATTCACATACAGTGGTGGCCAAAATTATTAGAACACCTGACAGATCTGAAAATATTGACATGTTTCATGATTTAATTTCCTGAAACATGCAGATGGTTGCTCTGACCATCAACCATATCAGATGAAGTGAGTCGTACTGTTTTTATCCACTTTTAACTTTAATATTTGGTATGTCCACCTTTTGCAGCAATTAAAGCAGCACAGCATCTCTCTGGCATAGTGTCAATATATTTCCTCAGAGAACTCCAACACTATCCCATGACTGCAACTGAAGCCAAAGGCTTTCCTTAGAATGTACAATAGATCTGTCGAGTTTATTTTCCAACTCGCCCCCGGACTTTGAGGGGGCCAGTCCATCATTTTCAATGTTCCAGCAGATTCCTTCCATCGCAGGTAGTTCTGGCAATAGTTAGAAGAATGTTTTGGGTCATTGTCCTCTTGGAAAATAAATCCAGGCCCATTAAGACGACTCCCAGATGCCTTATATTTTAATAATTTTGGCCACCACTGTATTTGACATAGGTGCAGCTCCTCTCTTCCCAGTCTGTCCAACCCGATCTCACGGCAATTCGTACATATTTTAATGTATAATTCGTAAAATACATATAATTTGGTCGTGAGATAGCGTTGGTCTGTCAGAAACGCTCAGTTTAGTTCCTGTCTCAATGAAGTCCCTCCGTCCGAAAAGCTCAATGTGCTGTGATTGGTTGGATTGGTGTTGTGATTGGTCAGCTGCTTGGAGAGTGTTTGGGAAATGTCACGCCACTTATCATAACCGCAAGTTTCAACACACTACTAACGCAACTCAACCAGTCTACGCCCCTTTTTTGCGTATTCCTTGGGCGGGAATTATTTAAATGAGGAATATTGTGTGACCTTCAAATGAGGCGTTTCAGAGAATTCAGAAGCAGTAGGTGCGTCCACACCATGTCGTAATTACGTAACGATTCTGAACTGTAAAAAGCCTTCACGTGCTGGTAGAACTTGTAATTACAACGTGTAAACTCGTATTTTTCAGAGAGCTAAAATGAGCTAAAATGTGTACCACATGGTCATTGTATCACCTGACCACTGCAGGTTTATGGTGTGTTGGACTTGAAGAAGCATTGCTCAGACCTATCAGTGTATGACATCTAAGTACCGCAAGAGAGTTTAGAAAGCATACCGAAATGTATTTACTGTAATTACGACATGAACGCAGCAAGTGTTTACTGATATAGAGAATAACTCCATTTGGAGTGACTTTGTGCTTTGTAACTTTGCAGAGCTTTTTCATGCTCAAGTAGCAACATTACACACTGAAAAAAAGTTGAACATGTAAAAAAGCATAATAGGATCCCTTTAATTTTTTTTCTCAAAGTCCAAAAGAAGAAGAAAAAAATCCCAAATGTTCAACATCTTTTTCAACATTCTAACTGGAGAATATTTCTTGTAGAAGCATTACAGAATTTTTCTGATTGGGAAAAGCAAAGCCCGCTTATGTAATATTGCAGCAGGATTTGTCTATGTTGGGCAAACAGTGATTTGACCTAAAAACAAATCATCTACAAGCTCCAATAACATGTTTATGCCATAACCATCTTATTGTATCTGTTCTCTGAGGAAACCCTAATCTAAACCACTTTGTGAATCATAGCTTAACACCACAACAGAGCAAGCTACTTTTCAGGAGAAAACCATGTTTTATTTGTTCCATTTTACCTGAAACGGGATGTCCGCCATTGTTTTGGCCAAGTAGTATGCCTTTAGACTGTACCAGTAGTTTAGATGTTCTCTCAAAAAGACGCCCATCTCAAGTGGAACTACAATAACAGTCAGAAAGAACAGATGAGCATGTTAATATCAAGTCAATGATCAGATTTGTTCTCATTAAATGTGCATCAAAGTCTTTCTTGTATGAAGAGTATAATGGACCATTTTACAGACTCACAGGTGAGAACGGTGGGCATCAAAGCTGCGAACATGAGGAACAACATGGAGAAGAACAGGAAACCAGAGTTGCTAAGAACTTTCTTGGCCTCATTGCCAATGCCCAGGTACAAGAGACCAATCAGAACTCCAATCCCAAGATGAGACATGATGCGCAAGTGAGTCAACACCTAAACAGAGAAAAATCAAAATCAAGCTTATGTTCCTTCTGATAACACTTATGTACAAGCCGTGCTGAATAGACAATGGTTTTTGAATTGCAATTACTGAATTTGAAAATAATTTGAATTTAGGGAGCAAACAGGATCCATTTATTTTGAATCTAATTTAAATGTTATTAAGTAGAATTAATATATAATAAAATTCGAATGAAAAATCACTGTAAGTGTATATTCTAATATTTCAGATTCTTAATCATCAACATCCAATAAGAAATTATGTACACGATTTGAGGTATTTCCAAAAGAAGAAAAAAAGAGGATTATATAAATAATCAATGTATGAAATGGTAAGTTGTGCTTCATTTACACATATTTCATTTTACATATATAGTCAACCATTGAGTTTAAAAATGTAATTAAAAATTACATTACTACGGTTGGGTTTGTCCATATTTGACCCAAACATGGGTTGAAATAACCCAGCAATTTTCATTATTTTCATGCTTAGAATTTTATTGATAATGATAGAAAACACTTTATTTCCTAGAATGCCACAATTTGGCCTAATGAAATTGTTGTTGGACTGTTAAAATCGTTGAATTGCAATTCAGTGTATTCCAGTGAAAAGTCATTTAAATCCATGACCTTGCTAGTATTATTAAAAAGTAATTGTGATTAAAGGTAGTTTTTATTCACATCACTAAATGATAACACTAACTTCTGTGACACCTGATGCTCTTTATTATGACATATTTGACTCTGCTGTGTGTGTGTGTTACTAAACATACCCACTAGGTGGCAGTGCTGCTTACCGAGTCTCTCAGGATGCTCAGAAAAGTTCTCTTGAAAAGGATGCGAAACTGCGTCAAGCAGCTGGCAGAAAAACTATGACAACCCTCCGACGATGAAGAGTCCTAAAGACAATCGGTTAAATTATGACATCTATTGTGTGCTAAATTATTTGAGCCAAAACTACAGAGATGCATATCTGTCATATGACGTAACACCCACTGCATCATGTTACATAAAGGCTTAATATTTTTCTGTACATACCTCATCAGCTGGTCTGTGCCAGAGGAAGGGGTTATGGACCCCATTACCATTCATTTCACTTCTGTAGTCTTTCTCACACTTCCGCTCCTGAACAGCCATCACCAGCCGAGCTGTCTGGTCACCGTATTCACCAGAGGCCACCTCCATTACTGGAGAAAAGAAGAAAATACTCTCAGGCTCTGTTGAGTAGCTCAAAATACACTGATGCATCATGTATTGAGAATGCAGATGTGCATTATTTTTATTCTCTGGATTATGCCCAGTAAATTATTTATTCATGTATAGATAGCGTCCAAAAATAACATTTTGCATCTGTCTGGAACAAAAAAAACTGCAACAGACATTAAACTATATATATATATAATTAAACGCATCTTTGCAAGTGAACATTTTGTCCTCAAAGTTGTTTTGTTAGAAGCAGGACAAATGGGCGTAAGGATTTGAGCGAGTTTGACAAGGGCCAAATTGTGACGGCTAGACGACTGGGTCAGAGCATCTCCATTCTGTTCTTTTGAACTTTCTATTCATCAAAGAATCTTGGACAAATGTATAACAGTTCCTATGAAAACATTAAACAGTGTTAATAATGAGAAATGTCTCTTGAGTATCAAATCATCATATTAGAATGATTTCTGAAAGATCATGTGACACTGAAGACTGAAGTAATGATGCTGAAAATTCAGCTTTACCATCACAGGAAAAGGCATTTTAAAATATATTCAAATAGAAAACAGTTATTTCGAATTGTGATAATATTTCACAATTTTACAGTTTTTTATAAAATAAATGCAGCCTTGGTCAGCAGAAGAGACTTTTTCAATAACATAAAAAAATGGTACCAACCCCAAAGTCTTTATTACTTAAATAATTATATATATTTAAACTTTTTCTGACGGTAATTTTTTTTCACTTAAAGGGTTAGTTCACCCAAAAATGAAAATTCGGTCATTAATTACTTACCCTCATGTCTTTCGACACCCGTCAGACCTCCGTTCATCTTCGGAAAAGAAATGAAGATATTTTAGTTGAAATCTGATGGCTCTGAAAGACCTCCATTGGCACAATGCACTTTACACTCTCAAGACCCTTAAAAGGTACTAAAGAAAGTCCATCTCACTACAGTGGTTCTAAAATAACTTTATGAATCGGCGAGAATAGTTTTTGTGCGCAAAAAAACCCTAAATAACAACTTACATAGTGATGACGATTTCAAAACAAGGCATCATGAAGCTTCGAAGCGTTATGAATCAGTGAGTCGAATCAGCTGTTTGGATCACCAAATTTCAGCAGTTTGGTGGTTTGACACGCGATCCGAATCATGGTTCGACTCACTGATTCATAACGCTTCAAAGCTTCATGATGCCTTGTTTTGAAATCGTCATCACTATATAGGTTGTTATTTAGGGTTTTTTTGCGCACAAAAACTATTCTCGCCGATACATAAAGTTATTGTAGAACCACTGTAGTGAGATGGACTTTGTAACGACGTCTTTAGTACCTTTTAAGGGTCTTGAGAGTGTAAAGTGCAAACTTGCCAATGGCCTTTCAGAGCCATCAGATTTCAACTAAAATATCTTCATTTGTGTTCTGAAGATGAACGGAGGTCTGACGGGTGTCGAACGACATGAGGGTAAGTAATTAATGACAGAATTTTAATTTTTGGGTGAACTAACCCTTTAAGTCAAATTTGAAATGAGAAGATGTGCAACAGTCCCTGAGCTTTTTTATGTGAACTTTTTATATGTCAGATTTGATTCACTCGTGTAACTAATGAAAGCAAGGGTCCAGCAATTCCCCCAAAAAAGTTGTGTTATTTATTTGTTTGTTTGTTAATTTTGGACCTCTGCGTACTGAGAGTGTCATTTTCTTACCGAAGTCTGCAGGGTTGTGATAGGTGGGACAGTTGAGTCCCAGTTCTCTGAGATGCGGGATCAAGCTTGATACTCTTCCTCTGTAAATACACTGGCCTTGACTGAGGACATACAGCTGGGGAAAAGAAAACACAATATATGAATGAGGTGTGAGAGGCAGTATTTTGCATAAGAGCATGCATTAAAAAAACCTTCAAAAACAGAGTATAAAAGAATGATCACCTTATCGAAGAGTTCAAAGACTTTTGCGCTGGGCTGGTGAATTGTGCATATGACTGTTCGTCCACCCTGAGCAAGAGCCTTCATCAGAGAGACCACCTGGAAGCAGGAGGAGCTGTCCAGTCCACTGAAGAGGGAAAGAGGGAAAAATAACAGTCAGCAGGAGCCGTGGTTCCACGCTGTGGTGCTCCGATGCAAGGTTTAAGTCTTTCCTCCTTATTCTTCTCAAAATTCCTGTTCATCAATACTTTCCATTATATTATATTTATTATATTAATTAAATTATATCACCAGCAGCCATATCACCCTGTAGCCAAAGACTGGTTTTCGTACTGAAGCTAAGCAGGGATGAGCCTGGCCAGTACCTGGACGGGAGACCAACTGGGAAAACTAGGTTGCTGCTGGTAGAGGTGTTAGTGAGGCCAGCAGGGGGCGCTCACCCTGTGGTCTGTGTGGGTCCTAACACCCCAGTATAGTGATGGGGACACTATACTGTAACAAGCCCCGTCCTTCAGATGAGACGTTAAACCGAGGTCCTGACTCTCTGTGGTCATTAAAAATCCCAAAGAGTAGGGGTGTAACCCCGGCATCCTAGTCAAATTTGCCTATTGGCACCTGCCTATAATGGCCTCCTAATCATCCCCATATCCATATCCCAATATTGGCTTCATCACTTGGTCTCCTCTCCACCAATCAGCTGGTGTGTGGTGGGCGTTCTGGAGCAATATGGCTGCCGTAGCATCCTCCAGGTGGTGCTGCACATTGGTGGTGGTTAAGGAGATTCCCCCTTCTATGTAAAGCACTTTGAGTGCCTAGAAAAGCGCTATATAAATGTAACTAATTATTAATCATTATTATATTATAACTATTATTTTATATTATATTATTAGTTTTGCATTTTCACGCATGCTTCCTGTCACGATTCACCAGTTAGAGTTCCCATGATAACCACCTAAGGCCACTCCACCTCAGACTGTCACTCCATCAAGGACTGCATTTCCCATAATCCTTTGCCCGGACTCATCATCACTCATTGTTTACACCTGTGTCTCATTTACCTAATTTCCTCTGCCTATATAAACCATGTTCACCTTGTCATTCAGAACAGAACAACCTCCTGGATATCAACCAATCAGGCTTCAAAAGCGGCCACTCAACTGAGACTGCCCTGCTCTCGGTTACGGAGGCACTGAGGCAGGCAAGAGCGGCTTCCAGATCCACAGTACTTATCTTACTGGATTTGTCTGCTGCTTTTGACACAGTTAACCACCAGATCCTCCTGTCAACTCTCATGAAGATGGGCATCTCAGGAACTGCTCTCCAGTGGCTCAAGTCTTACCTCTCAGGTAGGTCCTTCAGGGTGTCATGGAGAGGTGAAGTGTCTAAGTCACATCATCTAGTCACTGGAGTTCCACAGGGCTCAGTGCTTGGACCACTTCTCTTCTCCATCTACATGTCATCACTGGGATCGGTCATTCAGAAACATGGCTTTTCCTATCACTGCTATGCAGACGACACTCAACTCTACTTCTCATTTCAACCAGATGATCCCACGGTTGGTGTTCGTATTGCTGCCTGCCTAACAGACATTTCTGCCTGGATGAAGGAGCATCACCTGCAACTCAACCTTGCAAAGACTGAACTGCTTGTGGTCTCAGCCAACCCAGCACTTCATCACAATCTCTCCATTCAGCTAGGATCATCAACCATAACTCCGTCCAGGACAGCCAGGAATCTTGGAGTTGTGATCGATGATCAGCTAAAATTCACTGACCACATTACTGCAACAACCCGGTCCTGCAGATTTGCATTATACAACATTAGGAAGATTAGAGCCTTCCTATCAGAGCAGACCACACAACTCTTGGTCCAAGCTCTTGTTCTCTCCAGACTGGACTACTGTAATGCTCTTCTAGCAGGCCTTCCGGCATGCACTATCAAACCCTTGCAACTGATCCAGAATGCAGCGGCGAGGGTGATCTTTAACGAGCCGAAGAGAGCGCACGTCACGCCTCTCTTCATCAGACTCCACTGGCTACCAATAGCCGCTCGCATCAAATTCAAGGCACTGGTACTCGCCTTCAAAGCAACCACTGGCTCTGCACCAATTTACCTTAACTCGCTTGTTCAGACATACACACCCTCCAGGAGTTTGCGTTCTACCAGTGAACGACGCCTTGTGGTGCCATACCAGAGAGGCATGAAATCACTGTCACGGACCTTTTCCTGGACTGCCCCCACCTGGTGGAATGACCTGCCTATCTCAATTCGAGCAGCCGAGTCTGTAGCCATTTTCAAAAAACATCTAAAGACGCATCTCTTCCAGCAGCACCTGACCAATCAAGAATAGCACTTAACATTCTATTCATTTTTCTGTCTGTCTAATTTATTTAAAAAAAAAAAAAAAAAAAAAAAAAAAAAAAATCCTGTGTTAGATTAACTGAGACTTGTTACAGCACTTGCATACTGTAGCCTCTGACTGTTGTAGTTGCTTCTATTGCTCTCATTTGTAAGTCGCTTTGGATAAAAGCGTCTGCTAAATGACTAAATGTAAATGTAAATGTCATTCACTGCAAAGTTTTGTTAAGTGTAATACTGCATTTCTGAGCATTCTCTCTTGTTTCTTAGTCTTGGATTACCCCTTTGCCTGTCTCTCCTGCCTGGTTTGCCTGTTTGGACTGCTTGACTGTGTATGACCTTTTGCCTATTTTTGTCTACGATTGTGGACTACCCTTCAATAAGGCTGCGTTTGGATCCTCAACCATTCAAGCCTTGGAGCAGTCTGTTACATTTCTGTTTTATCTATATTGTCAATAACATATTTCCTTGTTACTGTATCAGCATTTTTTTATAGACCCTTGAACTTGGCGTGGTTTCTCGGCTGTCACAGAGAATTCTTGAAAGCGGACATAAGACTGTGATATTAGAGGTATACTGCCCTAACGAAAGATCTTTATTAATTTATGTGCATCCATACTCTCATTTTCGTAAAATGGCAGTGATGCATAAAGGAAATATGTTATAGACAGTATACAAAACGGAAATTGTAACGCATAAGCACACACAAAAAAAGTTACTTGTGAGCACTGAAAGTCTGTATATTTTTACTTCCTTAATAAATAAAAATATATAAAATAAAATGTAACCTAACCCTAATTTTATTTCAGCTAGATGCCAAGTCACTACACTAAATTTACACTAAATGAAAATGTTTTTAAAACAAACTAAAAGAAAATAACAAAAACTTAAATAGAAATACATATTCCTCAAGTAATAAAAATTACAAAAACACAAGAAAATAACAATACTTCTACAATATATCCTTGCAATATCACTCAAGTGCTCATGTCAGTGGTCAGACAAGGTTAAAGAGGTGAGATTAGATCATAATCTTGACCTCGCTCTATCAAAGCCATATTTATTATCACAGATGGCAGAGACGCTGGATGAAGTGGAAGATTAATTGTCCATTTTAAAGGACAGGATAATGCTGTAGTAGCCTTCAAAATAGCACTGCATTTAAATGATATCATAGCACATGCTGCACACAATTTGCTGATTGGATATTTCTCTAATGCACAGGGAAATAGTATTCATTTGAGCCATTAAAGTGTCCTATTTAACCAAACACAACTCTGCGACATCATATTAATGATCATAGTCTTGCTCTTATGCAACCTACAGAAGCTGGTGCCACGTGGTTTTGATTGCCATGAAGGAGGATCTGTTTATCCTTGGATAAGCATGGTAATCGTATAAATGCGAGTTACGAAGAAACGCTTTATGCCAAAATGACTTTAGTTTGCGCTCTCCAGAGAATCAGCGAGTCGTTTTTGTTCTTAGAGGGTAAAATCCCGGGAGAGGAGGGAAAGCTTAATAGAGTCCGTAGAGACCAGGTCTCAACTGTCCAACAATATCCCATCTGGGCAAAGCCTGTAAGTGAATATGCAATTGCATTCGCATATTACAAGGACATAACAGAGAAACCTCATGGGTAACAGCTTTTCACAAGAGATATATTTGGCTCAGGAACATCACTTAGAGGAGTCATGGCCATGCTTTTCATACACTGTAAAAAAAAAAGTTTAAAATTTTAGAGGTAAAAGAGTGTTAATTGGTTAGTGGAAAGTTGCCTTATTATATACAGTACAGTGGAAAAACTGTAATAGATCCAATAGGACATTTCATAAAAAAAATTAACTGAAAAACCATAAACTGATATTCTCACAATTCCCTGTATGACACTTTACATTTGATGGTATTTCATTTAACTAGTTATTTGTTTCTTGTATTTTGTTATAAATTATGTACATTTTGGCTATATATTGGTACATAATTGTTAAATCAATGTTTATTGAAATATTTTATTGTCATGTGTGTTACCATGATGGTGTTTTGTGTTTGTGCGCATGACACTTTTATATATCAGTATTTAATTCAGCTTGTGGAAAAGCTACTTGTGATGATCCCTAATTTATTGTGTGTCTCTTTTACCACCTGTATCATTATGGTGGATATCAGCATATCATACAGGTACACAACAGATTTTATAACTTTAGATGGAATTGTAACATTGTATCAGTTAAATGTGCAGTAATTGATTTCTGAGAAACGCTGTTGAAATGGACAGAGCACCACAACACTCTTGTAGCCAATCAGCAGTAGGGGGCGTGTCCACTCATAATGGGGGAGGAGAGAGAGGGAGCAAGAGGGACTGTAGAAAGAGAAGCTGAGAGACATTAAAAAAGAGAAAAGCTCAGAGGAATATCACTGGAAAGAGAAGGGCTATGATCAGGCAAGAGCTGTAGGACCTGTGTTAATATTAGAAAAGCGTTCCAGTGCTTAAGAGACCTACACAGGAAGGCCTGAAAACAAACGGCGAGGTTGCGTTGTTTCTGCTCCACACTTGAGTAACATAGGTTTTCATTACTCATTATTACCCATAGTGTATAGTTGCAGAAAAAAATTCTGATGTTTGTATTGAACATTTATGGAGCAACTGATTTTAAATCATAAAAATAAATAATAAAAGTGGTTTATTTTGGTTAAAAAATCTTATAAACATATGAGGTGACAAGGGGGGCCTTTTTTTAATATTATTTAAAAAAGTAAAGATTCTGAAAGCACTGAAGGAGATCCCATAATAATTGAATTGCATGATTTACAGTAGTAAGAATAATTATATTTTATTATATGGTATGATTAATAGGCCTATCATATTTTTAAATATAATAAAATCATTATTAATATGGTGATTATCTCTAAGGTGGACACCCACTGAATATATGATATTTCCCATCTGAATCTAACCATGTCATGTCAACAAATGGAAAGTCAGCCTGATATTTATTATCATGTTAATTATCAACAGCAGGGACGCTTTTTACCACAAATACCATACTTTTACATATTCTTCCGTTATTGAAACACTGTTACTTTAATTACCTCTGAAAATCATTAACAAGATCTTTGCCTCAAAATATATTCAATAATTTTAGCGATTCTCATTTGCTACTTAAATCTACAACATTTAAAAAAAATATCAAATATTAGATCAAATTAGCACATAATCAGCTTTGCGCTGCTGCCCGTGATCGTGTCAAGGATCAGACAAATTTCCACGTGCATCTTGAAAAGCGGATGTTTTGGAAAGTGTCGTGGCACGTTTTGGTGCCATCTAGTGGTTTTTGCCCCGGGGCGCCTTCAGTCCCATTGTACCCTATATAGTTTTTTTAAAATGCACATTTAACCCTCTGGTGCTCTTCGGTCATTTGTGACCGGTGAATGTTCTGTTTTAAAATTTTAAAAATCACAGCTTCATCAGAATGATATGAAACTTGGTGACTTTTCTAGCATTAGGTATGTAAACACACAAAAAAATTGAGGTCATGATCCGAGCATGCTAAGTGATCGTAAAAAAAATAGAGACGTTTATTGTCTTCAGTCATAAATGACCGACCATAGAAAACAAATGGGAAATCTGCAAAAATACAAAAATTCACAGAATATTTGTGTGTACAATATACAAAAAAGCCACAATGCTGAAAAAAAGTACACAGCAGTAAAGGGGTGACACTCTAAAACATCAAGAGTGTGATATTGACACACACACACACACACACACACACACACACACACACGCACACACACACACACACACACACACTCATGTTTGTTTTTGTGAAATGTGAGGACATTCCATAAACCTAGCCCTCACAGGAGACTGTGCAGTTCACTTTCTGTGAAAAAAAACTTGTTCTGTATGATTTATAAGCATTTTGAAAAGTGAGGACATGGGGAACGTCCTCATATTTCACCCTCTTTTTGTAATACCTGTGTCATACCCATGTCATTATACACATTTGTGTCCTGATATTACACACACACACACACACACACACACACACACACACGCACACGCGCACACGCACACGCACACGCACACGCACACACACACACACACACTCATGTTTTTTTTTGTGAAATGTGAGGACATTCCATAAACCTAGCCCTCACAGGAGACTGTGCAGTTCACTTTCTGTGAAAAAAAACTTGTTCTGTATGATTTATAAGCATTTTGAAAAGTGAGGACATGGGGAACGTCCTCATATTTCACCCTCTTTTTGTAATACCTGTGTCATACCCATGTCATTATACACATTTGTGTCCTGATATTACACACACACACACACACACACACACACACACACACACACACACACACACACACACACACACACACACACACACACACACACACACACACACACACACACACACACACACACACACACACACACACACACACACACACACACACACACACACACACACACACACACACACACACACACACACACACACAGAACCTATGAGCCACATTTAGAATTTTTAAAAATCAAAGCTTCATCAGAATGATATGAAACTTGGTGACTTTTATGGCATTAGGACTGTGAACATGTGAGGGCATGATTCGAGCATGCAAGTGGTCATAAAAAAAAAATACTCCCACTTGTGCTCTTCGGTCAAAAATGACCACTATAGGAAATGAATGGGAAATCTGCAAAAATATAAAAATTAATTGGATTTTTGTGTGTACAATCTACAAATCGGCCACAATGCTGAAAAAAAGTAATCAAGGGTGTGACATTGACACATCCACTCACACACTGTATACATTATTATTATAATCATCATGCATAAAATAACATTTTAAATCACTATTTCTGACAAAAAAAAAATCTAAAACTTTATAATAAATAGTCTTTGAGATTTTTTAAATACATATTCAAATCCATCTAAAAAAAAAAAATCATTAAATGTGTTCAAGAGACCTAGTGAATTCACAAGCCTCTCCATTGAGACCTCTAGTGGTTACGCACATGGTTGCATGTTTAATACAAAATATTAAGAAGTACCATCAAATCATCACAAAATACAAAATAGAAATATTATTGAAGAAAAATCAATTGCATTGGGATTATTGGGTGGAGGAAGTTCAGTTTTTAGGTGTCCAGTCACTTATGACCGGGACGACAACCAATGCAACCCCTAAACGAAGAGCACCAGAGGGTTAAGTTCAATGACGTAAAATCTAAAATGTTGCTGCCATTTTTCTTTACGGTAAAGTTCTGGCAACCACAGCTGCTATTTTTCCCCCCACAAATTTTATGGGTTTATTTACAGTGTAATGTGTGCATATGGAGGGGGCTCACCTAGTGGGCTCATCAAAAAACATGACTGGCGGGTTGTTGACGAGCTCTAGGGCGATGGCCAAGCGCTTCCTCTGGCCTCCGGACAGGTTGGATGTGCGTGTCTTGGCACATTCCAACAAGCCGAGTGCAGTCAGGATTTCCCGTACCTAGAACAACAGCAAATCATGTGTGCATCATTCCACGTCCTGATTTTGCCAAGTTATATACACGTTCCTGGGTCAACATATTTTGTTGATCCTGGAACAACATTCCTGTACGAAATGGTGGTCCTAACACTACTCCTACCACTAAAACTAACCCTACCCATAACTTCTCCCTCAGATCAGAGGGAAATGATGGTGAATAACACTGATGTAGAAGCACCTAACCCTGGTTGTAAGCCTAAACTTGACGTAAACTGTAAACGTGTAAATCCGATTGGTTGATTGGAATGCTGACAAAGATGCTGAACCAGCAACATGTTGTACTTGGTGAAATCAGGTTAGGCTGCATGATCATGCACTGAATTAGGAAAGCGCATGAACATACATCTACACTACTGGTCAAAAGTTTGCAGTCGGTAAGATTTTTTAATGTTTTTGAATATTATGCTCACCAAGGTTAGATTTATTTGATCAAAAATGCAGTAAAACTGTATATAGTGAATTATTAGCTGTTTCCTATTTCAGTGTATTTAAAAATGTAATGCAATGCAAAGTAATGCAAAGCTGTATTTTCAGCATCATTACACCATTCGTCAGTGTCACATGATTCTTCAGAAATCCTTCTAATATGATGATCTGCTGCTCAAGAAACATTTCTGATTATTATCAAAGTTGAATGTAAAAAAATGTGCAGCTTAATATTTTTGTGGAAACTGTGATACATTTTTCTATGATACTTTGATGAATAGAATGATGAATAGCATTTATTTGTTTATTATTATTTTGTGATAATGTACAAGTCTTTACTGTCACTTTTGCTCAATTGAATGTATCCTTGCTGAATAAAAGTATTCATTTATTCCAAAAAACTCAGTACCATTTAGCACATATTCCTGGAACAACATCCTTGTCAGTCATGCAACATCACTATTATTAGCCAATCAATGAATGTTGAAGGCATCTATGGCTGACCTTTACCACAAAGACTAGGCTGTGCATACATAACTGGGTGGGAAACTTCACACGCCTCTCACTTACCATTTCACGTCTGCCTTCCTCCTTTTCCTGGAGTTTGAGATTAGCTGATACCTGAGCAGGGAGAGTGAGCAATTTAGATCATGATGAGCATTAGCCAGAACAACTAAAGCTAACAGAGGGATTTGCATGAACTCAACAACACAACAACTGCAATTACATGAGACGTATTCCAGTGAAACTAGCTGTGACAGATGATTTCATGTTTTTTAGCTTGTCTGTGTACGTTACATTTACCATGAGGTAATGTGCTTGCTATAATGTTTTTTTTCTTAACTAAATATTAAACAAATAGTAACAGTTTACATGCAATACATGGTGTAAAACTAATTTTAGGTATTACTTATTACTTTTAAGTATTAGTCATTTGTACTTTATTTGAGTACTACTAAAACGAATCCTATGATATTTGCAAGTTAATTTTTTTTTACTCTTTATAATTTAATCTACCCTTTGCGAAAAAGAAGTGTGCTCTATTGAATGTGCACTTATAGTGTACTTCAAATCTTAAAAGTATATATTTTAAACTCTCTAGTATACAATACTAATGAAATAAAAGGCACTTAAAAAGAGTAAACTTTCATATGACTATGTTTCTTAAAGGGTTAGTTCACCCAAAAATTCTGTCATTAATTCCATTTGGACCATGTCGTTCCAAACCCGTAAGACCTTCGTTCATCTTCAGCTCTCTGAACTCTCCATAGACAGCAATTTAATTAACACTTTCAAGGCCCAGAAAGGCAGTAAAAACCTTGATAAAATAGTCCATTTGACTCCAGTGTTTCAACCTCAATTTTATGAAGTGACGAGAATACGTTTTGTGTATAAAAAAACAAAAATAACGACTTTATTCAACAATTTGTTCTCAGCGTTGGAGACTGACACAGACGTGACGAAATTGTTGAATAAAAGTTGTTGTCTTTTGCGCACAAAAAGTATTCTCGTCACTTCATAAAATTAAGGTTGAACCACTGGAGTCACATGGACAATTTTATCGATGTCTTTACTACCTTTCTGGGCCTTGAAAGTGTTAATTCAATTGCTGTCTATGGAGGGGTCAGAGAGCTCTCGGATTTCATCAAAAAAAAGCTTCATATGTGTTCCGAAGATGAACGAAGGTCTTACGGGTTTGGAACCACATGAGGTCTTAATTTGTAACCATATCAAGTTTTACTTTAAAATACATTTTAAATCCTTATATTTTAACAAACTTTTGTTATTTTGATATGTTGACTAAAATAGAAAGCACATGCAAAGACCTTGATTTATAATTTTAACTGTAGTTTGTTGTTCAATGTTACATTTTAAGTTAATACACTCTAAAAAGGTAAAAAAGGTTCTATATGGCACTATTAGTGGTTCTTCGTCGTAATCATAGGGGAACCCCTTTTGGTGCTATATAGCACCATATCTTAACATGTTCTGTATATGGTAGCGGTGCTATATAGCACCTTAGTCAGTGGTGCTATATAGCACATTAGCAAAAGAACCGCTGAAGAACCACTGAAGCACCAAAATTGGTGCTATACAGTTCTTAAAAAGGTTCCCCTATGATTACGAGCCAAGAACCAATTTTAGTGCCATATAGAACCTTTTTTTTTTAGAGTGTATATTTTAAACATACTAAATTTCAACTTCATCGTTATGTGTAATTACAGATATGTTTAAATACATGACATACATAAACGTTTGTTTTAGTTTACCATAAATGCTTGTAAGTACATTTGGCAATACACTTCGTTTACTGGTCACCATGTCTGACAATGAATGTAACTTTTACATAAAAGATTTTAGGAAATTGAGATCAGTTTAGTATCTGCTGTCAGAGACATAGGGCCATATTTTGTTTATCAGAGCGCATGGTCTGAAGCGCACGGCGCAGGTGCACTTAGAGCATGTCCGAATCCACGTTTGCTAGTTTAACGACGGAAAAATGGTCGGCGCGCCAGGAGCATGGCTCAAAAGGGTTGTACCTAGTCTCTTAATGAGTCATGGTTGTGTTTTGGGCGTAACATGCAATAAACCAATCAGAGTCTCATCTCCCATTCCCTTTAAAAGCCAGTTTTGCTTGCACCATGGCGGATTCACTATTTACAAGGCGAAATTTGCGAGCGGAAAGACTGAGCGCTTCTCCAGAGAGGAATCCTTTTATTTTTAATATTTAAAAATGTTTGTGTGCTGCTGCGCATCCCTGTGTGTGAGTGTACGCGCGTTGTGTACCCACCTATAGGCTCATATTACTAACACGCCCTTTAAATAACACAAAAAATACTGCAATTTTTTTACTAATTGACTTTTTGGTCAATGGCGCAGTCGTTTTCAGTTCCTCAAAATAGCACCAACAATGCGCCTGAACACACCTGGTTTTCAGACCAGCATGCCCATGGGTGAACAGATGGGCGAGAGTGCATTTGCTATTTAAACATGGCGCTGGACGTGAAAATGATAACTGCGTCGGGTTGAAACTAGCAAAAAACACTGCCGTCGCATTGTGCCGGGTGTATGATAGGGCCCATAGACAGTCATGACAAATTACATTATTTGATTAATATTAATTTTACATTTAGAAACTGTATATGTAACTTTACTCAAGTACTTTTAGCTATAGATACTCAAGACTTTAAATTGAATGGGGATTACAACATCCAGTAATATATACATGTTGAATGATATGATTTCAGCAGACACGCACCATCATGGCTTCCTGTACGGTGAGGTGTGGCAGTAACATGTCATCCTGCATGATGTAGCAGGACACTTTCCTGAAAGATCGCAGATCTCTGGGCTGCCCATTTATCAAGATCTCCCCCTTCATGCCTGTTTCCCTGCGTGATAAAGCACATCTTCACATATACAAATTTACAACCACCATTTCCTGATAAATGATCATGATGTTCCCCACATTTAAAGTAATTGCTGTATTCATTCAACATCAACACTGAGAGAGATTGCTTCAGGCATTCTTCATTTGTAAATTGCTTTGCATAAAAGTGTCCGCAAAAAGAATACATTTAAATAAATGAACAGCTTCCATACAAAAAGAAATTAAATGTATGATGCTGGATGTATCGACACACTTTCATGGCAATTCGTAACTATTTTAGTTCTTGACTCAATTTTAAAGAACCCTAATGCCAAAAAGGTTCTATACGAGGAGAAATGTCTTGACATTATTGACAATACTATCATGTTTAACGGGTTACCAATTTACCCACATATAAAATAGTGGTCATACTAACCTATAACCTGCTAGAATGTTCATTAACGTTGACTTCCCAGCCCCTGAGGGTCCCATGATGGCCACCAAAGCTCCACTGGTGAAGTTCCCAGAGATCCCTTTCAGAAGGGTTTTGTAACCTAACACAGGGTGGAACAGAGAAAGAGGCGGCCCTGTGAGAAACCTTCAAAAGTCTGGACAATAAACACAATGAACAACCTGAGCTGTTCCTCCCAATCATGTAATGAACCTGCCAAAATCCCATTGAAATTCTCCTGCTTACATAATGGCCAGTTTGTGATTGCAGGTGAAAAGGGTCATTTGTTTGTACACCGTTGGGTTTCTGAAATTTTCCAGGTGAATGAACCTGTTTGCTGGTGTAAGTATCTTTGGATAAACCCTGTTCTTACCTCATTCTGACCTGTTCCTCTCAGTCCCTTTTTGTCTATGACTTTAAAAGAACAATAGGCTGATGCTATTACCTTTCTCCAATACCTATCAACTTTCCTTTGTCAAGGTATATAATGCATTCTTCACCATATTACGCCATGCGTGCAGATTTGTAAACATTGCTCTGTAGGTTCTTGCCTAATATACACTAGCCCCAAATAGTATTTGAACGTTTACTTTTAACGAAATGTATGCATTTTATGAATTCATGAATATGAATTTTATTAGTTTATTACAATTTTTGGTTGCATTAGACAACAAGATGGACATGTCCCATTGAGTTAATAAGTGTCCAAACGCATCTTGTCATAATTTTTGACCCACCAGCAGGTTATGTTGTCACATTTTATTGACATTTAAAACACAAAACTGAAATTTCAACAAAAATGTGATGACCTGAAATTGAGAATGATAATACGGGTTTGGATGTTTGAAACCAGAATGCAAAATTACTAGAAAACAAGCATTTGTGACCCGTGCTGGCAAGTTCCAATGATACATTATCAAAAATTTTTAACATTCTCTATTAAAAAACCTTCAAAATGATTTATGATCGCCAAGACAGATATCTGGAAGTACTGTAATTCTGTGCGCATATCGGGATTGTGCGCTGTCTGAGACATCTTTGTGCGCACACATCGGATCTGTTAGTTACTATACAATTCTGTCAGTGAATAGTAGCATTGTTTGTATATTTTTGGTCAATCCAATGCATATACGAAGTGTAGAGCAAATATTGTTATTCAGTGTTACATTTTAAATTAATATATTTTAAACATACGAAATTGCAACTTCATCATTAAACGTTTAATATTTGAACATGACATAAAATAAATTATATTAAAATATATTTTAGTTTACCATACTGTAAATAAGGTCACACTTCATATTAGGTGTCATTAACTACTATGTACTTCCATAAAAAAAAGAACAATATACTTATTGTGCTCATATTGTTTTGCCAAACACTTTTGCTGCTATTGAAGTGGGATATGGGTAAGGTTAGGGACAGATTTGGTTGTATGGGTAGGCAAAATTCACTTTTATAAGGTGTTCAAACACAGATGTGTGTTAACAACCAGCCTATAATGGTAAAAATCCACCCAATACTTTTTTTATAATCGCCATCAATAATTATCAATCTCTCATAACACGGTGTTCCAGATTTCCCCCTACTCCTACGTAAGAGTAGGGAAACCGCATCCATTGACTGTTGATGATCTGCCCGTTTAGCATAGACAGACAGAAGCACAAAGGCCGCCATTTCTGTTTACTCGCTGTATCAGCTATAGAGTACCGGTATTACAATGTCTGCCTAAAAAAAAACATTACAAATGTTCTGTTGTTGGATGTACCAACAAACATATGAGTCTCCATAGACTCCCGGCATCTGAGCCACTGAGAACACCTTGGTTGGATTTCATTTTTGAAGGAAATGTGGTCAGTACAACGCTGGATTCTCTAAAAAGTTGTTTCTGATGGATGGGTCAATGCCAACACTTTGTGCTCTAACTTCATACCCAGAACAAGTAGGGGTGGCACTTCATATTTTGTGGACGTTTGCAAATTTCCTTTCTGACTGATCCTTCTAGAATGTACAGCTAATATGGCTAAAGTTACCATAGTCTCTGACTGCATTCACAGAGACTAGAGCTATGTCGTTAGTTTTATCCCGAAAGCGCGCACCGTCTGTGTAGTTCATAAACGTACATTTATTATGCATTGTATAGTCGGGTGACGGATATGTTACGTTCCCACACGAGCACCTATACAACAATTTATAGATTAACATAAAGGTACATGCTAGTCCATGAGTTGAATCAACATAAGTCCACAACAACTAACATTTACATAAATGTATCCACTAACCATTCAGAAATGTACAGGTGCAGACGACTAAAAGTTCTCTCCATTTGTGTCCGACTCTGGTTCAAACATGTAAGGCTGAACTCCACAACTGGTTATTTCTGACATTTTGGCTTACTTGCTTGCTCTAAAGTACAATACTATTAAAACTACAATACATTTTTATTTAATTGCAATTAACATGCAATAAGGTGTCCTTGGAAAAAATTATTCAGTTCGCACTTAAATGATAACTCATGTTTTATGTACTGAAAAGAGAACATCTACAGGATGACCGATTGTAACCTGTTATTTATCCAGTAGCTGAGATGCTAATCCAGTTGATTGCAGTGGCTGCTAGCTTAATTGGATTGTGCTTACAATCCGTCAGAGCAATACACAAATACCTCTGACCTTCTCTGTCCTCTTTTAGTGCAGGATCCCAGGGCTTCTCCCACTGATTGTGCACTATAGTAACCCCACCAACATAGAAATCATCACACTATTTCTGAAATGGAAAGGTGTGGTCTCTAGGTGAAGCCAGCTGGTTAGCAAATGACGGCAGAATGATTTAGCGTGGTGCACCTGATGTGCTGCATGTCAACAGAGGAGAGAGCTGTTCCTGGCCACGAGGGACTCAAGGGTTACTTTGAGTCAAGGATCAAGTGTGCAAATCGAAACAAGAATTAGTGCGTGGTATTGCTATCTGATAACATCCAATATGGTAGTACTGTAGGCCCTGATATATTACAAGTGTGACGTCCTTTTGAACAAAATCAGGCCAAAGTGAGGTTCGTTTGGAGTTCGTTTCGGGAGTTAAAGGGTGTTCACACTTGGCATGTTTGGTTTGATTAAAACAAACCCTGTTGTGTTTGCCATCTGAACCCTAAAAAGGACAGAATGCTCAGGCATAACGGTTTTTTTCTCGTCATAGGCATCAGAACCGCAGCAGCAGATCTTGGTTTGTGTGTGACGGAGATATTCCTGCCACTGTTATGCGTCCTTTACACATTTTTTAAGCTCTTCACAAGTTCTCAGCTGGTCAAAATGTAGGCTACGCACATACAACGAGTGCATTTAGCCCAGCTAAAGTTGCGTTTAGCCAGAACTACAAGTGTGAACACACCCTAAAACAACTTGCCAAAGTGAGCTCTCCGAAAAAAAAACATTCAAATCGCTTGGCAAACACAAATTCCCATGACCTGTGGGGTTAGATGTAAGTTTGACCAGTAGTCAAATGAAGTGCCAACAAACATTCACATCCTACGTAACCAAATAATTTGGAGCATCATCAATACTTAACATTGATGTTCATTTTGCATATAGTCTTCCACTGATCCATGATTATGGTAGCAAAAGAACCACAGCGAATAAAATCGAGTCATTATGATTTCAGCCACTAGAAGCACCGGATGGGCTCCCATTACATAGAACCCCTTTTTATCCCCTCACAATTATCTAATGTATGACGGCTCTATGACTGTAACTTTCAGCTCTATATGACTTTGTCTTATCCACCTTCTTTTAAACAAAAGAGCAGGAACAGTCATTTTTAACTTGCATAGCTGCTTCCAGTTATTTCAGCTGTTCAAAAACAGTCAGTTGTGCTGCTTGATATGGCAAACTGGTATCATCAAATTATTTGAATTCATCATAATCATAAACACACTGGTTTGTAGCACAAAGAGTTTTACCATTAAATTGACTTTTTTACCTATGCGGCTAATCTATTGGAAGTATGGCACATTCACAGGAAATAGCTTACTTCTGCATTGCGGTTTATTCTGTTTATGACTATATCAAAACCTACCATATCAAAAAAATATGGGATTCCCTGGATTGGTGTGACATTTCCCGGCCAGAAATGTTGTCCCAGTCCGGCCCTGTTGGCACCTGTTAAGGCCAATTCACACTGCGACGCCACACGCAACCAACATGGACAGTCACCAGATGTAGTCACTTCTCAGACATTCCACGACCCAACACAACAAACTCAAGCTTAAACATACACTCTAAAAAATGCTGAGTTAAAAACAACCCAAGTTGGGTTGAAAATGGACAAACCCAGCGATTGGGTTGTTTTAAGCAAACATTTAACCCAACCACTGGGTTAAATCAACCCAATCACTGGGTTTGTCCATTTTCAACCCAACTTGGGTTGTTTTTAACCCAGCATTTCTTAGAGTGTAGGGTTGCCAACTTCAGCATGGGAAACTTGAGAC
This sequence comes from Gobio gobio, assembly GCF_949357685.1. Classification (NCBI taxonomy): domain Eukaryota; kingdom Metazoa; phylum Chordata; class Actinopteri; order Cypriniformes; family Gobionidae; genus Gobio; species Gobio gobio. The sequence continues at coordinate 14,574,844 of NC_137114.1, forward strand.
GGTGAGAACTAAAATGTTGTCGCAACCATGTATGTGGGAAAATGCATATTTGCAGAGAACTTAGCAAATTAGTATGGAAAGACTTCCATGAGTGGCTATTGATACATATGGTTTTGGTCTCTCATATTCAGGTTGGGCGTAGGCAAAATGCTTACATACACCCCATACTACCCTACTGTCTATACGGGACAAACTGCATTTTGTATGGGTTTATATATGGATTGCTACTTTGATGTATTAAACACGAGACGATTGTGTATTACACGGAACGATTGGCAACCCTACTTGAACATGTTCAATTGGCGAAAACAAGCGCCAACCAACACCAAAAGACATTGACAGGGGTAACACACTGATCTGACAAAACCTGACAAATTAAGAATTTCAATTATGCAAGTTTTCTGTGCTCAAAATCCTGCCGTGAGCACCACTCACATATTTGTCCACTAAATTACCATCATACCAATCATATTCGTCCCAATGTGTTGTTAATGTACTTCACCCCAGGTTGGAAGATTGCACAATGTGCATTTCTCATTAATGTGGCTTGAATTAAGTCTACGCTTCATATAGAGAAACGTCTTGAACATTGAGTACATAATGATGCATCTGGTGTGTTGTCTTCTCATGTGACCAATGCTGAATCATGCTGTTTATCGTACAGTTATTTGAAAGTAACTCCCTATCTATTTGATACAGTCCAGGTTCAATGCCTCCTTATCTATTCGTTACAGCCCAGTGAAAAAAGCTTTGGTTGGGGCTGGGTGAGAAAGAGCTTGGTACATGCTTATTACTGCGCCATTGCCTATACATGAGCTACTTTAGTGCAATACTGACCAAAAGTGCATTTCAAAACGACACTGATTCCATTTCAATGTTACAGGCAACTATTTTTGGCCATTTTTGATTTCTTTGTGGGGATATCTCATTGGGTAATTGAGCCAAAGCAATTAGGCCTCTTTGCCAAACACCTCACTTTCTCTAAGGCAGGTCTGCTCATGCAGCTCCGGCGGGTCTTTCGGCGTGAAATCTAGGAGATACTTCTACAGCATGAGGTAAAAATACCAAAGGAGGAGGAGGAGAGACACCACAGAGTTCACGTTGGTCTTTTACATGCTTCAGTAGGCGAGGCATAGACGTTATTTTCTGTGACATTTTCACCCCTAACGGAGGTTACTCAAAGCTGTGAGAGGTTCTTTAAAGGCTTTTAAATGCTATTAAAAGCACGACCCACACAGACATTGTAAAAAAAAAGTGATTTTAAGGCATGGCAAAGTACACAGCATACAAGTTTCAAGCTACAACATACTTACATATGTACATTACAAGTACTCAAATCGACACAGAAAGCATCCATACACCTTTTTTAAACAAATGCTGTTTACTGCCTTTTGTGAGGATGAGTACATTGACCCAGTTTACATGCATACCACACTAACTGCATATGCATTCTCCTTTTTATATATGGTAGAGCTGTGTGATTAATCGTAATTGATTTTGGATTTCGTTCCTTCCTAAGCCAACATCTAAATCAGCTGCATAAGTGAGTGTTGTAAAATGCAGCCTACCGTGGGACTTAACATCGTGCTTAATATTAAACAGTTTTATTAAAAGCGCAGTAAGCCATGAAGGAGATACAGTTCCCTAGCCGGATTTCTGTCTGCATAAGCAAAGTATACAGTGGTCTTTAGATATGCTTAAACGGTCAAATAGCCTACACACAAAAATGCAGAAACACCATTTTGGCGAATATCCTCGTAAACACAGTCGGTTATGTCTTAAGTGAATGTAAACACTGAGAAAGAAAACGCATATGTAACAGTAGGCTATATTGGATCCGTGCAGTTCTTAAAGTGACAGCAGCCTAATAAACCTGGTGCAGTCTGTCATTAATGTTAATCAAACAACAAAAGACAAAGAGAAATTCACTCACTGCTCTTAAATAATAACTTTTGTAGTTGTCATAAGGATTAATCTATTTTAATGTATACAGCAGTGTATAAATTCTGTTGTAGGCCATCACTTATCTGAATAACACTGTATTAGTCCTGAAAAACCTAAAGATCCTAAAAAAAATAAACTGTAACTTCTGTAACTGTTTTGAGGACCTCTTACTTATTAGTTAACCTAGTTTTCGTTTTTGCTGAAGAATCGATAATTGTGAAATTCCACTGATATCTAAAATTACACATTATCATGAAATAAGACTTTGATTATCTCCCACCACCAATAATCCTGATTTCAATACTGACACAAAATAATCATGAGTATTATGATTATTATAGCCCACATACAAAGAGAAGAGAACCTTTGAAAATGAAGTACACTTTAGCATTCTTTTAAAAAGAGTACTTATATGAAAATAATAAACTCTAAAAGAATATTCTTTATACTTAAGTGTGAAATGGCTGTAATGTTTTTGACACTAAATTGATTGTTAATTGCAATTAAACAAAAATGTATTACAACTTGATATTACAACTTGACTGGGGCGGCAGTGGCTCAGTGGTTCATGTAGGTTGTCTACAAACCGGAAGGTTGGTGGTTCGATCCCCGGTTCCACCTGACCAAGTGTCGAGGTGTCCATGAGCAAGACACCTAACCCCAGCTGCTCCCGACGAGCTGGATGGCGCCTTGCATGGCTGACACCGCCATGAGTGTGTGAATGGGTGAATGGGTGAATGTGAGGCAAAATGTAAAGCGCTTTGGATGGCCGTAGGTCTGTTAAAAGCGCTATATAAATGCAGTCCATTTACCATTTTATTTACCATTTGATATAAATTGATATTAAATGCAAGAAATTAGCTGAACTTTATAGTGTTTTGACCCACTTAAGTAGAACTTAAATACATCTTTATATGTAATTTATTACTTATATTGTCTTAAATATGGTTGTCTGCCAAATGTACTAAAAAATATATTTTAATGTAATTTCTATTGAAAATTGTACATTTGTATTTAAATTGTGATTAAACATTTGTAAGGATGAACTTATATTAAATAAAATATATTAATCTTAAATGTAATACTGAATAAAACAGTACATTTAAAATTATAATCACTTTATATGTGTATACTTTAGTATGCGGACGTGGTGTGTTAAGAAACAGTCATGGAAGTCTACTCTGTTTGTACCTCTTATTTCATTAATATTATATTATCTGCAAGGAGTTTAAGTTAAAAATATACTTTGTGAAGAAGTGCACTTCTTTTTCACCAGGGACACTTTGGGTTTGAGTAATGAGCAATAACCTTTTCTTTGTGCTGACCAAATGACCTTCAAACAGCAATAAAATTGTGGATATGTGACCTTGACAGATGAGTTTTCAGGTCACAGAGACGACACCTGAAACAGACTGATCACTCCTACAGATTGCACTATTAAATATTTATTACACAATCATTGGCAATGAATCCATAATGTCCAAATTATACCAATGTTTCCAAAGAGGCACAATATTTGGGAGAAAGTATCAGTATTAGAAATCTGATGGCAACATCAATAAATAAAAAAAGATATTCACTTTTATGTAAAATCTGATGTACTTCTACTGCCAGGGTCATACATCTAAGTATGTTAACAGCCTTCTTTATTTTGCGGAACAGGTACAATAAAGTAAATAATAAATGAGCTAAACAGAATGTCACTGCACACCAACCCTTGCCAGGTCCTCCAGTGTTATATTATCAATATATACAACATATATGGGAAAAGTTTGCAGATAATGATCAATATTAATATAGCCTTCCGTTCTTTCTCATAAATACAGCCAGAAACACTAATCTATAAACATTATTAGCAAGCTTTGTTTAAAACATTTAAATAAATATATAACATTTAAAATATTTCTGTCAGGAAACAGACAGCCAGTGATGGTAACAACAACAGTTTATTGTGAGCAGGATATTAAAAGCCATATTTGCAAACCAACAACAATGAAGAAGATGGGAAAGGATCAGTCCAATGCAGGTACGTTGCACCACACACACACACACAAACGCCAGAATGTCGCTGAATACTTGAATTAAGGATATCTCTTTCTCTTACATGTTTCTTAGGAAGTTAGAACACTTGGGGAACAGGAGCCAGGAAAAGAGATCAAACAGGAGCGGAGGCGAGGAGAACAGGCTTACAGTATATGTGGTGCTGACTGATGAAGGTGATTTGTGGCAGGTATGGGTGGTGGTATAATGTGTGCAAGTGACCGAGGTGACTGGAGATCAAGACAATTTCATAATAACCCTTAAATGCATGAATGTTTCGCCAAACATTATTACATATTCAGGTCTTTAGCGACCCGCATCTATATCTAACATGGATGGATCGCGATAATATAAAACTCTCCTGATATTAGAATAACAATTACAGAAGATAAAGCATATTTTGTTATCTTTTGGAGCTTGTAAGGGTTCAGTTTGAGCAGATGTTTTATACCATCATCACTGTCCTCATCAGAGCTCATTTCCCAGTATATTCAGCATCTGCCTCGTATTCACAATATCTCAAAAATATTCTCAAAACTATCATTTTCAACATCTTCAAAATGAATATTATGATCACTGACAGCTTCTTCACCAGATCCACCATCAGTGACAGTGACAGTAATATTTGATTGTGTTCAGTTCTTGCTCTGCTGTAAATCACGGAGCCATTTCAAGTGTTGCTGATGATTCTTCCTATTCTTTTGTTTTCTGCCTGCGGTGACTATGAGTGAAACGTCACTTCATCAGTGTATCAGACGTGGAATTAAGGTGAATTGCACTCATTCAGTCATCAAAGATTCAATTATTGTTGTGCAGAAAAAATTTACTTATACTGTTATGCTGCGTTCACACCAAACGTGAATAGAGCGTCTAAATCGCGTCTACCGCATCTAGTTTGACACGTGAACATTTTGAATCCATTCGCTTTTGTAGTTTTAAGATAGGACGCGCGAATTGGACGTGCGTAAAAATTGAGCGTTTGAAGCGAAATAGACGCACGTTCAAGGCGCTCCAGGAGAAATATGTCATAAAACACCACTGCCTCTTTTCATTTTCATTAAAAATATATATTAAGCATTAATAGCCACACAAATGTGGTCCAGGCAACTCCTACATTATCTTCACTGCATGTGTATTTAAATATCCCAAAAAAATAAAGTTATGAAACTTGTCTTTGCAGTCAGTCAAAATGATTTGGCAGACAACAAATTATAGATTCATGGCCGAGGAAAGGCTGCTCTCGCCGGGGTTAATGAGCACTGAACGCCACTGATCTACTGGAGCTCACAACTCCAAAAACACAAGATTATTTTTAAAAGAATAGGTGCTCTCTTTATAAATAAATGACATATTTGAGCTTTAAACAACTACATTCTCACCTGAAAAAGTCAAAACTACATTTTGTGACACAATAGTAGTATTTTTAAAGTAAGCAGGGTTTCTCATCACGTCACTTTACCACATGACCACAGCAAGCAGGCTCCTGATTGGTTAGCACGGCGCGAATTGACGCCAAAGTTCAAATTTTCCAACTCGGGCGTCGGACGCAAATTCGCTTCAAACGCGTGAATGCACAAAAAGCACCACTCGCGCACAACGCACGTATCACGCAAGACACTCAATTCGCGAATGAGGCGGAATCGTGTCCATCGCGCCGCACAAAAATGCGTCTATCACGTCGCAGGACCTCCAGATGCGCGTAAACACGCCTTTCCATTGACTTAACATGGAAATCACTCGCGCCAGACGTGAGGTGTAAAAGTATTATACACCTCAGGTCATTAGTGACCCTATACAATTTTTTGAAGAAAGGAATGGGAATGGGTTATATTGTTTATAATGAATTGATTGAGGAATGTGTCACTTTTAAAAAAATGAATGAGGAGGAGGGTAGTGAATGACGTCCCGGGTCACTAAAGACCCGAGGTATGCGAACATCCAAAAAATTTTTACATTTTAATAGTAAGTGCATCAGAATATATGAAATATTATGATATGTTATGACGAGAGGAAAGTCGGGAATAATCCACTAATGCAGCAGTACAGAGGCATGTAGGTTGCTTGTGCGTTTAAAGGGGTCATGAATTGAGAAATCAACTTTTCATTCAGCCTTTGATATATAAAAGTTAATTGTGATATAAGAATATCCTATAAGTTTCGGAGCTGAAAACTTCCTTGTTAGTCAAAGAAAAGCTTTTATTGCACCAGGCCCAGCAAACGCTCAATCTCAGAATGTGCCAGGCTATGACGTCAGAGTGTGGTGAAACACCGCCTCAACAGAAGAAGAAGTACCTCTGATTCTGTAGCCCCGCCCACCAGCTCGTGCAAGAAATGTAACATAAATAACATGGGCCTTCGTAGAGCTAAACAGATCGCGCTACCGAGCAATAAACATGCTGAAGATAGCAAGATATTGCGCTGTGCCTGGTTGTGGAAGAACACAGTCGCTGCATAAGCTTCCTTCGGATTCTAATATTATGATTGCATGGTTGACATTTATTTTTAATGAAGCTCAAGCTCACATGGAGAAGACATTGCGCGTTTGTTCCTTATTTTCACCACGGATTCGTTTGTAAACAAGAGACTGGGGTTGCAGACAGGATGAGATTACATGGATGAATGAAGCAAGACTAATGAGAGTAAAAAAATGTTTTTTATATGTAATAGTATTGCATTGTTACAGATTGTTTGATATCTATTGATTATGTGTACAACTGAACATAACTTAGCACACTGTCACAGGCTGGAGAATCCTTTATTTGAGGTGCTGTTGGTTCATTGTGCTGCGATTCGTGATCAGACTCGACATGTATGGGCCAGGGCTCGCAAAGCCCAACGTCCCGGGTCTATGTGTTTTACAGACGGGCTACCAAAACATAAGCCCGCCGGCAGGTCAGTGAATCTTAAATAGTGAAATAACATTCCTTTCTTGATGTGCGTTGTTCACACTCTTGACTTGATATTTGAAGGAAAAATACAATTGCGGAAGTTTTGATCATGCTGATTTGTCTGACTCTGCAATGAGGCTTGCATGTGTGTGTTAGTGATGCACGGTTTGTGGTTATATCCACCGATCGGGTGGGCCAAGTAATAAAAAATAACATTCCAATTAATCGTGGGTGGATGAGAGAAAATCATTGTGTTTGTTTGATAAAGACATTTTGCGAGCCCTGTGGGATGAATCATTCCGGTTTCCGTTTCTCCACACGCTTTCAAAACAATCCCTCACTTGTACTCACGAGGGAGCCAGAGCTCATTATAATATGCAAAGCTTATCCAATCATAGCAGTGGGCGTTTACTTCCAAGTCTTCATTGCGGCACGCCCATAAAAACAGAGCGTTCCAAGAGAGAGGCTCAAAACCAGGGTAGAAAATAGCCTATTACTTACTCATTATGATGTTTTTGAATGTAAAAACCACGTGAACGTCATAAGTTGACCTCAGACAACATTATAAAAAAATTAAAAAGCCAGTTCATGACCCCTTTGAGTTGATAACTTATGGAAAATGAGTGAACAATCTACAGCCAAGATATTCTGCCAAGTTACCTAGCGGCAGAACGATAAGCCTCCTCCACAAGCATCGCTCATCAGCAGCCTTATCTTCACAAGTGCACAGCTGATGGTTCCCTCCTGCTTCAGCACCCGCCCCCGGCTCAAAGCAGAGAGGTTACTGGAGTTTATTGACCGATAGTAACCGGCTGCCTGTGAGAGCGGAGCTGGGCTGCTGGCATTGCCTTTGCTCGCTCTCTCTTTCCTCTAAGTATGGATTACAAAGATTTGTTAGACAGTTCAAAGGCCCGGTTCCGATTGCAATCAATTGATAATAAACAGCCGAAGGTGCCCATCGCTTTAAAAGCTGAAAGCTGTTAACATGTCAGATGGACTTGCTTAAAGTCGACATGAAATCAAAATCGTCCCTATGGACTTGTTTAAGGTGTGAATGATTCATTGGTGCACAATTATTCCACAGCAACAAAAAAGTACTATGTTCGAAAAACAGTCTATTACTAATACAACTATTTCTGCTGTACGCAGCATATACTGTATGCATTAAATAGCCTACCTGAATGAGCAACTAAATTTGCCCTAATGTGCAGTGCAAAGCAAAGTGCACTAGGGCTGCAACAACTAATCAATAAAATTGATTATTACCTATAATTAAAATAATCGACAACAAATTTGACTCAGAAACCATCAGCCAGTTTTGTAACTTTACAGTAGTGAATAACTATATTTCTATGGACAAAACGCATATGGAAGATAGCGGAGGTGAGCTGTTGCGGGAAAGGAACATGATCCAGGTTGTCCGAAACATGAGAATGCTTTATATTTATAAGCACTTCAGACAAAAGCATTTAATCTTTTACCTCGTGCTTTGACAGATGAGTGTGCTGTTTAATGCCTCTGACACATGTTTTCCCCAGGTCATAACTTATGGTCACATCCTTATCTGTAAATGTTAGAAAGTCCCTTGAATATTTCCATTTAGCTTATTCTGACAACAAGCGAGTCTGGTTAAACTTCACAGACTTTAATGAAAAATTTGTGAAAACATATTAGTTTTGATTTCCAAGATGATAATGTGCACATAAAGTCATGTGACAAAAGTAATACGGTCATGTGACAACTATGAAATGTTTATTTTTTTATTTTATGGTATTTAGTGCACAGTATATTGTTCAATAGTGCTACTACTCAATTCCAAATGTATATCTGTCTCATTATATTTTGCCAAAATGTAATAACTTCCACCTCGGAACCAACTGTCCTCTTTGGATGACATCACTACCCTACACTTAAGCATCATTTTAAAAGGAGTACTCATTACGGAAATAATATACTTAAGTATAAATTGAATGTAATGTTTTCGGGCTCTTAATTGCATGTTATTAATTTTTAAATGAAAAACGTAGTAATTTATAATTAATGCAATTAGTTGAACTTGCTTTTTTGAACAACTTAAGTAGTACTTAAGGACATCTCTGTAATTTCATAATAACTTCTATTGTCTTTCATATACGGTAAGTGCACTGCCGAATGTACTGACAAGCATTTATGATAAACTAAAATATACTTTTTCATTTCTATTGAAATTTGTATGTCATGTATTTAAATATATTTCTGGTTACACATATGTAAAGATAAAGTTGCATTTAAAATATATTAACTTTACATGTATGTATAACATAAATACATTAACTTTAAATATATTACAATAAAGTGCTTTAGGACGTTAGTCAACACATCAAAATATGTGTACTTCACAGCAAATTTAAAATAAAATGTTTGGTAACACTTTATTTTACAGTGTCCTTGATACACATCCTTGTTATCACTGTAGTAATAATTATAAATTATATATAATTACATGTTATCCAAACCCTAATCCTAACCCTATAATAAGTACATGTAGTTATTATTATTATTTAAAAAAAGAGCAACCAAAACGTTTAATTTGACATTTCAAAGTGCAATTTTTTTTAAGTGCACTTAAGTGTGTTCAGTAACATAGTCATGAAAGTGTACTTTCTTTAAGCACATTTAAGTGGCTTTTTATTTTATTTATTTAAATTTTTTTGAAGTGCACATTCAATTCAATTAAGCACATTTATTGTTTATTTTTCAACTCCTAACCTCAAACAACTTATTACTTCCAACTCGAACGATTCTCAAAAGATAAAATAATGTTCTGGCCATGGTTTTTGAATATTTTAAAAAAGAAACGCTACTTAAAATTAGCCTTCATGAATATTACAATTTGCAGGGATGCCCTTATAGCAGTTGGAATCATCATCACATATAAGAGCTTATGTTTTATATGCATAATTATATTTTATTGCACAAATTATTCAATAAATGAGCTACATCAAATGCCACCTCTTATTGACAATAACACATCAGCTGCAGATGCCAGAGGATGCTAAATCTGTTCATCCTGAGGCTCTGAAAGCTTTGATCTGCAAATGCACAAACCAGGATCAAATTGGCCCTGTCCACATCTGGTCCATACTTCCACTCTGTGACATCATGGTGCTATTCCTGACCATTTCAAAAAGCTGAGGCAATCTAAGAGGATCGAACCAAAGACACTGAGTGAAGTCACCAGTGCGATGAGCCAGTTGGCTATGGGTCTAGGACTTGTGTATATTTTATGGCAAGGCTGATGGAAGAAGAGACACTGGAGTGTGACATTGAAGTTTCGTGGAAACTTGCTTCAATTTCAGGTAAAAGTTTCCACATTTCAAATTATTCATAATAAATTACAATTTGAATAAACTAGTTCAAACTGATTTCATTATTAAAGAAATTAAATTTCTGTCATTATTACCCTCATATCATACATAAACTGTAGCCTATACTGTTGTGTAATAATTTTTCCGCCCAGAAAAAGGTCATTTATTATGGAGCCCCTGACAGGACATGGTGGAGAAAAAAAAATGAGATGGGAGAGAAAAAAAAGAGCGTTCTCTTGCAAATGTTTGAGTTCCCACAAGAAACGTTGCATTCGCTTTCAAATGTTTGCGCTCCCCCAAAACATTTCCTTTAGAACGCAAAAAAATTGCCAAATAATTTTTCCTCCCATCTCTTTTTTTCCCTTCACCATGTCCCATAATGTATAGTAGCCACCATAAACGTGCCATATGAAAGAAGTCTATATAATGGCAAAATAGCAGAATTTTAATTTTTGGATGAATATTTTTTGAATTAACAAAAGCCCTATTAAGCGGCAGGTCAGTTGTTGTCAGTTGACTTGAAATGTATGTAAATAAATGAAATATTAATACAATTTTCAGTGGTTTTCAAACTGGGGCCTAAGGACCCTTCAGAGGGTGACTAAAGTGTTAAAAAAAAACATCATGAGATTTATATAGAATTTGCTAAATTATTATTTATGGCAGCGGTTATTTGCACCAAGTGTCATTCACAAGTTTGTGAATGATCCACATATGAATAAGGCCTGAAACCGATCTGAGAATATCTGAATCCATGTGCTTTTTTCCTGCTTATATCCAGACTGTGCCACATGGAATTGGGACACTTGAACCTTGTAATGTAAATGCGGCCTTATTGTAGCTAATTGTAGCCAAGACATCTAGGCATGATTCAGCATTGACCCTTAACCGCCGCCATAAAGTACACAATAATAAACTGTAAACTGCTCCCTCAAATCTGATTGGTTGATTGGAATGTTGTTCCAGGATCAATAAAGGTGTTTATCCAGGAACATGTTGGTGAATCACGTTCAGGATTGACTGCCAGTGACAAAACTGCTGCTGCTGAACACAGTCCAGATGGTGAGCCTAATGAAGACATCACTGCCTATCAGTAAAACCCAGATCCATTAAGGTAAACGTTTAAAAAAAAGAAGAGCAAAGCCAAGGCAAAGCAGACAGCTGGGCTGTTATGTCATCCGTACTGCTTAATTAATGAATTCACTTCTGAGGATAACATCCTCAGACATTCTCAGGACAACATCCACTGAAAATGGACATTTTTGGAACCAAAGCCTAAAAGCACTCTTGGCTAATCCATTCCTCATGCCATACTCTCCATATCACGAGACAATTCATTCGCACTGCCAAAACTAACCATTCCCCTTGAAATCAATCCAATTCCCAGAATATTTACAATAGAAAGCAACAAATCCCTTTGCAGGAAATTCAATTAAAACCCTCTATGGTACGGTGTTGCCTCCAGGCAACATAGTCTATTTTAGTTTATTTTTAATACAATGAAACACCGATTTATTGGTCAAACCTATTTTAGGGAAGAAGAACTCAAATACTAATCAATGAAAGTGCAAAAAATTGGTCACATGACCCACAGGGGTCCATTTTGTGTCCTGTTTCAGCACATGTGCACAGGTCACGTGGCTCCATATTTTCTCCACTGAAAAGCGCATTTTTCACAAATTTCCGTCCAGTTAATCACCCACAAAAAAATAGAGTCACCCTCACTGGTGAGTAAAGAAGTATTTTCAAGAACTTTACATTATATATCATCAAATGTTTTAGAGTTAATAACAAAAAACTGTGTGTTGCCTCAAGGCAACATTGTACCATAATGGAATCAAATAAGGCTGTACCAGACACACTAGTTTGGATACAAATATAGTATATTTGTAAGGAAAAGAGTTACAATTCTCAAAATGTATTTGCATTTTTGCATGATTTTGTAATGCACGTATAAGATTAGCAATTCACATACTATAACTGCATATATTATGATCTGCACGTTTTCTATAGCACTTAAAAAAGGTATAAAACACAACCGATGAGGAAGATGATGAGGTGTCATGTGATGAGGAAGATGAGGTCATAGAAGATGGAGATGAGGATGAAGATGGATATGATAACTTGATATGATAACTTGACACGATATATTGATATGATAACTTGACATGATAACTTGATGTGATGGTTTGGTAATACTTGTGTTCCACGATGGTACAATGTTGCCTGAGAGCAACAGCTGAATTTGAAATGTTACTTTTTATTAAATATGAAATTTGTAATACATTATAAACTTGATAAATGTGTTTGTTCAGGTGTCTGGTTAAAGAAATCGATGTTTTCAATAAATATATTTTTTCTACATGAAAATGTCAAATGTTTAAATTTGTCCATTGTGGTACAATGTTGCCTTGAGGCAACAAACTTTTAAAATATAAATAAATAAAAAAATTATGAAAAATTGTATTGCTATTGTTATAGTGTCCTATTTTAAGCAGGAAAAACACCACACATTTTTTCTTCTCATTGAAATCGTATTGCGTACCATAGAGGGTTAAAACATACAGCAAGATTAGCTGATTAGTCCAGACATGGACTTTTTCATTCAAATTAGTTTGTAGTTTGCTTTTAAAACACATTTTTATAGACATACAAATGCTGTGGGTATATATCAGTTAAAAACACATTAAATAAGTATTAACTTATCCTACAAAAGATGGATTTCAATATGTTTTTGTACTATTAAAGATTTAATGGAGTGCACAAAGACATGTTTGTGAAAAAGAAGTACACTTTAGCATACTTGAGCACGTATTACAGAAATGATATAAGTTTAAAAGAATATACTTAAGTGTGAACTGAATGTGATGTTTTCAGACACTTTGCATGGTAATTGTAACTGAATAAAAATGTATTATTTAAATTGATATTAAATGCAATTTGCTGAACATTATAGTGCTTTTGGCCCACTTAAGTATATCTTTATGTGTCATTCCATAATTACTTGTATTGTCTCTTAAATATGATTAAAAGTGCACTGCCTAATATACTGACAAGCATTTATGGTAAATGAAGATATATTTATTTTGAGACTTGTATGCCATGTGTCACATTTGTAATGATGAAGTTGCTAATTTATACTTACTAAAATGTATTACATGAAATGTAATTTAGAATAACACACTACAGTTAAAATTATAATCAAGTGTGATACATTTACTTATTTATTTAATAAAATAAATCAATAAAAATTAAATAAAAGAAATAAACACAAAAATTATTTACAATAAAGTGTGCGTTAAATCACAACAACAACACAAAATTTAAATGTACTTTAAAGTTAAACTTAATTTGAAATTTCTGTACTTAAATGTGTTAAAAACAGTTATGAAAGTGTACTCTTTTAAAGATGTGTTTCAAATGTTTATGTGGCTTTTTAATTAATTATATATATCTTTAAGTACAGTACAGTTTTTAAGAAATATAACTAAGATTTCAAGTAGGACTGCCAAACGATTGTTCAAATTGAATCCAATCCAAAATAAAAGTTTGTGCTGCCATAATATATGTGTGTGTGTGTGTGTGTGTGTGTACTGTGTATAATATATATATATATATATATATATATATATATATATATATATATATATATATATATATATATATATATATATATATATATAATTTGAAGTACACAACCAGTGCAAGTTCAGAAAAATTAAGTGCACTTCTTTTTCACAAATGTATCCCTGAAATGGATTCTGTATTCTGTGTCAAAACTAGTTATAATGTATGCCATTTACCTTTAAATGACATTTAAAGTGTTTGGAGGCTTGAAGGTCAAACATTACCTTTTTTCCTCCACCACGGCCCTTCAGGAACTGAGTACGAGAGGTCTTTGAACTGGATGTTGACTGCGGGTCTGCGGGGGAGATATGAAAACCGCTGGGCCTCGGTCAGATTGTTCTCAACTTTCTTCAGGTGTGCGTGTAACAGTGGGGTTTGCTGACTGCCGACAGGGTTGAACATCATTTCATCAATGGACACGCACACGGTTCTAGGGTCTAACATGAGATCTGGGGGTCCATTTGTATTCTGAGGATGGAAAGAGAGAACGCTTATGTAATACACTGCAGCCTGGAGGGAAAAGACCAGAGGGTTTTGCCCTGAGGACAACAACATCTCTGCTGACACATTTTCAATGCTCAGAAATCATCAAGGATATAATGAACACGTGTATGAAGACTCTATTAACACACACACACACACACACACACAGAGAGAGAGAGAGAGAGAGAGAGAGAGAGAGAGTTTTATTCCATAGACATAATGATTTTTTTTATACTGTACAAATTGTATATTATATCCCCCTACACTAACCCTACCCATCACACAAATTTTTATTTTATTTTAATTTTTACATTTAAAAAAAAAAAAACATAATTTATGATGATTGATAAGCTGTATTCCTCATGGCGATCAAAATGTCCCCACAAGGACAAGGATTTTGGATATTGTTCAGGTAAACGTTTGGTTCACTATCTTTATGGGGACTCTCCATAGTAATGGTTTTCTCTCCCCTTACCCTAACCCGACCCCTACACCTACCCATCACTTTTGTCACATTTTCATAAAGCCTCATTCTGTTTGATTTATAAGCTTGTTTCCTGACACAAGTCCTCATGAGTCAGTGCACATTCAGGTTGAAGCCCCACCGGGATAGAAAAACATGAACACACACACACACACACACACACACACACACACACACACACACACACACACACACACACACACACACACACACACACACACACACACACACACACACACACAGGTTTGTTTTGCTATCTAAAGGAGGACATTCCATAGGCGTAATGGTTTTCATACTTGTACAAACTGTACATTCTATCCCCCTACACTACCCCTAAACCTCCCCATCACAGGAAACATTGTGCATTTTTAATTTTTTAATAAAACATTGTTTAGTATGTTTTTAAAGTTATTTTAAATATGACGACATGAAATGTCCTCATATTTCATGTTTACTTCTTAATACCAGTGTAATACCCATGTCATTATACAAATTTGTGTCCTCGAAAATCACAAAAACACACACACACACACACACACACACGCATCCTAGATTTGTTGCTTGCTCTACAGCAAAATACCAACAAAAAAAGTAGCAATGTAAGTAGCAATGTCTCTTGTATACAGCGATATTTCATATATATTTCAAAGTAAGTACATCAGAAAGAGCTCCATGGTATATCAAAGGACCATGTTATTGCTCTCTGTACATCACTGTACTACTGACAGTATTTTTTATTTTTTATTGTATTAACAAGAATAAACAATCATATAACTATATATATACTGTATATATATATATATATATATATATATATATATATATATATATATATATATATATATATATATATATATATATATATATACATACATGTACAGTATACATATATACAGCTCTGGAAAAAATTAAGAAACCACTTAACATTAAGGAATCAATGTTAAGTGGTCTCTTAATTTTTTCACGAGCTGTATATATATATAGCATAATACAAGTTCATCTGTGAAATGCATGCTAAATATAGAGACAACCTAATCTCTCTCTCCCTCTAACCACACAAGGCACATGAGGTTACTATCGGACAAAGCTTATTCTAAGCTCAGGGAAAACAGTAATGGCCAAATGTCAGTTTAATGCAGTAATGTGTTGTAAATTGTATGATGATGTAATAGCCTACAGAGAGCTATTAAAACATCGCCATCACATATAACATTTTAATAATTTATTCCATTAGTGCTGAGCTGACACTACATTTTAAAGAGAATTTTTTTTTTTGCAATTGATCATGAATTAGGAATATCTTTGCAACAGTAAAGTTGTGCAGTCTATGGCAACAGGACAGTCAGGTGAAGTAGCCTACACACACACAGATCTGTGCAGGGTTACTCTGGTTCATTCGGAATACACACATCCTTCAAGCGTGTTTTAAACATACAGCTTATTTTATGCAGCTGAATGTGGTAAATATTAAATGGTTAAATGCATTGCTCTATCTATCTATCTATCTATCTATCTATCTATCTATCTATCTATCTATCTATCTATCTATCTATCTATCTATCTATCTATCTATCTATCTATCTATCTATCTATCTATCTATCTATCTATCTATCTATCTATCTATCTATATCAATGAGATAAAACAATCTTACCATTATGATGGAGTTGGTCACTGTGGTATTGTTGACTGAAAAGGCTGCCATAAGACATGCCATTCCTTTAAAATGTGCTGCGACTAAATCCTATGTTGGCCAGTGCAGTGAGTAGCATTCGTTTGGTCCTCCTCAGCGCTCCTCCGGCTCGTCCAGGCTCTCCTCGCGGTGTTATTGTTTACCTGCGCTCGGTGTTTGGAGGGTGACGTCACTGTCACCGTGCAGGGCAGGCAGCGGCTGATGACCGGGACGTACACGGGACGCGTTTTCGCGGTGAAACGGAACAGACCAGAGAGGTCTCGGTGTGCGTTTTGAAAAGCTGAACTGTTTTCATAAGACGTCGACGCTTGTTGCGCGATACGCGACGCACGCTAAATATATATAAAAAAAATGCATCATTGGTTCAAAGTCAGAGTTGGAAACATTAAAAAATATATATTTTTCCACAATTTTTATGTAGCCTAGCATATGCATAGGTATAATAGCCTACACATTTCTAGTAATTGTGCAGTTAATTCTCATATTGTATGAAATGGCACAATAATATATAACTTAATAAGAAGGGTTGGTAACACTTTATTTTACAGTGTCCTTGTTACACGTTGCATGTAGCCTACTTACCATAGTAATAACAGTAAATTATGCACAATTACATGCAACTACCCTCAGCCAAACCGCCACCTTGGAGTTCTATCTGCATTCTGACTGGTTTGGAGATATTAAAGTTTTGTGCATTCCATTTGACTGTGTAGAAAGAATCTTTTTATTAAAGAAAAAAACTTAAACAACAACATCACATAATGTAAAGAAGTTGTCACAGAATAAGAATATGTGAATAACTCAATTTTGTCAAAAATGTCTGACAGAACCTTATGATTCCAAGGGGACGAATCCTAACCAAGTAGCCTATATTATTATTTCATATTACTGCAGTACTTAAATATATTACACTGTAACAATGACACCTTAAAATGAGTGTAATGAAGGGGTTTATTGACATTTTTTAGATTTTGTTTACATCTACCTTGTTGTAAATATATATTTTTTTGCTATCTTATTAAAAAGCTTTCACAGGTAAATCAATAACAAATACAATTTTTAACAATATTTCAACCGTCATTTGTGAGATTTGTTGTATTTTGAATCCAATCTTTCTTTGTAAAAGGCATATTAATCAAACTGATTTCAAAGTTAAGGATTCATTAGTTTAAATATCATAGCATCAGTTGATCATTTAATATACTTTATTTTTGACAAACATCCCATGTTTCGGTCGTGACTGCACATTTTTGGTAGTGATGTTTTGATATCGACCACATCACATTACAGAATTTTAACACACATAATAAAACACTACTAAAACATACTAAAAATAATAAGTTTTGCATAACTGTACTAAAATGTTGTTTATTTCCCCCAAATAAAGGATCATGTGTTCCCTTTTGTCAATACCAATCTATGGTCAATACCAAAACAATGATATCACAGCCGAAATTTCACCACGTTTCGGTCGTGACTGTTTTGGTAGTGAAAATGTTTAGATACTTTTGAGCCTGGCTCAAAGATGCTAATCAGCTAGCATGTACATGGTTAGCTAGCACAGTTCTGAACCGTTGTACACACATACAAACTAAATTCTATGGAATAACAACCAAAAAAAAGTGTGTTTATTTGCATTCCTTAAAGTTACACACAGATTTTCAGACATTTGAAGTTGAAATGTAGGGGTTAGTGTTCAGGCTAGCCACCTCCTGCACATGGGCACCCTGACTGGTCTGCGGCTATGCCACCACATACACAACAAACTGGGATGCTCTGTGTTTTCTGACACCTTTCTATCAGAACCAGCATTAACTTCTTGAGAAATTTGAGCTACAGTAGCTCGTCTGTTTGATCGCCGGTTCTCCGCTGTTCCTTCCTTGGAGCACTTTTGATAGAGGAGTCATTCCACGAAACCAGTAGAATTTGAGTCCCTCTGACCTTTTTAAGTGTATTTTATCTATTGGGTCACCAAAATCTATTTTTAAAAGCTTTTTGTATAAATTGAAATTTCTCCTTTAATAAAGTTTAAAAAACATGACATAAATTTTATCTTTATATAAGAAATTATCTTGTTTTTTCAGTTGACACCACCTATTTTGTCACGTCCCTCATGGCCTTCTATGAAAGTGTACTTGGGATATGAATAATAAAATTAGAAAAAAGTCCATACATTTTGCCAGTGCCATAAATATCTATCTTAGCTTTTTAGCTGGTAAGGTTTTTTTTCTAAGCAAATATATGATTATTCATTAAAATTACATTTTTTAGTTCCGTACCTCAGTAACCCCTCAACCCCGTTACACACATCATTCTCCCCCCATAAAAATAATGAATTGATCCTTACGTGACATCAACAACTGGAAGTGACATCATAGAAGTCTTCTGAACAACACTGTGTGCAGACACAGGTAAATTACCACCTTCTCTTATAATTATAACTTATTTATATTGTGATATTGTGGTTGTCAAGCTTAACGACTCAACCCCGTTACATCAAATAAAGATGGAAAACTATTACTTGTGAAAATGAACTTTGTTATTTTAACAATATACATGATTTCTTAATATCATGCATGCCATGTGCTCTCCTGATATTCACTACATGTAGAGCAGTGGCAATTTTGAGCAAAAAATCACAACCCTGTTACACTCAACCCCGTTACTTCTTCGATAATAACGAGGTTGTGAGATTGTGATGGGGTTGTGTTTAACACTTTGGTTCTGAAGTTATCCAGTAATTTATATTAATTATTATATTTGATCAAAAGTATTTTACCACATGCATACAGTGAGGAAAATAAGTATTTGAACGCCCTGCTATTTTGCAAGTTCTCCCACTTAGAAATCATGGAGGGGTCTGAAATTGTCATCGTAGGTGCATGTCCACTGTGAGAGACATAATCTAAAAAAAAAAATCCAGAAATCACAATATGATTTTTTAACTATTTATTTGTATGATACAGCCGCAAATAAGTATTTGAACACCTGTCTATCAACTAGAATTCTGCCCCTCAAAGACCTGTTAGTCTGCCTTTAAAATGTCCACCTCCACTCCATTTATTATCCTAAATTAGATGCACCTGTTTGAGGTCATTAGCTGCATAAAGACACCTGTCCACCCCATACAATCAGTAAGAATCCAACTACTAACATGGCCAAGACCAAAGAGCTGTCCAAAGACACTAGAGACAAAATTGTACACCTCCACAAGGCTGGAAAGGGCTCCGGGGAAATTGCCAAGCAGCTTGGTGAAAAAAGGTCCACTGTTGGAGCAATCATTAGAAAATGGAAGAAGCTAAACATGACTGTCAATCTCCCTCAGACTGGGGCTCCATGCAAGATCTCACCTCGTGGGGTCTCAATGATCCTAAGAAAGGTGAGAAATCAGCCCAGAACTACACGGGAGGAGCTGGTCAATGACCTGAAAAGAGCTGGGACTACCGTTTCCAAGGTTACTGTTGGTAATACACTAAGACGTCATGGTTTGAAATCATGCATGGCACGGAAGGTTCCCCTGCTTAAACCAGCACATGTCCAGGCCCGTCTTAAGTTTGCCAATGACCATTTGGATGATCCAGAGGATTCATGGGAGAAAGTCATGTGGTCAGAGGAGACCAAAATAGAACTTTTTGGTCATAATTCCACTAAACGTGTTTGGAGTAAGAAGAATGATGAGTACCATCCCAAGAACACCATCCCTACTGTGAAGCATGGGGGTGGCAGCATCATGCTTTGGGGGTGTTTTTCTGCACATGGGACAGGGCGACTGCACTGTATTAAGGAGAGGATGACCGGGGCCATGTATTGCCAGATTTTGGGGAACAACCTCCTTCCCTCAGTTAGAGCATTGAAGATGGGTCGAGACTGGGTCAATGACCCGTAGCACACAGCCAGGAGAACCAAGGAGTGGCTCTGTAAGAAGCATATCAAGGTTCTGGCATGGCCTAGCCAGTCTCCAGACCTAAACCCAATAGAGAATCTTTGGAGGAGCTCAAACTCTGTGTTTCTCAGTGACAGGCCAGAAACCTGACTGATCTAGAGAAGATCTGTGTGGAGGAGTGGGCTAAAATCCCTCCTGCAGTGCAAACCTGCTGAACAACTACAGGAGACATTTGACCTCTGGAATCGCAAACAAAGGTTACTGTACCAAATATTAACATTGATTTTCTCAGGTGTTCAAATACTTATTTGCAGCTGTATCATACAAATAAATAGTTAAAAAAATCATTCATTGTGATTTTATTCTATGTTATTGTGTACATTTATTGTTTTCCTGCAGTTGGGTTAATAAAACTCAGTTTAATTGCAGTTTATATCTGTTGTGTTATCTTTCTTGGTTACATAATGAAATAGTGTTTGAAGAAAATATCTAATTGAATTTGAGTAACTGAGTAACTATTTATATGTCAAACTATATTTGTCTCTTCAACTCCGTTACCATATTCAACCCCGTTACCCCAGTCTCAACCCCGTCACACCTACATTTTCTTTCTTTTTTTCTTTAAGTGTATAAAAAAGTAAATACATTTTTGTTGAACTCAATCGGAAATGTTCAGAGTAATCATAAAAATACTGATTTTAGTTAAAATTCTGAAGTTAAGATGCATTTTGATAAAAAATGATGAGGTTCCTGTCACAAAAAGGGCCCATTTCAGGCTTTAGTATAGCAAAAGTATGACATTTTATGCAACTTTTATATTTTCAATTACTGAATTAGTGTGAGGGACATTTGATTAATAGGAAAATGTTGATTTCATTACAAATACATTTTATAATTGCATTCAGAGAGCTCCCATAGTGTCCATAACGGGGTTGAGGATTAATAGCGCCCATATCTTGAAAAAGTAACCAATAATAATAGGGATTTGATGCCTGAGATGGGAAAATATATTTTTCTGCAAGTTAAACATGTCATTATATTGTGGGGTGTTCAGAAAAGTAATACATTTTGGTAAAAAATTTCAAAATGTGTAAGTCCAAATCGTACCGGTTTCGTGGAATGACTCAGAGACTGAACTCTGCAGACCGGGAACAGCCCA
Source organism: Gobio gobio (assembly GCF_949357685.1). Lineage (NCBI taxonomy): Eukaryota > Metazoa > Chordata > Actinopteri > Cypriniformes > Gobionidae > Gobio > Gobio gobio. Next base: position 14,596,391 of record NC_137114.1, read on the forward strand.
CAAGAGCTGCAGTTTTGGAGATGCTCTGACCCAGTCGTCTAGCCATCACAATTTGGTCCTTGTCAAACTCGCTCAAATCCTTACGCTTGCCCATTTTTCCGGCTTCTAACACATCAATTTTGAGGACAAAATGTTCATTTGCTGCCTAATATATCCCACACACTAACAGGTGCCGTGATGAAGAGATAATCAGTGTTATTCACTTCACCTTTCAGAGGTCATAATGTTATGCCTGATCGGTGTATAGAGCTAATACTATATAAATAAATGAGTGTATCAATTCAAGCCCATGCAATATAGCCTATGAATTGTTCAACTTACAATTCTACTGATGCAGAATGGAACAGGTTTAAGGCACATGCACACCCTCTGGTGGCTTCTCACTAAAAATTACTTTTTTATTAGGAGTGAATAGAACACAGACATCATCATCATTTTATGCCCATTTCAGTGCAGAATGTAAGTGTATTTTGAATCACACACACACACACACACACACACACACACACACACACACACACACACACACACACACACACACACACACACACACACACACACACACACACACACACACACACACACACACACACACACACACACACACACACACACACACACACACACACACACACACACACACACACACACACAAAAGCTATTTAGTTAGGTGGGGTTCTTTACCCAACAGTTTTGAAACCAGTGTGCGAGCGAGTGTGAATGGGTTGTGTGTGTGTGTGTGTGTGTGTGTGTGTGTGTGTGTGTGTGTGTGTGTGTGTGTGTGTGTGTGTGTGTGTGTGTGTGTGTGTGTGTGTGTGTAGAGAGAGAAAGGGTCCTGGTCACAAGGTCTTGCATGTGAACTGCTATTGCCGCTGATGTGGGTCCTGAATAGTTGATTTTTGCTGACAACGTCCCTGGCCGTTCACAGTTGCAGCACAACTACCTGTTTTTCCAACTACTTGTTTATCAATGAGTTTCCACTGCAGAAACACACACATATAAATGAGGTCATTGAACATAAACATGCAGCAGGAAGTGGTCTTTTTTTTTTTAGATTAACAATGATATTTCTATCAGCAGTGATTCTGATCAGGTCTTAGGGAAGATTTACATGACAACGATGTACTAAAAACATGGATCTTAGAAAAAGACTAAAAGTGCTGTATTGTGCATTCCAGGCCAGTAGTTGGCGATGTCACTTTTTAAAGAAACAATGTTTTTAGTTGAAAACCGCTGCATAAACAAGCCCTAAAAAAAGGAAAACTTTATATGCGCTCTGGCCTTTTGAGGGCTTGAAAAAACGAACTTGCAAGTTTTTGAAAACGATACCGCTATCGTCTCCATGTAAATTACTTCATGCATGTGGTGTTTCTTCACAAAGTGACATATGACGATAATATGACGCTTTTAGTTGTTTTTCGCTGATCCGTGTGAACGGGGATTGTTTCGACAACATTGTCGCCTGTATGCGAAAAGTGCAGACTGCAGATTAAAAACTTGATACTGCTTTACGTACATCGCTGTCATGTAAACATACCATGAGTTGACATCGGTGTCATGTAAACCATAGAAACATACATAGATGCCTCATTAGCGCCCGTTTCAATGGGCTGCTATACATAAGCCGTCCGCCATTTTGGAATGGTCAAAGCGGTCCGTGTTCACTCGAGAGCAAGTTGACTGAGTGTCTGCAACCGTTAGTTATGCATGAATATCTAAATAGACTTCAGCAGATGATTTTGCTAAACTAACACAATACAACAAGATGAAGGCGTCAGCTGACATGACATGACGAAAAACGTTTGTTGAGTTAATACATACACAAATACAAACCAACACATTCTCACCTGTGAAAGGTTATCCCATTTCTTTGTGAATTTAAATGACGACATGCTGACTGTTCCAAGATGGCGGGCGCGCCAACATGTCTGAGTGGTCGAATGTGGCTTCTATGTATACATATCTTTGGTGTAAATGCCCCCTTAGTGTACAGTAAAGGGGAAATTACCCATAACTATAATGCAAAATGTATTAAAAGTAGAATAGAAAGAAAGAACATTGATTTTGAATTGCGAAGTAAAACATCAATAAACATACAATAAAAATAATACTTATTTTAATACTTAATACTTAAAAGCATTCTACCAAATTATACAGAGCCATCAATACCTAAAAAAAAACATTTAAACATAATCATATATTGCATAAATTCTTAAAAACATACATTTTACAACAGTGCACCTTGTTATGTAATATTTTAATTGAAGTAGGTATAACATATTTTGGTTACACTTTATTTGAAGGTGTCTTTGTAACAGTGTACTAAGTAATATTAATTATCTACATGTACTGGGTTTGCTATAGGGTTGGTTGCATGCAATTATGCATAATTGATAGTTATTACTTTAATAACTACATACACATACAAAAAATAAGAGGGAGAACAAAATTATTTGACAAATGCAAACTACAGGTTTTATGTTACTATACAAAAAAAGCATACACTGATTACAACATAATCAGTTATTCATATTTTGTTGGTTCTCTTGTTTTTTCATAACACTTTGCAATAAGGTTTAATTTGTTAACATTAGTTAATGTATTGACTAACATGAACTAACCATGAGCAGTACATTTGTTACTGTATTTGTTAATTTGTGTTAATGTTAGTGAATAAAAATCAAGCTGTTCATTGTTTGTTCATGTTAGTTCACACACAGTGCAGTAACAAATGTTAACAAATACAACTTTTGATTTTAATAATGCATTGGTAAAAGTTGAAATTAACAAAGATGAATAAATGCTGTAGAAGTGCAGTTCAATTATTAGTTCATGTTAACTAATGAAACCTTATTGTGAAGTGTTACCAACATTTCTTTGTGTGACAGCCTGGCCAAAAATTATGTCGGCACAATTTGTCATGCTTCAACTATGCAATATGCGAACAAAATCTTTAACAAATGTGTAATAATATTTGCGACATCCCTTTTGGCCACTACTGAGAGAAAAGACCCGCAGCTACAATGCAACGTTACATCATTAAATGCCAATGCATTATATGACCTGCCTATTTACTGTTTAGGGGCACATTTTTCAAATGTTTAACATCTGAACAATACCAATAGACCCTTAATGATCAGATTATTATAAAACAATAAAAGCATGCAGTCCTGATCCAAGCATATTCATTCCTCTCTTTGCATGCATATGTAATGTGCATAACAAGTTATGAAACTGTAGGCAAACTCTTCACTATGGGTAAATTAAGGTTCTTTAAAAAAAACATTTGCTGGGATTATAGAGAAAATAGACAAACTCACTACAGATGCAGATAAAGGAATGAAAAGTATGTTATTGCCTAGGCCCACACCCACCCTCCCCTCCCCTCGAACAGAGCTGCTGTACTATATAAATGTGAGTGGTCAGCCGTAGAGACAGAGATGCTATGAGGAACAATATGGGAACTAACATGAGGGCACTGGGACTGGTTATAATAACTCTGCTGCTGCTGACAGCGAGTCAAGGTACATTTACATTTCAATTTACAATACAATATAACAACAGCTCTTGATCTGTAGCCATTGCTAATATTAATAACGCTGATGTGCATTTGCACTTGTTTGCAATGACAATTTTGACTGTTGGACAATCATGGATTGTGCATTTGCTTATGTATTAAGTGATCTTCTCCCGACAGCCAATGACACAGATGTGCAGAGATGGAGGTGCGGATATCGAGGACTGTGCAGGAAGCATTGCTATGCGCAGGAGTACATGATTGGTTATCATGGTTGCCCTCGAAGATACAGGTACTGAAATGTTCTACATTTTGTTTAGTTATTGTAGAGATGTGAATTACAAAAAATTCACTTACAATGGAAGTCTAGTGGGCAACCGTTGTACAATTGCCCCATAGACTTCCATTGTAAATGCCAACAAAATCTCACGGCAATTCGTCAGTATTTTACGCGTTGATGGTGAAGTGTTGGCTGAGGCCCGATAACACCAAGCATATTAACTATAATAATAATCATCACTGGATTACATAATCAGATTCCAAAATGTACTTGTAATTAAATTATATTATGTTTTAAAAGTAACTACAGTTACTTTTTTATTGATTTCAAGATTACACGTTATACTCACAATTGCAGTAAATTATTGAATCATCACTCGATGAGGCATTTAATCACGTATTACTGTCGTTGGAAGGCTTTTGTCTTTCATTAAAATGTACAAATTCATGCAATTTCATATTTACATGCAACGCAGGGATTCCTCGACTTTTTTTGTCAGCTGAAACTCTTGGACTTGACGTACCCACTGAGATTTTAAGTTAGTAAATTAGGCCAATAATAAAATGAAGTCAATAATAATAATAAATACAATTAAGTTCAAGATCGTTCTCGTGATAAACAAGTTAGGTCAAAAGTAATCTAAAAGTAATCCAAAAGTAGTCTGATTACTTTTGGTCTAACTCGTTTATCAAAAAGTAGTCCAATTATATTACTTTAAATCTGTAATGTAATGGATTATGTTACTATCTACAATTTTTGTCATGTAATTTGGAATCAGTAACTATAAACAAGCCAGTAATCCGGTAACTTGTAAGTCAGCACTGCCGATAATGATAAAGATAGTTCTACCGTTCTATTTGTAAAAGAATAGCAGAATCCACAACTATAACAGCAGAGAGAAACAATATCGCTGGAATCACTTTCAGAATGATATTGTCCAGCCGATGAATAATAAAAACATTGACAGCCAATCAGAATCCATCCTGCTTAAAAGGGCTCGAGCAATTAAAGCAGCAGAGAACAAACCGGAAGCATATGCTTGTAATAAAAAGAGCATTATTGTTTGTTGGTGTGGACGCTAATTTAGTTATTTATGATTATCTTGATAGTTATTATTTGTGTGAACGGGCACAAGGCGTTAATGTTAACGCTTCTCATTTACATTTGGTGTTGCCAAACAAAATGTATGGGTTCTGTTGCGTCGCAACTTGCAGAAGTTACTTGCAGAAGTTCAACATTTCAAGCACCAGCCGATCAGGTCGCCTTTATGCTAACACCCTAGCACATTGCAGTCCAAGCTGGAAGTAATGTGATTGGCTGTTGTCACTATGACAGCAACAAGCTTTCAGACACGCCCTCTGTCAAGCGTCGACGCCCCATGTGGATGCAATGTTAATTCGTACAATCTTACGCTGCATTCACATGGGGCTCTGCTTGACGGCGGGCGTGTCTGAAGCGACCGTCATAGCGACAACAGCCAATCATATTACTTTTCCAGTGTTGCATGAACATAATTGGCTAGCGCTAGCGTCTTTGCATAGCCTGACGCCTGCGAAAAGTTATCAACTTCTGCCTCAATAAACGGAACCCACAATTCAGTTCGGCAACGCATGACATCACCAGTGTTGCCACAGTTACTTTGAAAAAGTAATCTGATTACTCCTTTACAAAGTAACTGTTACTTTACAGATTACTTGATTTTAAAAGTAACTAAATTAGATTACAAGTTACTTTATAAGTTACATTCAGCAGTTGCCGACAACACCCCTGCCGCCTCAACATAGAAATGACAACCGTTTTTGCCAACACTCACTTTATTGGAAGTGCATTTTTAACAGTAACGTTCAACAATGTATCTCCTGACATTTTAAATTGAAATTAAAAAATATTTCCTGAAAAAAAAAGTCTTTCTTGACTTCACTTAATATAAATACTTTCCCCGAGACGCAAGAAGAAAGCAAAAATATATATTTTTACAAAGGAAAATGACTAAAATAGTAACTCACAGTGACTTGGATAAATTACTTTAATCTGATTACTGGTTTGGCAATAGTAACGTGTTAGATTACTCGTTACTGGAAAAAAGTAGTCAGATTAGAGTAACGCGTTACTGGCATCACTGGACATCACCCATTCAAAGTTAATGAGCCCTGTGTGAATGCAGTGCTATTCATGTGTTTTCATACGATCTGCTTACACCCCAATGACAGATAGGGGTGGGTAGGCTTAGGGATGGACCTTCATGCTTTTTTTTCTAATAATCGTCCGGATTCATATGAAATTGCCACCTTGTAACATACCGGTAGCTATCTTTGGCTGTGAGATCAAGTTGATAAGTGCATATCTGTCAATACATTTTACATCTGGCGATGCTTTTTTGATCTTAACTAGTAACCTGAAATATTTCTGCCTAAAAAGTTACACAGATAGATATCCTAACCAAATATTTGTATTCTCACCTATTCATTTCTAGGTGCTGTGCTTTGCGATTTTAACCTTCACGAAGAAGCTCCTGCTTACCAAGACTGCATGCAGATCCTCTTCTTTCACAGAATATAAGAAATGCTGTGTTGATTTACGAATGATAGCATAAAGGTGCGGTCATGCTAGTGAAATTTCGTGCGCAAGTCCATTGCCAATAGCGTAGAGATGTATGAAGCACAGCTCGCACAGAAGTCACTTTTTGAACCAAGCAGCTTTCTGTTGGTCACAAAATCAGCATGGGGAAACTCCACTCATGCTAAACTCACAATTACAATAAAAGAATCTGCACGGTTCTGATCGGACTTCGCCCGCGAAATTTCGCCGAGCAATGGTGTGGCCGCACCTCAAGAACGATTTATGCTGCAAAATGTAACCAGCAGTTTACCTGAAATAAGACAAATGTTACACATAAAGAGATCCACATTTTGTTTGTCAAAAGTATCAGCCAATATGTACTCAAAAATCTATATTCAGATGGCCCCTTTGTTTATTAATAGATTGGTCCCTTTATACATGCAGTTTATTTGTTTGTTATTTGCTCTAACTGGATTAATGGAGTCAAAGCAGCTTTGGTCTCCGCAGTATGACCTGCATTGAGCAACAAGAGTTCACTGACCCACATATCTCATAACAGGGCAACAATCCCATCTAATACATAGAGGGCAAAAGCAAGTTTGACGTTCTTTACCAGTTTGGTCATGAAGCAGCTGGATTGCTGAATATATTGTGTTGTACTCTATTGGTGTTTCAACTAAATAAAAGCAATAAATAATAAAAAATATATATTGAGAGTTTCTTCAGAATGTCAGTGATGTGTCAAAAGTAAGATTTTTTGTTTTGTTTTACACTTACAGGACTGAGGTATAAAAAACTTTTATTTGCATGAGGCAGGTCAACCCCTCATGTTGTGTCATGCTAAGGTTCTTAATAGCCATTCATGGTTCCATGAAGAATTCCATTTCTATTCCACATAAGGTTCTTTATATTGGAAAAAAGTTTCTTAGGTTATTAAAATGTTCTTCGCATGAAGAAAACAATCCTTCGCTCGGGTCATTTTGACCCGAAACGATCTAAGTGCATGGTCTAAAATGCACGGCGCAAGTGAACTTAGGTCGTGTCCGAATCCACTTTTGCTAGTTTAACGGCTGGAAACATGGTCGGTGCGCCAGGAGCATAGTCCAAAAGGGTTGTACCTAGTCTCTTAATGAGTCATGGGTGTATTTCGGGGCGTGGCGTGCAATAAACCAATCAGAGTCTCATCTCCCATTCCCTTTAAAAGCCAGTTGTGCTCGCACCATGGCGGATTCGCTATTTACATGGCGGAATTTGCGAGTAGAAAGACTGAACGCTTCTCCAGAGCTTTTTTGAACTGGCTTTTTAAATTTTTTTATACTGTTGTCTGAGGTCAACTTATGACGTTCACGTGGTTTTTACATTCAAAAACATCATAATGAGTAAGTAATAGGCTATTTTCTACCCTGGTTTTGAGCCTCTCTCTTGGAACGCTCTGTTTTTATGGGCGTGCCGCACTGAAGACTTGGAAGTAAACGCCCACTGCTATGATTGGATAAGCTTTGCATATTATAATGAGCTCTGGCTCCTCCGTGAGTACACATGAGGGATTGTTTTGAAAGCGTGTGGAGAAACGGCAACCGGAATGATTCATCCCACAGGGCTCGCAAAACGTCTATATCGAACAAACACAATGATTTTCTCTCATCCACCCGCGATTTATTGGAATGTTATTTTTTATTACTTGGCCCACCCGATCGGTGGATATAACCACAAACCGTGCATCACTAACACACACACACAAGCCTCATTGCAGAGTCAGACAAATCAGCATGATCAAAACTTCCGCAATTGTATTTTTCCTTCAAATATCAAGTCAAGAGTGTGAACAACGTACATCAAAAAAGGAATGTTATTTCACTATTTAAGATAGGGATGGGCAAATTAACGCGGGCGATTAATTTTTTCAGTTTAACACATGAAAAATATTTAACGCAATTAATGCAGCGTTAATTTTTATATAAATTTTTGCCTAGCGTTACATTATATTATCACGCTCTTATTCATGTAAATGCTTTTAAACAATCTAAGCGTGACAAGACAGAAGAGAACGCGCTGTATGTCAGTGTCCTGTCTGTGTGGGTGCGTCTCATGTCAGCTCATTGATACGCCCTGACACACACACACACACTCGACGCACAGACAGACACTCGTGCTCACATCGAGTTCTCTTTTGCTCTTGAACAAACAATAACAACAACACAGAGAATTTTGCCAAAACGCTAGTTGTGTCGAGTATTCTCATATTAGGAGTCTTAAATTAGTTAAATAACATCTTAAATTAACTTGTGAGGAAATGAGATGCGCTGACAGCGCGTCAGATCCGCGTCATGTTCGTCAGCGGCCGATCTTAAAGTGACAGGAGCACTGATGATGATGCCAGTCATCAATGTTCATCAAAGAACAACGGGAACAGAGAAAAGTGTAGCTTTAATGATGAATAATCTATATTTTATTTATTATTCATGCAGTTAAGTAAGGTGTTTGATAACTATTACATTTCTATATATGTCTAACAGGGAAGGCCACAGGTAAATATAACATTTATTATAATGGGTTTATGTAAAGATTGTTTTAAGTTCACTTAAATTAAATGTTGAAATTGGGAGCTTTCATTTATACTGTAACGTCATTAATGTTTCATAGAGACATTAGTATCAGTGATACTGGCCTTCATTCATAAAAAGATGCCATTACAAAACATATTTAAAATATGCTGTCTTTAAATTGTTTATACATTAATTTGGAGAGTAACTGAAATTATTACAATATCAAAATATTAAAAACTCAAAAATATCCTAGCACTAATTTAAAATGAAAGGAAGGGCCAGTTATATACCTTTTGGTAGCCCGTCTGGAAACCACATAGACCCGAGACGTTGGGTTTTGCGAGCCCTGGCCCATACATGTCGAGTCTGATCCTGAATCACAGCACAATGAACCAACAGCACCTCAAATAAAGGATTCTCCAGCCTGAGACAGTGTGCTATGTTATGTTCAGTTAGACACGTACACATAATCAATAGATATCAAACAATCTGTAACAATGCAATACTATCACATATAAAAAAACATGTTTTACTCACTTTTCATTCATTTTACTCTGCTTCATTCGTTCATGTAATCTCATCCTGTCTGCAAATCCAGTTTCTTGTTTACAAACGAATCCGTGGTGAAATGAAGGAAAAGACGAGCATGTGAGCTGGATCTTCATTAAAAATAAAGTTCATCCATGCATTCATAACTGCGTCAGGATAAAACTAGCAGAAAATGTGTATGATAGGGCCTTTCTTCTTCTGAGATTTCAGGACTTTTTTTGCACTTAAACTACGAATACACACACACACACAAAGACTGGATTTAAGGAGTTGTGTATGTGGTTGTAATAAAAAATGTAAAAGTAACAAATCCTTCCCTCGCGGGTCTATTTGACCCCCTTGGGAATTAATGGAATGCTTCAGTACACATAGAAAAACCCCAAAAATGCTCCAAATCTAAACTAAAAATGCTATATGTGTATCTGAATGCATAATGAAGAGGTAAACTTGAGAACTGACTTTAGGTTCTCACAGCTCATTCGCTCCTTATAGCGCTATAAAGCCATCTAGTGGCAATTGAAATATCATGTTATTTTGTATTTTTTTCCCACACAAGGGGGGCAGAGACACCCAAAATGACCCAATGTTAGATATTTTGAGCTGGTTATTGCATGTATTGTATTTTGAATTTAAGTTGAAAGAACTGATCAAATCTAGTAATTTAAAGGTACATAAAATGACCCCAAAAATTGCATTCAAAAATATAAAAATATATAAAAATGAAATAAACTTTCTGGACAAAATATATGTGTAATTTTAGGGTGTGAAGGAAGGATGAAGGTTGAGATCTGTTCACTGAAAGATTCTTCAGTGGCACAAAAATGGTTCTTCTACTACAGCATCGTTGCAAAAATCCCTTTTTATAAACTTTATTTTTAAGAGTGTATTTTAAATTTACATGACTAGCTGAACGCTTCTCAAAACCTGTTTGCCTGAGGATTTTGTGTTTTATGTAAATGTGTCCGACTTTGAAATCGGTTCTATTCAGCTTCTATTCCACTTCCAGGTCAAAACAAACAGTGTAACTACTGCAATAAATTGTTTGCAGTGTTTTCATGTGGGTAGAGGCACGTGCATGAACACACTTTATTGGACGGGGCCAAATGTGAGTAATTCCTTCTATGTGCATGTGCTCTTTGGTCAGCACTGCATATTAGAAGCACAATGGGACAAACCCCCGCAGATCTGTTTACAAAGGCTCAGCCATCACAATAATGTCTAGGCCACAGACTCGCTTCGAAAGGATAAAAGTGACCGAATGTCATTTGTGGCATCTCATCCACAGTAGCTGCATGTGGTAAATACAATGACCTGCGGTATTACATATGACTCAACATGCAATCCTTGTACAGTTGATTTTAAAGACAATGCATTAGCAACAGAACTTTTCTCCAGTATTGTGACAAATATCAGAGCAAGAAAAGGTTTATCCAAAAGGGGGGAAAAAAAGAAGTAGGACAGTGTTATATCTATAGATTGTTGATTTGATGGAGGAAGAACGAAATGCGAGCTTGTAGTCGACTGTAAGAAAAGGGGTGGACTAAATGAGTGGAGAAGTCCGGCATACGTCAGCAGAATAATCCATTCCATGTTTTGGAATGTTTGATTTTGATGGAAGAAATACATTAATGAAAAAACACAAAATATCCATGGATTAATATTTTCTGATAATCCATTATTTGTCAAAATTATAAATTACAGGAGGGGGGAAATAACTATTGAAAGATGGCATCGTTATTTTATTTTTTAGTAAAATCTGATGACTTTATCCATCCTTGTTACATTTTATGCCAATGATGACAGTTCAGAATTGGGAAAAAAAGCTTTGCTTCTCCTTTAAATTTACATGTCTGTAACTCAAGAAGTATTAAAGATATCCCAATTTTCAGACTTCGGTTCTTACTTCTCTTTGGTAGGCCCTATGGTTCAATTCCACAATCCTAGAGATATGGGAATTTCAGTATGGCCCCACTATTTTTGTTTGTCATTCTTAAATATGTTAGCAAAATTTAGCTGAAAGTTTCAGAAATTTGTTTGATTTGAGACAAAATGGCCATATTTTGAAGTGAATGACTGCATTTAGATTTTATTGCAATATGGTCCTATATTCTAATTAGATATGCATGTAAACAATGAAGTCAATATCATGGTTTCTACAAACAGGGTTCCTACACATTTTCCATTTCTCAAATTTCCAAAACTCTCTGTAGATTTCCAGACCATATTTAACATAAATGGATCATTTAGCATTATTTTCAGCTTTATATTTGGTCTTGTAAATATTTTTATTTTCTCAAGGGTTTTTTCATTGATTTTCTCAGAGACAACATACAGAGCCCCTAAAATAAAATAGACTTTTGCATGCATGTAAGAAACTTTTTCATGCCTTCGAGAAACTATTCACATGCATACTGGAAATGTTTGCGTGTTTACACATAATTTCTAGTTTTATATATACTATAACCTATTTCCTTTGTTGTCACTGCCATTGTCCTATGAAGAAAACGAGAGTTTTGATGCACATTAATTAATAGAGGTCTATTTGCTCAAAATTTGGCTTTCCTTAGGGTAGTACCTCTAATATCAAGGCCTAATATCCAATTTAACGCATCCTCAGTGGCATCCTGAAACCGTGACACTAATGAGCTGATGACACAATACGGCTGTGTGCATTGTACTATTTGCCAAGTTAAAGGGTTTATAAAAAAGACTGGCACTGTAAAAATTTTTTTTTTGTTGAAAATGTGGCTTACGTTAGGGCAGTACGTCATATTTCAAGGCCTTAGGTCTGCTTTAACCAGAGACTTTGAAAAAAAAAATTGACATAGTGTCCGTGACGTGACCCGTATGTTTCTGAAGAGAGTTTTTGAAGGCTCAAAGTCGGCCATTGCATCTTGGCAGCGCGTCACTCCCGGATAACTGAAAATGGGCAAAGAGGCGGGACGTGGGCGGAGCTGACATGATGACTAACAGACAGCAGACAAATGGCAATCCACCTGTCACTCAAGTGGCCACGCCCTTAATTATGCAGAACTTTATGGCTTTATATAATGTAAACCAATGAGTTATAAAAAAAATTCACCCCCCTCACAGTCGTCATGAAGGGCAAAATTAGCGGTATTGACCAAAACCACTTTTTGTACCAGGCTCTAAACATGTTTTATTCTGCTGTAAATTTGGGCATTTTAAAGGGATAGTTCAGCCAAAAATGAAAATTAGCCCATAATTCACTCACCCTCAAGTCATCCTAGGTGTAAATGACATTCTTCTTTCAGACGAATAAAATCTGAGTTATATTACAAAAGTCCAGGCTAATTCAAGCATTAGAATTGCTCTGTTTTTGAAGTCCATAAAAAGTGCATCTGTCCGTCAAATAACTGCTCCACGCGGCTCTGGGGTGTTAATAAAGGCCTTCTGAAGCGAATCGATGCGTTTGTGTAAGAAAAATATTAATATTTAAAACTTTATTTTATTCGTCTGAAAAAAGAATGTCATAGGATGACTTGAGGGTGAGTGAATTATGGGCTAATTTTCATTTTTGGGTGAACTACCCCTTTAACATGGGCCTCAATGAGATTCTGCTCCTTCTGGAGCCTGTGTCTAGTGGCCAGTCGATGAATTGCAGTTTAAGTCACTTCCGTACTGGCTTCTAGAGAAACTGCGGGAGGTTACCGCTTGGCTTTAACGCATTCTCAGTGGTGGCCAAGATACCACACCACAAAATGGGCTGATGGTGCAATAGGTGGCTCAGCGTGCAAAACTAGTTTAATGGTTTCTCGTGTGCTCACAAAAGTCTATATATTTTTGTATTATTGCAAAGGTCCTTTTAGAGGCTCTGTAATACGGTGCTAAGAAAATCGTGAGAAACAACCCAAAATGCTGATAACGTGCATTTTTGCATAATGCTAAAGTACACCTTGAACACATTGTCGTGTTTGACGCTCACTAAACAGCTGCCATGAAAACACACTTCTTGTATGATACATTTATTTACCTTAAATTCAGAATTTTTATTATAGAAAACTAATACGCTGCTTTCTTTTTTCCATACCTGGAAATTACTCAAATCAAATTCCATACTTGTCCAAACTGCGTAGAAACCCTGTATAGAAAACTTAGCACTGATGAAGTATTTTATTTATCCTATAGATAGAAAACAATTGTGGAATGAATTGCTTAGAGGTGTTTTGAGGCCTCATGGCCTACATGACTGAGAGAAGTCACACGGGAAAGAATGGGATTCGATTTGAAGTTGTTTGCAGTTGCCATCTGCACTGATAGAAAGTTGCTCTTTTGGTTCACATGGCCTTTAATGTGTTCTTCTCTTGATAAAAAAAAATGAAGAAAAATCACTTTGTGGGAAAATCAAAATATGTTTTTGATGTAGACAAGTTGGCGGTCGACCACCAGAGATTTTTCTTCAAGTGCTGAATTGGAGACATTTAGACTTTCCCCAACAGCACACGCCAGTATTATCTGGAATTGTGGGTTATGTAAACACAACATTACGTAACAAAATATTCTGCACACCCATCTGAAAGTAGTCTTCGGTCAAACAAGATGAGATGGCTGTGAAAAATCAAGCACCTGAAGAAAACTTTTTTTGTTGGAATAATTACTATATTTTAGTGGACATTCAAAATCTGAAAAATAAAAATTGCCATCTGATTTGTTTATTGTTTTTTTTATTTTTTTTATTCTGGCTTAAACTGAATGTTGCAACTGTTAATTGGAAGATAAACTAAATATAGGAATATTCTTGTCATGTAAATGATCAGTCCTTTGCAGAAAAGCTTGATTAGAATATGAACCCTAATAGTAAAATGAGCAAATGTGGTCAAATCACAAAAGCTTCAAACTAATTTTGCAAATGTTCCTCAAATAAAGAATGACAGCAGTACAAAAACGTAAAAATGCCTTACTTTATTTTGTAACTGTTTTTGTTTGAGAATAACAGGCACATACAATATGGGTAGCTAAAGCTGAATATCATTAGACAAAAACCGGCAAGAAGTCCCGGTGGAACTCAGCAGGCCTAATATTTCACAATATGGAGAAACAAACAGCATCCAGGTGTACGGTTCGAAACTTTTCAAAATAAATTAAGATAATCTATATGAAAATAGATGTTGACGGAAAACCAGGAAATCCAGGTCCATTCACTCCTGCGTGTGAAAAACAGGTCCAGACTGATCCGACATTATCCCTGGTTCAAGCATAAATGGCCAAACACAAACGTATCAAAGCGGTAGGAGGACAACACAACAGATGGACAGTTGCTTTTTTATGTTGTCCTTTAAACAACAGATACAATTTAGAATAGGAAAGAAAAAAAAAACGCAGATTGAACAGACATTTAAATAAGGCTCTCGGGACACAATATATACACTGGTGCTCAGATGTACAAAAATCTGCTTGTTTCAGACACTCAACTTCTGACAAGGCGTCTTGAAATGTGGGAGCACTAATGTAGATGACCTCTGATCCAGAAACACTCCTAACGTAAGGAGGGACTCGTTTTGTTTTATGGAAATATGAATATTCTTCCAACATCTAACCTAATGTGAACTGTTTCTTTTAAGTGATTGTTTTACATGCACCCAAGATATTGAAGAACACTTCTCTTATCCATGCATTTTGTAGAAATGCTTGGCTTTTCATTAAGAGCACTAAACTGAGAGACCGGTATAAATTGTACTTGCATTTAAAAAACAAAAACAAAACATGGCTAACAAAAAAAAAGAGAATTGGACCATTTCTTTAACATTAGCAATACAAAACAAAACACTGTGCTGACTTAATGTAATGTTAGAGCTGAGAGCTTAACTGTGAAAACACTCACTAGCCTGAATAACATCTGTGTTTTGTCCCACTCTAGCCACCGTTACTGCGTGCGCTGGGTCGCTGAAGGCCGGCGGCGTCCACTCCGACTAACCGTTACTTTGTCTTCTTCTCTGTGGCCAATGTGTCGTGAAGCTTTGAGACATATTTTTCAAACTGGTCCATCACCAGCGTCCCGTTCTCGTCGAAGAACGTGCCGACTGACTTTGTAAACTCCGTCTCCCTGAACAGCTTGGTTTTCCCGTCAGTGAAGGACATTCTTAACGTATACTGGTCATCAAACCTAAAGGACACAAGTCAATTAGTACTACAGTAAACTACAGTAGGACACTTTTCCTTCTGAAGAATGGCATTGCTTTGCAGTCGTTAATAGGGAGGAGTATTGACAAATTTCACGATTAGAGTTTGATTCATAGACTTTTAATAAGAATTAATTTGCGTATATAAATCAAGTACAGTATCTTCTTTTTTTCCAAGGACAAATATTTGAACTAAAGCTGTTAACTATACAGGAAACCCTGTCAGTTGGTGCAGTAATATTAAAGGTTACCAATGTGTATAAAAATATTACAATTGCAATAAAAGCAGTTTTTTTTTATATAATACATTTATTTAATAACTTCTTAATGATATAATTATGTTTGTACCAAATTGTTTTCTACCCCTAAGGTTTTTAAACTGTGGCTGTCATAAAAACTATAAATATAATGAATACGCAATACAGATACGCAATATATTTAGCAAAATGCTCCTCTCTAGGTTATTTTATTTTATAGCCAGAGCTATGGTCGTTCAATGGCTTTTCTTAGGTAAATGTAACATGACATTTCGTTACAAGTTTCATGAAATGGTTAGTTCACCCAAAAAATGGAAATTCTGAAGTGGTAGGCCACTTACAAAATCACAGAGCGGGGTCAGTGCATGCTGAGGCTCACAGTGTGAAGAGGTCTCAAACTTTCAATAGCTACAGCCCTCCAAACTTCATGTGGCCTTCAGATTAGCTCAAGAACAGTGTGTAGAGCTTCATGGGATGGGTTTCCATGGCCGAGCAGCTCATCCAAACCTTACATCACCCAGTGCAATGCAAAGCGTGGGATGCAGTGGGGTAAAGCACGCCGCCACTGGACTCTAGAGCAGTGGAGACGTGTTCTCTGGAGTGACCAATCACACTTCACTGTCTGGCAATCCGATGGACGAGTCTGGGTTTGGCGGTTTGACAGGAGAACGGTACTTGCCTGACTGCATTGTGCCAAGTGTAAAGTTTGGTGGAGGGGGGGTTATGGTGTGGGTTGTTTTTCAGGGGTTGGGCTTGGCCCCTAAGTTCCAGTGAAAGGAAATCTTAATGCTTCAGCATACCAAGACATTTTGGACAATTTCATGCTCGCAACTTTGTGGGAACAGTTTGGGGACGGCCCCTTCCTGTTCCAACATGACTGCGCTCCAGTGACCAAAGCAAGGTCCATAAAGACATGGCAGGGTTTTTCCTACATTGAAAATTTTTTGGCGGCCGCCAAAACAAATTTTTGTCCCGCCAAAGCTTTATTTGATGAGTTATTGTGATTTATGAATGATGTAGAATAGATGCTGCGCATAACCGACTGTCAGAGAGAACGATCAGAGAGCTCCTCCCCCGCTCGCACGCTCTCTGTATTCAAAATAAGCATTCTTAGCTTTCTAATATTTCACATATTACGTTAATCAAAATCAAAAGGTCGGAAGACCGAATCCATGTTGCACGTGGCGCTATCAGACAATATGTTTTCCTTTAATAACCGCTGGGTGTGAAATGCGCTCAAAAAACATTGACTGATTCTCTGCTGACATAAACCATACTTTCAATAAACGGGAAACAAATCCTATCCGGTTATGAAGTGTTTTCTGTGTGTTTACAAATCTTTCGCGATGTTCTAACAGACGGGATTCGCACACAACGCGTCTGCTAATGTCCGATTCGCCACCTAATGACTCATTTGAACCGAATCATTTCAACGACTGGTTAGAACACTGATCTGTCCAACACTGAACTAACGAATCAGTTTATTAATTTACTCAGAACAATCTGAAATGAGAACACAAGTGTGCTTACCCAATTTAGCAAGAGTGTAAGAGTTAGTTTTAATTATCCACAGTCTTACAGCTTATTTATGTTCATAATGTGTAGTAAAATAAATAGCCTATAAATCACTTAGTTTAGACTGGAGTGAGGTGAACCCAGAACAAAGTTGTTGTTAGCTAGCTGAAAATTTTATGAAATTGTATATGGCAGAAAATTAGGCTATTTGTTCATTTTTTTAATACTACTTTTTAATATTGATATGATTATATACCAAAACAATTATCAGTAAATAGTGTAAAAATGAGGAACAAAAACAAACATCAAGGTATCCCACATGGAAAAATACTATAGTAAAATTACTATAGTGTTTTTGAACCATACTATAGTAAAGATACTACAGTAAATTGTAGTATATTATAGTATTTACTACACTTTGTTAATTTACTGTAGTATATTTACTATAGTACGGTTCAAAAACACTATAGTATTTACTAGAGTAATTTTACTATAATATACTCTAGTATTTTTTCATGTGGGATCAAAATAAGATAAGCAAAAGTTACAAACTTTCTTTGAATTTATATAAAATGTATTGTCAGTATTGTGCTTGCAGATCACATGGGTAGGGTACTTTTTTACTGTGTGTGCGTGCGTGTGTGTGTATGGATGACCATGTCTGTCAGCCACCACCGAAGACCATTTTTGACCCAGGAAAAACCCTGCATGGATGAGCGAGTTTGGTGTGGAGGAACTTGACTGGCCTGCACAGAGTCCTGACCTGAACCCACTAGAACACCTTTGGGATGAATTAGAGCGGAGACTGAGAGCCAGGCCTTCTCGTCCAACATCAGTGCCTGAGCTCACAAATGTGCTTCTAGAAGAACGGTCAAAAATTCCCATAAACACACTCCTAAACCTTGTGGAAAGCCTTCCCAGAAGAGTTGAAGCTGTTAGAGCTGCAAAAGGTGGGCCAACTCCATATTAAACCCTACAGATTAAGAATGGGATGCCATAAAAGGGTTAGTTCACCCAAAAATGAAAATTCTGTCATTAATTACTCACCCTCATGTCGTTCGACACCCGTAAGACCTCCGTTCATATTCGGAACACAAATGAAGATATTTTAGTTGAAAGCTGATGGCTGAGAAAGGCTTCAGATAGGCCTCCAGTGGCATTCAGTACATTTACACTCCCAAGACCCATAAAAGGCACTTAAAACATCGTTACAAAGTTCATCTCACCACAGTGACTCTACAATAATTTTACCATGCGACGACAATAGCTTTGTGCGGAAAAGAAAAATCAAAATAACGACTTTATTCAACCTCTTCTTGTCTTCCGTGTGTGCCTCCACACATGCGCGAGAATATGACGTAGCGCCAGCGTTCGGGAATCCATGAAATGCACACTCTAACCCGATTTTGAGAACTACGCCGAGACCTAAAGCACGATCAATGTAGAATCCAACAGCTTAGACACGCGCGTCTTCCTCTGCTTGTAAACAAATCGCTTCTGGGTCATGTGTCCGAACGCCGGATCTGCGTCATATTCTTGCGCATGCGTCGTGGAGGCACACACGGAAGTCAAGAACAAGCTGGATAAAGGTGTTTTTTTTCTTTCTTGCGCACAAAAACTATTGTCGTCGCATCGTAAAATTATTGTAGAGCCACTGTGGTGAGATGGACTTTGTAAATATGTTTTAAGTGCCTTTTATGGGTCTTGGGGGTGTCGAACGAAATGAGGGTGAGTAATTAATGACAGAATTTTCATTTTGGGTGAACTAACCCTTTAAAGTTCATGTGCATGTAAAGGCAAGCGTCCCAAAACTTTTGGCAATATAGTGTATTTTTTTTAAGAATATGGATAGCCAAACAGTTGATGGGGCACCATTAACTGTTTGGTTATCAACATTCTTTAAAATATTTTCTTTTGTGTTCAGCAGAACAAAGAAACAAAGGTTTGGAACAACATGAGGGTGAGTAAATGATGACAATTTTCATTTTTGGGTGAACTATCCATCTTTCGGTTGATACACTGATTGAGCGATTACATGAGACATTGTACATTTTGGTGAGCTCTACTGCATCTTTCAAATTTCTTTCTGACGTTCATTGATGTTTATTTTGTGCGGTCCCTTACACTAAAGAGCGCCAAACTGTATTTCAATGTTTGAATTGTAATAAAACTGACATAATTTGAAAGTTGAGACTGTTACATTTTAAAAGTAACACACAAAGATTACTGCGATTTATTGAATGGGAGGTGTGCTACAAAATGTTTAGTGAAGATCATGCACCAACTGAAAAAAGCAGATTTTGAGGAATATAATCTAAATGAAGAGAAGAATTAAGCAGCGGTTCGGAGTATCCCTAACCTTTTTAGGCTAGAGGACAGCTGCCAACTGTGATCTGGGTCCATTCCAGCTGGGTCCCTCTGCAAGGCCACAAGGAAGATGTTCTTCTCTTTGTAAGAAGTGTACAGGGTCAAAACTCCCATCATTATGAAGTACGTGTTGATCTGTTAAGGACAAGAACTGAAGCAGTGCCCAATTTACATTCATTTACATTGCCAAACCTCCAGTCTCTATTGTGTTTTGAGTTTGCTCAGTGAAGGATATGAAACCACACAGCACGCCAGCACAGGCTTGGACTCTGGGAACGGGTGGAGGTAATCCCAAATTAAAGCTACAATGGCGAAAAGGCAGGAGATTGTGCAAATGAACAGACGTCCATCGACTAAGTTGAAGTTCTCGAAGTAGCCATATTTTTCAATCAGAACCTATGGTTGAAAAAGAAAGGCGGATGAATTAAAAACTCATCTAATGGATGCAAGTAACCAGTACAAAAACAAAATATGCAAATAAATCACTCGAGAAACCACATATATACACATGCATTTTTTTAATTTAATGAAAGAAGTCTCTTCTGCTAACCAAGGGTGAATTTATTTGTTTTGAAATGCAGTAAAAATGTAATATTGTGAAATATTATTACCATTTAAAAGAACCGTTTTTGTAATGCATTAAATGTAATTTATTCATGTATGTCAGCATCATTACTCCAGTCTTCAGTGTCACATGATCCTTCAGAGATCCTTCATGATCCTGTATTATTCATACTCAATTATTAATAATAGTTAGGGGTCAAGCACCAAAGGTGCGAAAGCACCTATTGTAATCATTGGCTCTCTTATTATTATTTTACTACTTCATCTGCTGTAGGAGTCTATGGCAGTCCATAGAATCGCTTGCGGGAAAGTTATGACATTTGGCACATAGATAGAGGACAGGCTGAAATGTCACCATAGCAAATTTGGAGTCTCTAACTCAATCCCTCTAGCGCCACCAACTATCCAAAGTTGCACTTACGTTTGTGCCAATAACTTTTGAACCGCGCAAACAAATTTTAGGTAGCACTTGTGAAAACAGACATAAGTCTGCATCTCCGCAACGCATATTCTGACCACACTTGGTCTTGTCATCATAAGCATGACCTGAGGCTACATGCTGTGTTTCGGTGGAGCGCCACCTACTGGTCTGGAGATACGAAAAAATTGCTATTTTTGCTTATAACATCTGAAAATCATAAAAGTGGTCTGGTTAGATTGGGGGCAGCATACAGAGTCAAATTATATCCCGTTTTTCCATGTAGGCCATTTTGAACTTTGAAGTAAAATGCTGTATTTCATGAACGCATTAGCGTATTGTTACGAAACTTGATATGGGTCATTGGCACGATGACCTAGGGGAGTCTGAGAAGTTGAGCCAGCACCACCTAGTGGTAAAATCAGATATTCACATGCTTATAACGTTGGATTTGGTCGACTTATTTTCACGGGAATTGTCAAGTCCAATGATACCTAACATGCTTGGTTTGTTTAACATTGTGATTTAGCGTTTATACAACTTTAACCAATATCTTCAAAACCGTTATTTCAGATTGATGCAAAACCATCGTAGGAAAATCTGAATCATAGCAGGTTGAAAATACGTTTTAGGCGAAATGTCAATATTCTGATAGTAAAAGGCAAAAAAATGCAATCAAAGTCAGGTGTGGGTTATTTTGTTATATGCTCATTAGCAAATGTCTATAACTCCTAAATGAAATCAGATTATTTTTTACCAAATTTGACACACTTATGTATGGGGGACCTCTGAGGACACAAAAAAGTGGTGGGACTGCGTCACTTGGTGGCATTATAACTAAACAAAACATGAAATTGGCTCCATACAACTCAATGTATTTATGGATTTTCAACCCTTGTGCTTAAAATTATCTCCAAATGTCTTCACTCATTTTTGCAGTTGGTCTGCTGCTAGCTTCCTTGTTTGCTTCTGTTGTGCTTGGCCACAATAGTTCCTGCTTGCAGCTACATTTCTTCTTATCAGCTAAAAATAGTTGCACTGCTTAATTTTTTTGATGAATAGAAAGCTCTAAAGAACAGCATTTTTTATATTTTGTAACATATACGGTCACTTTTGATCAATTTAATGCATCTTAGCTGAATAAAAGTATTCATTTATTTCTTATAATATTCATTGATAATAATCAGAAATGTTTCTTAAAGCAGAAAATCATCATATTAGAAGGATTTCTGAAGGATTGTGACTGGAGTAATGATGCTGAAAATTCAGCTTTGAGTTGAATCACAGGAATAAAATGACAGAAAACGGTTGTTTTCAATTGCATTAATATTTCACAAACTTAGCCTTGGTGGGGTGAGATTAAATACACATGTATATAAAAGAACATTTATATAAACAGGCCTTCTTAGCTGCATCGTCTAGAGAGTTCTTCACAGCTGCTCCATCCCATTTGTCGATCTTCACTGGCTTCTCATCAATCCTCCACTGAAACAACACATGCAATTGGATTTTAACAGACCACACTGGCAAAACAAATTGATTATTTTCATATGTGCAGGTAAGATAGGCACGCAAACTAAACATAGTACAACTACTGTACACCTTTTAAACTAAATTAATGTCTGTGCTGTTACTGAAATGACAGCTTAAAGAACTTTTTTTTATGAGATTATAGTTTGAATTGAATGTCATGAAATACGATTACAAAAATACATCTATGACATAGCATTTCTGTAGCATTGCCTTCACTGGTTGGTAACATATGGTTGCTACTTGTGTAGCACGATTGTCAAGTTACTGATCTAAATCAGTCCAAACAAATCCTTCACAGCTACTGAATTAACATCTGGCTGATCAGCAAAGCCATTACTTTCAGAATCAGAATCTGAATCGAAAACAACTGTGTATTTGTGAAACTAAAATCCGACTGGTTGTTAGAAGACATTAATAACAGTCTTCATGCAACAACTGGCAAAGAAAATTACCAAAACATTATAAACACCTTTATACATACATTAAAAAGAGCTAAGGTATTTTGAGGGGATATATGATAACGTACATATAATATGAATTTCCCGCATTTGCCTTTAATATTATAATGGGTATTTTCTTTTTTTAAAGCTTGTGCATTTACAGTATGTGTTATTTAAAACTTAAGCTCCTGGCAAAGCGTCTGAAAATCACCAACTTGTAATAGAGTTTCTGACCACATTAAACAAAAAAAACAAAAAACACCGTAAAAATGTTGTTCATTTTGACCGAAATGGGAAACAAATGAAAGCATCTAAGTTACTAAGTTAACGTTCCCTCCTAACTGGAAATAACATTACAGGCTTCGTTCGTCTCGCTGAAGACGATGGAAATGATGAGCATTTTTTTTGGCAACACTGTGTAATCTTGTTTCAAGGCATTTAAAATGCATCAGATAGTTTTCAATATACATGATCATTTGAAAATATAAAAAATGCTAAATTAATCACGTGCTTTAATTTATCCAAGTTGACATTTTAGCTCCTGGCACGCAAACGAGCGCCATGGTCGCAGCAACACCCACGTCAGGACGAGTGAGAAAGATGGAATATGTAAAAAAATAATTAACTATTTTGCGCCCTCAAGACAGTTGAACAAATATAACCGCGTCGCCTAAAAAGCGACATACACTAAAGAATTCTTACTTTTTCGAGTAGACCATTCTTTCCGTTCCTCGCCGCCATCTTTTCTTCCTGTACATTTGTTGTGACCTGGGTGAGTGTGATTGGCTAAAATCACATAAAAGCCGTCCAATCGAAATGGGTCTGAAACGGGGCTGCTGGCGTCTGAACATCATAGGGGGCGTGTCCACAGTGGACGTTCATTCCCTGCTGCACTGAAAACGGGACAAAACACAAATGTAAATTCTCAAGTTTGAAAATAAAAACGGAGCTTTTTATTGTCATTGAGCTCGATATATACAGGTACTATTTTAGCGTGCTACAAATCGTAAACTAAACATGGGTTTCCCGGCCTAATATGAAAGTCGCAAATCTCGACGTCACCACCGACTCTGACCAACCAGAGGGGTTTTTCAACGGCTCTGGACCAATCGAAAGTAACGTCCTATGCTATGCTATGCTAGTATGCACCGCCCACTTTGAAACGTAACGGTTTATTTCAGTACGTGTACTTGCACACGTTTGCATATGATTACAACAAGCAGCAACCTTTCAAATATATATCTCAGTAAATAAGACTAATTTTGTTACAAAGGTCCTTCTAATGCCCGCTTACAATCATTTTTGTTCTATTATATAAATCTTTTTGCATCTGCCCAGGCATGTGTCCCACACAATTCAGGGTTTTCACCATATTTGCCGTTATAAAAATAAACGCGACGACCTCTCGTTCACATTTAGTTTATACCTCTCCTTTTATTAATTGTATTCTTCTTTTCCTCCATCTTGAATTTCTTCATTGAATTCCTTTGAGGTAAACATGACAAAAATATGGAAAGGGAGAAAAGGTGATAATGAACACATTCAGATTAGACTAAATGTCTGTCATTATGCAGCGTATATACGCTTAACAACAGAATCATTTGAAGAGATGCGCTGAAACTGACAAAAAACATAATACTTTTAACAACAATAAAGGCTAAACTTGCCTTTTGAGTGAATGCTACATTGTTTAATTCCTGTCACGTAAGTTATAATGCTCATTATGTAAACGGGAACCAGATAATCCTGTATAAAGCCATTTTTCAAACAAAAAAAGATGACTATTACAAAGTACTGTTCAAATAAATATAATGTGTGCTTTACATATCAACAGAATTCATTCATATGCCACATTCTCTTTCAAATCCAGCAATTCCTTTCAACAATGGAAGACAAATCCAAGTGCTTCGAAAGCCCGTCATAAACAATCCCTAATAACATTGCATCAGTATCAATATAGGCATATTTCCAAAATAGTACAGTAAATGCATAAAAATCTATTTATCTTCTTCAATAGTACATCTGGCAACCTACAGTATTGTATATATCTTAAATTAACTAGAAAAAAAGACTGCCTGATTGTAGAAATCAGACATGTTGGCACATTACAAAGTATACAGGATAGAAATAATCTGTAATAAAAATGAGTTCAGGGTAAAAAGTAGGCAAATGTATGTGCATATAGATGTGGTCCAACTGAATGTGTCGTTTTACAGCAAAAGTAACATGATTAAAGCTTTCTTGGCAGACACAAGTCACAAAATTGATCTCTCTAGTAAAAGCGTCATAGATAAAGTCGTGAAATGAAAGTAGCCCTTAAGAAAAATGTCTCGCCATTAAATGAAGATCGAGCTAAAAGTGAAACTCCAAAAAAAAAATACGGTGACAGCAACCAACATCTTAAAGCAAACCCACATATTGGTTTTGCTAGTTGTCGAATCAAGTAAGCATGCATGATTTTTCGTTGTGGTGTTATATGCAAAGCTTTTGCAGAAGTATCCAAATGCAGTTACATTATATCCTCTTGATCTTTTATTATATTTTATTTAGATTACAGTTTGGAGAGTGTCAAAACACTTAAGATAGAAAACAATAAAGAAACCTAGTTTTGAAGACAAATGAAACGATCAGATTTCCTAATGGTCAATATTTTCACACAATGCCTTTTAGCGGTTTAACATGCCAAAACGATTTTATATTTGCACAGTTAGGCCCAAAACATACTCTACACAAACATGTGAACGCAAGCGCTACTCAAGTTTGATTTCAAACTTGCATTCAAGTATTGCATTCTCAGCGCTGCCACAAGGGGTGCTATAGCAGGCGTTAGCATACACCTTACCGCAAGTTTACTCTGCTGAACTACTTACCATCTCCTTTGGTGTTAATTTTCCTTCACTCATTTAGTAAATAGAGTGGTGCAGGTATGAAATCACTTTGTAAGCCAAAACGCGAAAGCGAGTTAGCATTTTAGCACTTCCGGTTCCCTCGCCCCGAAGTCGATGGGTTTTTGTTTAAAGGGCTGAAATAAGGTCTGTGGTGAACACAAGCTCAAGACACTTTCATGTTTTATTCTACGACATAAAATACATCAGTATTACCCCACTCAAAGCTGTTATGTGTCTTGAAAAAGGCGTTTGCCAACAAGTGGCTAAATGGGACTAGACTACAGTCGGCTTTTACAGCCTCATTATGCTCATAATTATGCTCTTATAAACTATACTAACTCAATGTTCTGGGAAAATGTTTTTAGATAAAAACGGAAAGAGTTGAGGGAAGCTTAGTGATAGTGACGTTGAAATCGTGGTGTTGTCCGTTTATAGCCTAGCTTTAGCTTTAGCTACCTTTTAGAGACTGCATTTAGGCTTCAAAGTTAATAAAAGTTGTGTTCATCTGTGATAATTATCTTGATGGACAAAACATACAAGTACCATAAACTTTTGTTGGTCACATAGCTTGCTTTTTGAGATAATCCAAAAGCCTATGGAAAAATCCTATTGGGTTTTTCTCGAGGGAACCAGTGCGATGCTAACTGCCGGTTGGCCTACAAAGACATCATACCTGCTCCACTCTATACAACAATGCAAACTCCTTACCAGAGATCTTTATATATAAGGAGATACCAAACTCTGCAGCTTTAGCATTAGAGAAAACATAAATTCATTGAACTGCTGTTGGAGATTTACGTCAATCAATCACTAGGGCTGCCCTGGCTGAAGATTTTTGTAGTCAACTAGTAGTCGTTCATTTACGCCATTAGTCGACTAAACTAATGTTCATATTAATTTAATTACTCAAATATACTGGGGGCGGAATATATGCCTCAGGCTTAAGCGCACGTATAAAGCTTGCCACAAAGCACTGGCAAAAGTAATGATTATGATTATCTTAAATTATAATAATAATATCTATTATTATAAAACAAAATTGTTCTAGTGTTTTCTGAGAAGTTGACAATGCTGACTCATCATCTCCGCAGTATAGAGGATGAGAAAAGCAGCTTTCATACGAAGTACATAAGCAGAGACTATTTTTTTTCAGTTTGAATTGGTTCGTTTAAAAGTAGACATTTTAAGCTTTCTATAGATTTCTATAGTCTGTGAGGCAAGTAGCCTATACACTGAGTTTCGGTTCATTTATGTGACGCGCTGCTGTTCAGGGAGACCGAATGATGTATTAATATTATCTGTATGACTTTACATCTGTATGAGTATTTTAATTTGAAAAAAATGCAAGTGATCGCGCTGGCGCCTCCATGTCGTGCAGTAAGTAGCCCTGTCGCAATAATCAATATATCGCACAATATATGTGTATGACCTCAATCATTTTTTTGTTATGCAATATATCGCCCATTATGTTTGGACTCGATTTCAAAGCCACAATCCCGTTCCGGTGCACATATAAATGTCAATGCAGAATGACGAGTGTTAAAGCCGTTTCACAAGGGAAAATGTTTATTTACTATTCATTAAAAAAAAATATATATATTTAGGATAATATATTTTTTACCCTTAATTTCCATGATTTAAAGAATTAAAAGGTTGTATTGAAAGTCTATAGGTCTACTAAAATGACAATAATATCGTTTATCGCAATTATTTCAGGGACGATATATCGCGAAACAAAAAGTAGTTATCGTGACAAGCCTAGCAGTAAGCAATCTATACTTCAGCTTCCACACTCCACACGAACGCTTGGATATGCATCTAATAATAGCGCACATTTATCTAGGTTAATGTGAGAGCGAGAAGCCATGTATAGTTGCTTCTACTTACATGTTACAAATGATAAACCATATTCAAGGTCAATGGATGATGGTCGGCGGGACCTGGTTAATGATCTGTCCCTCATGGACTGCATGACTTCGCCACTTCTTGTGGAGTTTTTTTTTTTTTCCGCGACTAACCGACTATTAAATCTTGGTCGACTAAGCCTATTCTATTTGACTATTAGTGGGCAGCCCTAGCGGATACTACAAATAAAATTGTCCACAACTTATTTTACAAAAAAAGCTCTCTTTTTCATTGTAAACGTATGTACCGGAGCGTTATTTATTGGTAACCTTAGAATGTACTCACACTAGGCATGGTTGCTTTGTACTGTGCCCTGCTGTCGTACAAGAGTACAGTAGCACACACAAGAGTAGTAGTAGTAGAGCTACCTCCACCAAGCAGGCTAGGGACGGTTCAGCGAACCGCGCCCAGGCACAGTTTGAAGCAATCACATTAGTCAAACGTGCTCGGGTACAGTTCAGATTGCCTAGTGTAAGTACATCCTTAGATGTTAGTCTTAAAGTGGCTCTTCTTTAACTGCTAACATGTTTCTAGTTAGCTAACTAAACATAATACACCCCGATTAATGGCACAAACATTTCCAGGCAACTCTATCTCTACCTTGAGTGCTAAGGTTTGTTTCCGCCAGAGTACTGAAGCACGCAGTAAAGACTGCGTTCTTGCAAACCGTTGACCAAGCATTTGCGTCTTTGAACTTGTGTAGAGTAGGTTTCTGACCTAAGGCTACAATTGACCTATCGGAAAGCCCCTCCCCCTTAGTTACTGTTGCTAACTCGAACAAATGGATTTGCTCACTGTCAGTGTCAGTGTGAAAACCTTGTCCCAAGATGTTTTTGGACACGGAAGCCACCTCTCGTCAAGGAGCATTCAAGTGGGACTTAAATATGCCATGGAGGGCAAATATGCCAATTTACATTTAACCAGTTTACTATGGAGAGGCACTGAAATGTAGACCTTAATTTATGTGTTTTTGACCTACACCTGTTACATGATGTGAGAACGGTTAGCCATTTAGGTTTGTAAGTTAGCATGAGAGTATGACACCCAGAAAATCCTCTCAGGATACCTGGAATCATTGTTACAAGTACCCCAGGCACATCGTTTTACCATTTCTGTAGCATACACACCATCAAACCGATGAGAGCTTCGGATCTTCCAATGTTTCTCTACGGCGCTGAAACCTAAAGATGTCCGAGTTCTGGGCCCTGTGCAACTGATACTCAACTGCCATTGGCGCATCTGCGTTCGAGGGGAGGGGCTTACTAATAGGTCAATTGTACTCTTTTCCACCCAAATCATTCACAAAAATGCTATATCGTACGAGTTGTTTGATAGAGTGATACATCAAGAGATGAAACTTCCCAGGCCAC
Source organism: Gobio gobio (assembly GCF_949357685.1). NCBI lineage: Eukaryota > Metazoa > Chordata > Actinopteri > Cypriniformes > Gobionidae > Gobio > Gobio gobio. Next base: position 14,625,239 of record NC_137114.1, read on the forward strand.
TGAAAACAAGAAATAGCAAAGAAAAAGGGTTATGCTACACCTTTGTACAAATGTCCTATGATAACATTAAAACATGCAAACAAACTTCTCGAGTAGCAATTGTGATTGTGATGAGCACAAAGAGATTGTAAGGAGTACTATTGTCTCTGGCTTGAAGTACTAAAAAGCCTTTAAGAGTTCTTATATATATATATATATATATATATATAGTTCTGTATGTATTTTCTGTCCCCCAAACAACATATCCCTAGTTTCCTCTTTTTGAGTAGTAGAAGCCAGTTAAACAGTAACAGAGCTGGAAACAAAACACTCTTTGAATCCCCATGAATCCCAAGCCCAATCCTGTCCTACGACCATTGCCCTTGAGCAAAGGCACTTAACCCCAGGTGCTCTAGGTGGACTCGGATTAAAGCAAGTTGCTTTGGATGAAACACATCGGTTAAATGGCAAGTCAAAAAAGTAAATACCTTATCTTGCAATACTTTTCCAGATGTCAGAAAGCCTCTGTAGTGCCTAAGCAAAGAAAACATTTGTGACTGTGACAAATCCCTACAGTAAAACACTACTATAACCGTAAGTCCCTTTAACAGCTATAGTTAAAGTGCTCATTTCTTTTGGAGATTCTTCCTGATCTGCGTGTATTGTGTCCTACCATCCCATCTTTTGTGGCCCAGGACCGGAGTTCGTATTTGTTACGACTTGTTTTGTGCCTGTCCACCTTTTGGCATTCTCTGTCAAACTTTCTTTGTAGCTTTAGTGCCAGTTCTCTGTCCTCCTTTTCCTGATTCATTCGCCGAGCAATCAGATGATCAAGCCTGTCGCAGGAATTGCAGCTATCTGTCCGAGATATTTTTGTCTGTAGGTTCTCTTCCAAGTGTTTGGTTTTGTGGCTTCTCTTTTTGCCCCTTCTTGAGGTAGGTCTGTTAAGGACACAGCTCCTGGTGGAAGGCTCATTTGTAAAGTCCTCAGGGTCTACGGTACCCCGATTACAATGTCCAGCGTGTTTATCTAACATCGGTGCGTGCGTTTTTGTGGGTTCACAGAGTCCTTCACATCTGCTACGCCCTTTTGGGGATGAAGCATCTGTAATAGTTTGAGTTGTCGACCTGATGTGAGTGCTAACTGGCTGTGTATCTTCCTCCTTGTTACACTGATCAAATATAAGCCGTCGTTTATTACAGACTACAAGTTTATCCTTCCGGTCCTTAGACCCTTTGGCACTTGACTCACAAATGCATTGATGATCCTCCAAGCCGTCCTTGGCTACGGCACAGCTGCAGAGTCGGCTGTCCCGTTCTTCAACGGGACTCAGTTTAAGGCTAAGATCCTCTGCGATAGGACTTGTGACTGTCCCTTTTGAGATCACCTTGATGGATTGACGATCAACTTCAATCTGCTTCCACTTCTGCAAGATGGTCGGGCTGGCCTCGTAGCTTGTGGACTTTTGCAGAGTGCGAGTCAAGTTCCTAGGGGTCGACTTCACGATCGTAGGTTCCAAAAGTCGCCCGTCGGGCAACCTTTTGGGTGGCGTGCACGGCGAGCAGACGATAGGCTTAAAATGGTTGAGTTCTTCCGATATGCTATCATTGCTCTCGGGGCTAATAGACCTCTCTGGTTTCGCTTGAAGCACAACAGAAACAGATGAAGCGTGGATGCCCCGCCAGTGGTGTCTCTTATCTAGGCTCAGTACTGGGGCTGAAAAAGACAGACTGTTCTCCGAGGAGAGAAGGATTCCAGCGTTGTAACTATGAGTGATGCTAGCCTAGAGTGGGGAAAAAGTGGTAGAGTACAATCACTGACAATACAAATGACCGATTTACTGGACAATTTGTCCAGCATACCACTGAATTCAACAACAGATGCCATTTCCAATTGTGCTTCTGAAGGGCCAAAGTCTGGAAGAGATTAGCTCCTACCTCCCCTAACACACTTTCCTGGAAGTTTCTAGAAATGTCTAAGACACTGAATCTTACTGGTTCAGGTGTTTAAACAGAATCAGAGCTAAACTTCAGCAGGATTGGACACCCCTGTCCTACTATGTAGTAGCTGTGGCTTAGTGGGCAAAGTTTTAGGGTGATTATATGCTGCGTTCACACCGTGTTGTAATTGCCGTAATTAGGAGATGACAATTTGTGACGTTCTACTTGGAGATGTTCACGTCCTCAGAATCGGAATTATGCATGTCTATCGCAACACAATCAATGGCAAAATTAATCTGGAGCAGTCAGGTGGTATAAGTAGGAGCTCTTAAAGTTTAGAAGATGTAATTACAAGTTCTATGAGGACGCAAACTCTTTTTACTAGGGATGCAACGATTCAGTCGGAGCCGGTTGAAAATCGATACAAACGTGTGACTATTCAATTCGGTTGAGATGTTAAACGAATCGCGATACACGTTTTAAACAGCTTCACTTTACAGGTACGATAGTAACGAGCAAGTTGTAGCTAGAGTGACAGACTGTGTGTGAAGAAGAGTGAAATAAGCTAATGTTTTCAGTTCATTCATATGGAAGTTGGGCGCGGGCATGTGGTGTGGTGTGGCGGCATTTTGACTTTCCGAAGACTAATAATCACCACAGTGAGAGGCTCCAGTCACCTCTGTCCGTAAGTAAAAGATAATAGGCCAAACCACACTGACCGGCGGATTTGCAGCCCAACTCGCAACATATAAACATTGATCAGCGAACATAAACAGAAGCTCAACCGAACCGGCTTAACGCACAGCAAGCAAACATCCTTGAGCTTCCGTTTATCAGATCTGATGTGTGCGCTGATGAATGTTTTAATGTGAACAAAAGCCTAAATTCAAACTGCGATCATATAAAATCGATCGTGTCTCTTCAGAGAATTTGGACTAAACCACTCAATTCATATGGATTAAAGTCTTAAGGGTTTGGAACGACATAAGGGTGAGTAAATGATGACAGAATTTTCATTTATGCATGAACTAACCCTTTGAGCCAAAAGCATATTTCCTGTGTCCGTTCCACTACCGATCGCGGCCTGTTTGTGTGATGCAATTTTTGTCATCAGCACATCTCCGCTGATGTCCGTGCACACCGTCCACAAGCAGGCTTTCATTCTTGTGTTCGTGCAGACAACAGCACATGTGCGAGTAGTCAAAGAAGGCTTGGGTGCATGGAGCAGAACACGGAAAATGAAGTATACCTGAGCCTTTAACCTTAGGCTCGCACTGTCCACTGTGGTTTTTTCAAACTCGACTGCCTGTAATTTTCTAGTAATCCCTAAGACCTTGACTAGCTTGTTCATGTGTGTTCAATTTGAGTTGGACCTAACTCTACAGGACAGTGGACCTCCAGGGCCAGACAGCTCAAGCGAAACTAAGAACTGTACTATAAGCTGCTTTAGATAAATGTGTCTAATAAATGGTTGCTTACTAAAAAACAACAACACTCTAAATGAAGTTGAGAGCCAAATACATTTCTTGGAACAACAAGACTGGTGTTTTATGTAAAAATTCACCCTAAACAGCAAATTAGACTGATGATTATTTGAACAGACGCATTCAGGTAATAACTGAAATATTATACCTTGTCAGGAACAGCATGATGTGTGTGAACTCTGCTTTTCCCTCTGCCATCCTCAGAATCTGTACAGCTCCTGCTCCTCTGAACGGCACTGCTATGAAGACAACTGTAATGCAGCACAATGATGGTATGGATGATTATCTCTATGCAACACCTCAAAATTAATTTTGGAAAACACCAGCTTATTCATAACCTTAAGGCTAACATAGTCATACTTAAAGCCAAAACACTTCAACTTTCAGGGGGCCTTTAATAAATATACTTCTGTCATGACAACTCTCTGAGTATTTGGCATGGTAATGAATATGACAATGTTGACATGTTTGGTCTTGGTGGAACAGATCTGCTACACTGCTACAGAGCAAGCAAGACACGCTGCTGCTGTACAATAGAGCGTACATGAATTACCCATAGCAGAACTATACAGGTGGAGCTGGGGAAGGTGGAGGGTTTCTGGAAGCGCCCTGCAAACTGCTACAGCAAATGCTGACCAATTATTTGAAGGTTGAGCAGCGAGCTCATTGGCTACTGATACAGCAGGAACCAATCAGCTGTATCCTATAGAGAATGATGTGATTATGAGCAGATTGAGTTAAGGACCTGCACCATCTAGAGCTTCATGACAGAACATTGTATAGCTGCAATCTAGATTTTTTTCAAATTGATGAATAAGTACAAACAACATAATTTTTTAGAGCTGCACCGATTGCAGTTTTCGTGGCCGATTGAGATATTTTTGTAAGTGTGACTTTCCGATACAGATTTTTGCCGATTCTGATTTTCTTTCAAAGAACTATCAATGACAGCATATACAAACAAAAATACACTTTTCTGAAGTTTTAATGTTTTCATCAAACACATGGCTGATTAATTGAATGAATTAAAAAAAAAAAAACTTAATTTATACATTTGTTTACAATAATAGGGCCCTATGAAATGTTTTTTCCCCATAAATTCTGTGTTGTGTATTTTAGTTTTTCTGGTAATCAACTGAAAGCACAAAACATTAATTTATTTTCAATCAAATGAAATTTAAATAAACTCTTTTATTTTTTGACAAACAAAGAGCTGCATAACAGAGGTTTACTATTCAAATTAAAACATGGAAGACAATTGTGTGATTATTCCTTTAAAAATAAAGTTAAAATAATTCTTGCATTGTTGTTAATATTAGTAATAGTATTACATTAAGGCATACATTATACTGCACAATAGTAAAACAATAGTAAATAGTACTATACAATACTAATATATTTCCTTCACAAGTTTAACTGAACGTTTATTTTGATGGGTTGCCGTGAGGATCTTGAGTTTCTGTGTATATGATATGAAAGTTCTTCTCAAATTAAATGGTAAAATGCTCATAAAGTGACTCTCAGAGCAGTTGAGAGTCATTATATAGTAACAGCGAGCATCACGCGTGCTTCAGTGTGTGTGTGTGTGTGTGTGGTAAATGAAACCGCCTGTCTCCGCCATTCATTCACTAAGACACGCAGAACATGCATGATTCATTGTCAAATAGTCTTCTTGCGGTTTAATATTCATAGACACTTGTCTGTATCGCGATAAGATTTAAGTGTACTGACCTATTTTTGATTTATTTATCCAAAATGTATCCATTAAATTCAGTTTTTATGCCACAACAAAAACCAGCTCGAAATCGGTATTAGACGTGAGACTGACATTTTTGGCCACTAGATAATTTGTATGCTTCTAGGTTTTCTTTTCATAGTTTTGGTGACAGTTTTTTAAACAATGTGGAAAATGGTCATAATAAGGAATAAATAGGTGCGTGTTTTTGAATGTTAGTGTTTCCAGGCCCACCGTTCTAGATACAATGAACACCCATATAATTCTACAACTAATAATAAACATAAATACATTTAAAAGTAAAAATGTAAAGTTCAATACCCTCTATTGAAAGCAGGGGAGCATCTTGTTTTTCGTACAAATGCTGAAACGTGCCTGGTCCTCTTCCCCACTGGCTCTTCATTCTCAGAGTCTGACACGCCACAGAACTGAAACACAGCCACTAAATGTGTAAGATGGATGAGCACATGTAATTAAGCTGTAACAAAATAGTTAATAAAAGAAGTATGCCAAATCATGAAGTATATGAATTAACTGTATGCATATTTACACCCAAGTAGGTAACAACGAATAAAGGTTTTGAACATACAGGATATTGACAATGTTTCAGCATCCCACACTCTTCTTTTCTATGGATTTTTTTCTTTCTCTCTTCAGTTTCTTCACTGCATCCTCCCTAAAAAAATAACACTGTGTTTATATGTGCTTTCATATATTATATATATATATATATATATATATATATATATATATATATATGCAACTGTATTTCATGCTAAGGAGAACAAGAAAAATAAGCTCATTAGAAATCAGAAGTGCTTTGCATTTTACCAAATGCCAAATAAGTGCAAGCCTTCATTTAAACCCCTTCACAAAGATGTTTGTGTACTTTTCCACTTTGTTGGAGCAATAGTAATTTCATCAAATGTTAATACTGTGGTATGTATAAGGTACTACAGGTTCATTTTGAAAAAAGCATGGTATATGTCCAAGAACATTGTAATACTATACTTTTCATTTTGAAATGTAGGCAAAAATTAAAGTTGTGTGAGAAAATGGCAATGAAAAGTGCAAACACAGTAGTGTCATACCCCTGTAACTTACCTTCATCTTTTGTTTCTCATACTCTTGACGCATTTCTCCAGATTTATGAATTGGCACAGGTGCACGAAAAATTTCTAAGAGATGAAAACATAAACATATGAGAAATCACAAAAAAAAGGACAAAATGGCCAATTGGCTTCCTTCTTCCTTATATTCAAACACACTAATGGGACCAAACCATGACAAACACATGAGATGCTCTAGATCTCAGGTCTGTCACTAGCTCCGCCCACTGGACACACACACACACATGCCTGGGCAAGTTACCACTCAGTTTTACATTCAAGTTGACAAACAACCAGGATACCACACTTTTAAAAGGATAGTTCACCCAAAAATGAAAATCAGCCCATGATTTACTCACGCAATCCTAGGTGTATATGACATTCTTCTTCAAACGAATACAAGCAGAGTTATATTAATTATTAACTGTGGGTACTTTTATAATGGATGGATGCACTTTTTTTAAGCTTAACATTTTGGGCTCCCCTTCACTGCCATTATAAAGCTTGAAAGAGCCAGGACATTTTTTATATAACTCAGATTGTATTCGTCTGAAAGAAGGAGGTCATATAAACCTAGGATGACTTGAGGGTGAGTAAATCATGGGCTGATATTTTTTTTTTTTGGTGAACTATCCCTTTAAGTCTTTAAAAGTATAGCAAATGTGGCCAATGTGGGTATAAAAAAAAATTTTTTTTACTAAAAGTTGAATAAAACATGTATTATTATTATTATTATTATAAAACAAATTCTCAAATTGAATTCGTTTCAATACTTTATAAAGTCTACATTATTCGATCAGGTAATGTTGTGCCCTTTCTACAGTGTCTCCTCACATCACATGATGTTGACAGTTCGACAAAAACAATCAGCAAACCGCGACAACCAAAACATGTATTTATCATATATTCCAAAAAATTGATAAATTTAGCAACTAAAATCGTCTTGAGTTCATTGTTTTCCCCCCCAAGTTAAAAACGCAACGCGCACGACGCGCCGCGAGTGTGAATTTGTACACAAACCCATGTAAAAACAGCGCAGGCAGACTGTCCTGAGTGAAGTGTGAACGCCCCCCAACAAAAACACTCCTGTTTTTCTTCAAATGTACTGGTTTCATATCCATTGCGTTGGATAACAGACACAATCATATTTTCCTCGTATTATTATGGAAGTTATTGGTGAAACGGTCATCTGAACTGAAACCACTGAAGCTGTAAAACGGTCTGTTATGTCATGCCGCGATTTCTCGAAGCGTAAGTAACGTTAAATGATTTCAAACTCGTGGTTATGTAATATGTCAAGTCACACTAACCCCCGTCCGCGATCTCTCCGTCTCTCTGCTCCATCCTCCGCTTGCATCTCTCCGGGTGACTGAGCCGGACCAGGTCCCAGAGCTCGGTGTTGACCAGGCTCTTCTCTCGGGACTGTTTACGGGCCCAGCTGGACACTCGCAGCCGGCACAGCGGACAGCACAGGCTGATCAACTTCACCGTCCGCTGGAAGCAGTGCAGGCACACCGAGTGTCCACACGGCATCGTTACCGGCTCCAGGAGTATCTCCGAGCACACGGGGCACCGGGCCTCCTCCAGAGACAGCGGAGCGGCGTGAGCGCCAGGCCTGGTTTTCCTTCTCTGCCCCAGTCCAGTGGATTTGGCGGACCCCACCGCCGCCATCTTCGTTGGTATGAGCCTGCGTCTGGGTTTGAAAACAAGCCCCGCCCGCTCGTGACGTCACATGCAGCGGTTGAACGACTTTTTTTTTTCTTCGACAAACCGAAATTAAAGGGGCTATATGCGTTTTTCTGAAATTTAAACTCGAGACTGACACCTGTGGCCAAAAAACAGAACTGCTCTCATTTTCTGCTCGCTCTCGCAGCGGTGGTGACGTCACATCCGCAGACAGCGCGGGAAAAGACGACCCGCCAGAAAATAGGAAAAATAGGATACAGGCTTATAGGTGCACCCACTGTGAGCGGACAAGGTGTCAGTATGCTCATCAGGAGATGTTTGAGTCATAAATGGTAAAATAAAAAGGCTATTGTTACGTTTATTTTGGGGAAAAAGTTGCATATAGCCCCTTTAAATAAACATTATTAATGATTGATTGATAAAAAAAATGCAATAACAAACATATTTGTACTACTTTTCACGATCGAAATCAAATAGCACCTTGGCTTGGTTAATTCCCTTGTATTAATAATACAATTAAAGAAATGCATTTAAAAAATACCCTGTTAAATCATTCATTTTAATATACTCTCATATTGATGGTTTATGCTCTTTTTGTAAAAGTGAGAAAGAGTTGTTGACGCAATTTGTTTTTTGAATGTAAAATTATCCAACGTTTTTGGAAGGAATTGGCAGAATTTATCTTTAATTTAAAGATTAAATACTATTTTACATTAACCTCTTAAGATCTGGGACCATTTTTGGGATTTCCGCCTACCCAAATTGAAAAGCTTCCCATACACACAGACAGTGGTCTAAGTTCAAAATGTTGGTGTCATTTTACAGGAAAGTAAATAAAATTATAAGTATGTTGTCTAAGCTGTAATAACCCCCCACACATTTTCTTTTATTTTATTTTTTATAAATTCAGTTTTGAAAGTGTGTAACTCAATATCCCAGTGTCATTAAATTAATTTAATATGCTGGAAACAGCCCAAATTGTCTGCAGGGTGCTAGAGCTCACAGGGCCTGAGTTACACACATTCAAAAATGAATTTATAACCAAAGAAAATCCAAAAGTGTCTCTTTTTTGGGGGGTGGGTTTTTTTTACAGCTCAGACAACCTATACTTACATGTTTATCTTTTTTAGCAGTGTTTTATGTAACTTCAAAGGGTTTCCTGTAAAATGACACCAACGTTTTTTGTATGTGTGTATGGGAAGCTTTTCAATTTGGGTAGGCCAAATCCAGGCGGAAATGGTACCAGAGTAATTTAGTGTAAATACATTACTTTGTGTAAAACAAATGCCAAAGTGATGCATATCTCCAGAAAGTAGAGACTCTAAGCTTTCAAATGGTACCACATATGAGGTCAGAGCTCCTCCACAGACATTTAAAATTGAAAGTATAGTAGGCCTACCCTGTATAGGGTCCGCAGACTTTAAAGGATAAAGGGATTATGAAAACAATGTTAACAAAGGTATTTAATACATACGGTGTTGAATTGATTGATAAAAATACAATAACAAACATATTTGTACTATTTTTCACAATGAAAATCAAATAGCACCCTGGTTTGGGTTAATCCCCATTAAATATTATTGTATTAATAATACAATTAAAGAAATACATTTAAAAATACCCTGTTGAATCATTAATTTCAATATACTCTAATATTGATGGTTAATGCCCTTTTTGTAAAAGTGAGAAAGAAATTTTGACGCATTTGTTTTTTGAATGTAAAATTATCCAACGTTTTTGGAAGGGATTGGCAGAATTTATCTTTAATTTAGTAAAGATGAAATACTATTTTACATTAAAGGATAAAGGGATTGTATATTATGAAAACAATGTTAACAAAGGTATTGAATACATTGTTAGTTTAATTATACTGCTGGCAAAAATGTTACATATATAAACAAAAGTGTGTAAATTCAGTTTTATGTCTGCTCAAAAAAAAAAAGCATTAACAGGTTTCAAATATTACGAAATAATTTTCGGATTCTTCACAAATTAATGTAACACATTGTTTTGTACTCCTGTATGTTATGCTATGTTTGCATATATTTTTTTTCAGTATCTCCTTTTTTTATTTTATTTTATTGGGGCACTTAACTTAATCTAATATATATATATATATAAATATATTAGGGCTGTCAAAAGATTAATCGCGATTAATCGCATCCAAAATAAAAGTTTGTGTTTACATAATATATGTGTGTACTCTGTAAATTATTATTTATATATAAATACACACACATTCATGTATATATTTAAGAAATGTTTGCATGTATATTCTGTATATACATTTATATAATCTATAATATATATAAATATAAATGTTTTATATATAAAAATAATATTTTTTTATACATGCTTGTGTGTGTATTTATATATAAATAATAATTAACAGAGTACACACACATATATTATGTAAACACAAACTTTTATTTTGGATGCGATTAATCACGATTAATCTTTTGACAGCCCTAATATATATATATATATATATATATATATATATATATATATATATATATATATATATATATATATATATATATATAAACTTCTAGCATATTTTGTCTGTGCATACCTTCAATGTCCTGCTTTTATTGCATTTCACTAATTATTTAGATGTATTTTAATATTATTTAGACCAAAACTAAGGTTACATTGTAAACTGCAGTTATAATTAGTGAAACTGAAAAGTTTTATGTTTTTTAATCTCATCAGCTCTGTGACTGCACGCCACAAAAGGTTCACTTACATATGATCCAGACTAACCACTTAATTATGGAGTATCTGCAAAGTATGTGCAACATTAACCCTTAATCGCCCCTCAAGTAGGGTTTACGTTTGAGTCCCTTGGGGTCAGATAGACCCCAAACTTTTACAGAGCGATTGCATAAGGAAATATTATTTTTTTACATGGAAAACTATATATCATTTTTTTTATTTACTTCTCAACTATACATTTATGCTGTGTTTTTGTGGGTATTTGGTAGTTTTTTACCTATTTACTGCACAAATACTTAACTATGTCATAAATTGGCTCATTAAAAATCATTTTTTTATGAAAAAATCACTTGAATGATGATCTTAAATAAATATAAATAGTTTTTGGACATTGCTCTATGTGTTAGGGATAGAATACCGCCATCTGTAGGTTTGTGGAAAAACTTTAGGAATTATAGTTCAAGAGAGAGAGTGCAATGACCACATTATCCAATAGAGGTCCATAGGGAAGTTATGCAAAAGTTAAGCTGCCTTTCATCTTTCTTTTATTTGCCCTTTTCCCTCTCTTTCTCATGATTGTTCCATGTTGCATTTGTGCTCTAGTATTTGTCCTTCATTTATGTATGGAATTTTTTCAGATTTATGCCAGTTTTGTTGATTTTATTTGCCAGTTTCTATAAAAATGCTCTCTGTTGCAGTCACACACGTGTGTGTTTGTGTGTGTGTGTGTGTGTGTGTGTGTGCGTGTGTGTATGAGACAGAAAGTTCATTCCACTTTGTGTTTATGCTCTAGGACCAGATCTTGATATAAATGTAGACATTTTCAGATTTATACTGGATTTAGTTGATTTTTTTTACAATGTGAAAAAAAAGCATTTTTTACATTTTCCCATTCATTGCCAAAATCCAAAAAAATGCTCCAGACACCTGTGTTTGTGTTTGTGTGTGTGTGCGTGTGAGTGAACATGCTTGTTCCATATTGCATTTGTGCTCTAGTATTAGTACTTCATTTATGTATGAAAATATTTCAGATTTATGCCAGTTTTGTTGATTTTATTTGCCAGTTTCTATAAAAATGCTCTCTGTTGCAGTCACACACATGTGTGTGTTTGTGTGTGTGTGTGTGTGTGCGTGTGTGTATGAGACAGAAAGTTTGTTCTACTTTGTGTTTATGCTCTAGGACCAGACCTTGATATAAATGTGGAAATTTTCAGATTTATACTGGATTTAGTAAAAAAAAATTGACAAAAAAAGTGAAAAAAATTTATTTTTTACACTTTCCCATTCATTTTCAATGTGGGGTCAATCTGACCCCGAGGGACTTAAACGGTAAATTTTTTTTTACACACCTTTAGAACAACCAAATCAAGCCCAGATTTTTTGTGCATGTTTAGATAGATTATTTAGGAAAAGTCACCGAGTCTCATGGCCCTGAGATGAAGGGAACACTTTTAAAAAATGGAGGAAAAGTCCAGTGGGGTCAGCTGGACCCCAAGGGACGATTAAGGGTTAAGTGATTTTGTTTTAATTTTAATTTTCACAGTGGCAGTGCATCGTCAAATAAACTGGTGATTTGCTTTTTCATTTTCACTACAGTGTCGAGGCAAAACTGACAATATTAAAAAGGTAAACATAAAAAAAATTGCCATGCTTTTTTTTATGCAAAGTTGAGTTCAGTAGTAGCGCACCAAACCAGTGGATGGCAGTAGTGCATCACGCTTCCGCCTCACCCTCTGGAGTTACAGTAGAATAAGTCCGACTGTCCTCTAACAGAGACATCAAGCTTTCCATCTCTCTGCTTTGTGAGCGTTCAACATCAGATTATGTTAGACTTTGCGGTTATCATCGTTGTATTCTGTGTTAAAGCTCGTGTGAAATGAGTACATTACAGTTAGTGTTGGATTTCTCCTAAAATCTGTCAGATTAACTGCATATGGGTAGTTTATAAATCGCATAACGTTACATGAAACGTAAACAAACAAAAAACTACTTACAATAAATTCTTATTTACTGTAACCTGCACGTAATATACAAATAACTGCATTCCCATTTATGAAATAATGAGAAAATGATACATTTCTTTTGAAAAAATAAATAAATGACACTGCAGGAAACTGCTTTCAATGTCATAACAACCTCCTTTGAGTTATGTTTTATGGACGCATTAAATTGGGCAAAATATGGAACTAATTGTGACCTTGTTTTCCATCCATGTAGTTGATGCTTCATAGACTCATCTGAAGACACAATGTCAGTCGGCAAGGCTGCTGTCAAGGTGCTGCATTTAGGGAGGATTTCCTACAGCAGTGCCTTGAAGATACAGCAGCAGCACATAAAGCAACATCTGGATTCGTCTAGCATCAGCCCAAACGCTCTATTACTGTGTGAACATGAGCCTGTGTACACCATTGGCATCCGACAGGCTCCTTACCCTCCTGAGGAGGAGCGAAGACTGAAAGGCCTGGGCGCAGACTTCTTCCGTACCAACCGAGGAGGTCTTATAACTTTTCACGGACCTGGCCAGTTAGTGTGTTATCCCGTCCTCAACCTGGGCTGCTTTAAGAAGAGTGTGAGATGGTATGTGTGTGAGCTGGAAAGGACTGTGATCAAGATGTGCAGTAAATTTGGGATCAACGCCTCCACTTCTCCAGATACAGGTGTCTGGGTGGGCGACAACAAAATTTGTGCTATTGGTAAGTAACTTTTTAGGTTTGCATTTTCTTTATAAATATTGATTGCTGGTCAAAAGCTTGGACACCCCAAGTCTTTATTTAATATTATTCATTTGCACATTTGAGAATAATAGTAAAGTCATCAAACAATATAATGAATTTATAATAAGTGTATACATTTGTTTCAAAAACAACAACAACAAAAAACTTTGAATAGCCTGTTCACCACTGTAGCATTTCATTAGGTAATACTCTAGATTATTAATATTTGAAATAACTGATATTATGTACACTGATGAGCTAAAACATTATGACCAGTCACAGATTGAGTGAATGTTGTTGATCGTTGTTGTGCTCATGTCATGAGTAACATTGTATTATTGACTACTAGTTATGGTACACAAAACTGATGGTTCGGTACGTACCTCGGTTTTTAAGTCACGGTTCGGTACAGCAGTGGATTGAACTAAATATAAAATTGCGTTTTGTTTTATTAAACAGTGGTTTAGTGAACAAATTGTGTCTGTCCTTAAAATAATTAAATTATAACAAAAAGTTTCTTAAAGATAAATGGTAAATGGACTGCATTTATATAGCGCTTTTAACAGACCAATGGCCATCCAAAAAACCAAATATCTCTGCTAATGCTGTAAACTATATAGGTAGCCATTACTTGCACATTACTATAATATTAAAGGTTAACAACAGTTGCTATTTATTTTTAGATATAATAATCAACACTCAAATAACACATTGTATGCAAACATGTAAACTTCACATAAGGCAGTTTTTGCATTAATTTCTAAATTATTTTAAAAAAAAAATTTTTTACCTCAATTTGTTGTTTAAATATAATCATTTATACACAGTGGCTGTCATTTTCAGGACATAATCATTTAAACACATTAAATAATCAAGACATCACTAACAAGTTCAGTAGAATATAACACAAGAACGCGCAGTGATCTCAGATAATCTAATCCAGATATTTTAATCAAATCTGTACATTCAGAGATCACTTGTCACGATTAGAAGATCTGGCATCTGTAAAATCTCAGATGTATTAAGCGAGGTGCGAAGAACGGACCCCAGGCATCCAAATTCCCCAGATCTCAATCCAACTGAGCATCGATGGGATGTGCTGGACCTCAGGACTTGAATGATCTGCTAATATCTTGGTGCTAGAAACCACAGGACACCTTTATAGGGCTCTTGTAGAGTCCGTCCCATGGTGGGTCTGTAATATTTGGGCAGCATGGGGAGGACCAACAACATATTAGGCAGGTACTTATAATGTTTTGTCTCATCGGTGTATATATACACTACCACAATATTGTGGAGTATTATTACAATACAAATACACTTTGCAATATTTTTAAATACATGTTAAAATGTAATTCAGTGTCACATGATCCTTTAATAATCACTCTAACATGATTATTTGGTTCTCACAAAACACTCCTTATTTTTATCAGTGTTTAAAGTTGTGCTGCCTAATATTTTTGCATGAATAGAATGTTTAAAAGAACAGCATTTATTTAAAATAGATTGTTAGTAACAATGTAAAAGTCCTTACAGTCACTTCTGATCAATTTAATGCATCTGTGCAAAGTATGAATTTCTTTACAAAAAAATTGATCTTAATTGACCCCAAACTTTTTAACCCCAAGAGCGTTTTCATTGTCACAATTTGTTTAAATTTGAGTTGTCACCTAATTGTGACAGATGTGCAGATTAAATGTATAAAATATGAATTTTGCTTTAAATGGAAATAAATCAGGACCCCACTGTACCTTTTGTACAAATAAAGTTCAAGAGAAGAATGGGATCAAGTGTTTTGTTGGTAATTGTCTTGTCTTGCAGGTATCCATTGTGGAAGATACATCACCTCTCATGGTTTGGCTCTTAACTGCAACACAAACATGAGCTGGTTTGACAACATTGTGCCATGCGGGATTGTGGGAAAAGGTGTGACCTCACTGAGCCGAGAGCTGGGACGGGATGTCTCAACTAAAGAGGCTATACCAAAACTGCTGGAAGCCTTTTCTGAACAATTTAACTGCACTTTATCAAATCAAATCACTTTATTGTCACACAGCCATGTACACAAGTGCAACAGCAGGTGAAATTCTTGGTGCAGTTCCGAGCAACATAGCAGTCATGACATGTACAACATTTAAAGCAGCATCAGATTACACATCTGATGCGCCCACAATTACTCACAGCACAGTAAACACTACAATAAATAATTTACACAATGTGAGTGTAGTTCTCACAGCTTTAACCAATATACACATACTTACAATATACATATACTTTAAACAATATACACTAAACATACATTAAACAGTATACATTAAGCTATAATAGTAATAATAATATACAATGTACAGTATCCATTATTATTCACAGTAGAGATCCAATGTACAATAGGTGCTATATGATAAATGATAAATAATAAATTATAATAAATGTGTATATAATGTGTGTGTATCTACAGTGGGTTGTGCTGAGTGATATTCTGTCCGGTGTGTGTTATGATCCTGATGGGTCAAGAGTTCAGGAGTCTGATTGTTTGTGGGAAAAAGCTGTTCTGGAGTCGGCTGGTGCGTGTTCTGATGCTGCGGTACCGTCTGCCTGATGGTAGCAGTGAGAGCAGCCCATGGCTCGGGTGGCTAGAGTCTCTGATGATCCTCTGAGCTCTCTTCACACACCGCCTGGCGTAAATGTCCTGGAGGGAGGGAAGCTCACCTCCGATGATGCAGCTGGCCGTGCGCACTACCCTCTGCAGGGCTTTGCGGCTGCGGGCGGTACTGTTGCCGTACCAGGTGGTGATGCAGCCAGTCAGCAGGCTCTCTATGGTGCTGCTGTAGAACCGTGTGAGGATGTGGCGGCTCATTCCAAACCTCCTCAGCCGTCGCAGGAAGAAAAGGCGCTGATGAGCCTTCTTCACAACGGCCTCGGAGTGGACGGACCATGAGAGTTCCTCTGTGATGTGGACACCGAGGAACTTGAAGCTGCTGACTCTCTCCACCGGTGCTCCATCGATGGTGATGGGGCGGTGTTCTCTCTCATTCCTCCTGAAGTCGACCACCAGCTCCTTGGTCTTGCTGACGTTGAGGGAGAGGTTGTGCTCCTGACACCACCGTGTCAGAGTGTGCACCTCCTCTCTGTAGGCCGTTTCATCATTGTCAGTGATGAGACCTACCACCGTCGTATCATCAGCAAACTTGATGATGGTGTTGGAGCTGTGGGTTGCCACACAGTCATGTGTGTACAAAGAGTACAGGAGTGGGCTGAGAACACAGCCCTGAGGGGCTCCAGTGTTGAGAGTCAGTGGTGAGGAGATGTTACTGCCCATTCTGACCACCTGGCGTCTGTTTGACAGGAAGTCCAGGATCCAGCTGCATAACAGGCTGTTTAAGCCGAGAGCCCGGAGTTTCATGTCAAGTATGGAGGGCACAATGGTGTTGAATGCTGAGCTGTAGTCTACAAACAGCATTCTCACATATGTGTTCCTCTTTTCCAGGTGGGAGAGAGCAGTGTGAATAGTGGATGAAATGGCATCATCAGTGGAGCGGTTTTTGCGGTATGCAAACTGCAGTGGGTCCAGTGAGGGGGGGAGAACATAGCAGATGTGGTTTCTGACTAGTCTCTCAAAGCATTTGCTGATGATGGGGGTCAGAGCAACAGGACGCCAGTCGTTTAAGCAGGTGGTTTTTGCTTGCTTCGGTACAGGAACAATGGTGGACGTTTTGAAGCATGTGGGGACCACAGACAGGGAGAGGGACAGGTTAAAAATGTCCGTGAAAACTCCAGCCAGTTGGCGCGCGCACGCTCTGATGACGCGACCGGGAATCCCGTCTGGACCCGCAGCTTTACGGACGTTCACCCGCCGGAAGGATCGGGTTACATCCGCTTCAGATACGGAGAGTGCACTAACCTCTGTATCTTCAGCCGCGAGCTCTCTCTCCGCGAGGGCGGTGTTTGTTCCCTCAAAGCGAGCATAAAAGGTGTTGAGCTCGTCCGGGAGAGAGGCAGCGGTGTTCACGGTGGAGTTTGAGTTCCCTTTATAGTCTGTGATGATGTTAATTCCCCTCCACATGCTTCTGGAGTCGGTGGTGTTGAACTGTCCTTCAATCTTGTCCCTGTACTGGCGTTTTGCTGCTTTGATTGTTTTCCGGAGGGCATAACTTGCTTGTTTATGCTCCTCCGCATTACCGGAGTTAAAGGTGAGGGACCGCGCATTGAGTGCCGCGCGAACATCCCCATTTATCCACGGCTTCTGGTTTGGGTACAGCCGAATTGTTTTGGTCGGAACAACGTCATCTACGCACTTCCTGATGAAACACGTTACGCTATCAGCGTAGACCTCGATGTCGTCATCAGAGGCCGACCGGAACATCTCCCAGTCCGCGTGATCAAAACAGTCCTGTAGCATAGAGTCCGATTGGTCCGACCAGCACTGGATGGTTCTGAGGGCGGGTGCTTCCTGTTTCAGTCTCTGCCTGTAAGCGGGCAAAAGTAGAATGGACGCGTGATCTGATTTGCCGAATGGTGGGCGAGGGAGGGACTTGTAACCCTCCTTGAAGGGGGAGTAGCAGTGGTCTAAAACACGGTTCCCTCGCGTGTTGATGCTAACATGTTGGTGGTATTTGGGTGCGATGCGCTTGAAGTTAGCTTTGTTAAAGTCCCCGGTCACAATAAACGCAGCCTCAGGATGCGCGGTTTCCTGCTCACTCACTGACCTATACAGTTCCTTTAGTGCCCGGTCTGTGTCGGCTTGTGGGGGAATATACACCGCTGTGATGATGACCGCGGTGAATTCCCTCGGTAGCCAGAATGGTCGGCACAGAACCATGAGAAATTCCAGATCAGGAGAGCAGAAAGACTTGATAGAGTGTACGTTCCTCTGGTCACACCAGGATCGGTTGATCATAAAACACACACCCCCGCCTTTGCTTTTCCCGGAGAGATCTTTTTCTCTGTCCATCCGATGCACGGAGAACCCCGTGGTTTCGATGGCTGAGTCTGGAATCTCAGCGGACATCCAAGTTTCTGTAAGGCAGATAATGCAGCAGTCCCTCGTGTCTCGTTGGAAAGAGATCCGCGCTCTCAGCTCGCAGAGTTTATTGTCCAGAGACTGAACATTTGCCAGTAAAATACTGGGAAGCGGGGGTCGGTTTGCGCGGCGTCTTACTCTGACGAGTACGCCAGCTCTACAGCCCCTTCTCCGGCGGCGTTTCCGCGGCCGGGCCACCCAGACAAAGGGTTCCGCTGCTGTGTTTGTAAGCGGCGTGTCGTCGTTGATGAATTTAAAGTCCGGTTTTCGGTGTGCGATTGCCGAACCAATGTCCAAAAGTGTCTGTCTGTCGTACGTAGTAAGGCAGACAACATCCAAGACAAAAAACACAAAAACTATAAACAGAACAAACAAAAAACTACAATGCTTCAGCAGAGCTTGCGACGTTGCGGCCGTCCTCGGCGCCATCTCAACACATCAATCTTTAACATATAATGGTAGCTCCAGTTGAAACACATTATAAATAACTGCTTCATTGTAAACATTAGTCTTTTTAAATAAACAAATGTTTAAATCTTGTAATGTTATTAAAAATGATTGCATTTTTGTGCAATGTCAATTTACCTTCTCAAAAAAATACTGTGGTGGTACCATGGTACATATCAGATGGTAATACTGAATAGTACTGTATGCTTGCCATATTCATATACCATGCTATTACTATTAACATGGGACCCCAAGATGCTTCAAAGAATATCAATGTGCACTTAGTGTCAACATTTTTTGTTCATGGTCGACCAAACCAGTTAGGAAACAGTGCCTGACCCATTAGTGACCAGTATGAACAATGAAGACAAGAGTTGCGGTTCTTCACAATTCCAAAGGCAGAAGCGAGCCATACAGTAATGAGTTTTAGGATCCAACCTTAAACTAACTTAAAATACAGAAACACTAATATTAAAGGGATAGTTCACCCAAAAATGAAAATTAGCCCATGATTTACTCACTCTCAAGTCATCCGAGGTGTATATGACATTCTTCTTTAAGACGAATACAATCAGAGTTACATTACAAAAGTTCTGGCTAATGCAAGCATTATAATGGCAGTAATAGTTGCTCTGTTTTTTAAGTCCATAAAAAATGCACCTGTCCGTCAAATAACGTGCTCCACGCCGCTCTGGGGTGTTAATGAAGCGAATCGATGCCTTTGTGTAAGAAAAATATCCATATTTAAAACTTTATCAAGTAAAGTTCGAGCCGATCGCCTTACGTGGAAAAGTGTTGAAAGTGCCATCTCGCAATTCAAAATGCGTACGTGATGTCTGACGAGTGTACCTGGTAATGTAAGCCTTTGATTGGCAGAGCCACTTTCAACACTTTTTCCATAAATTGAATATGGAAGGCAGTCAGCCAGAACTTTACTTTATAAAGTTTCAAATGTGGTTATTTTTCTTAAACAAACGCATCGATTCGCTTCAGAAGGCCTTTATTAACCCCCCGGAGCCGTGTGGAGTACGTTATTTGACGGACAGATGCATTTATTATGGACTTAAAAAACAGAACAACTATTACTGCCATTATAAAGCTTGGATTAGCCAGAACTTTTTTAATATAACTCATATTTTATTCGTCTGAAAGAAGAATGTCATTTACACCTAGAATGACTTGTAGGTTAGTAAATCAGGGGCTAATTTAAATTTTTGGGTGAACTATCCCTTTAATAGGCATATGCCAAATCAATTAAGGTCATCTCTAGAAATACTAAGATTCTGATTGTGTAGATAATTCTAGAAATTTTCCAGGATTGTGTCCCACAAAATAAATGTCGTTATTTAAAGCAAAATCATATATTTTGCACACGTAGGGCCCTATTTTAACGATCTGAGCGCATGATCTGAAGTACCTAGTCTCTTAATGAGTCATGGGTGTGTTTTGGGTGTGGAGTGCAATAAACCAATCAGAGTCTCATCTCCCATTCCCTTTAAAAGCCAGTTGTGCTTGCACCATGTCAGATTCGCTATTCACATGGAGGAATTTCTGAGTGGAAAGACTGAACTCTCCTCCAGAGAGAAATCCTTTTATTTTTAATATTTGGCATGTTTATGTGATGCTGCACGTCCCTGTGTGTAATAAGCAGAGTGTATGTGTGCTGTGCACCCGCCTATAGGCGCATATTACTAACACACCTTTTCAATAACACAAAAAATACTGCGCTATTGACTTTAGACCAGGTTTTTGTTGGCCTTCCTATAGGGAATCCTGCCGCCATCTCTTCCTCAGGTAAACAATGCATACACACCCAACGCATACATACCTATGATAAAAATGACAGACTTCCACATGCTTTGTAACCTGCAAAATCGGCAGTGTATCAAATACTTGTTCTCCCCACTGTATGTGTTTGGCTACAATGATCAGCGCTTCAAAAACATGTTGTAATACGCTCTTACACAGATACACATTGGAGTGTTTGAAAGTAGGACCGGTCCACTGATAGACGCTCCCGCTCCCACTTTCAAACACTTCTGTGTGCTCTCAAACGCTCCTGTGCATTGATCGTTGTAGCCAATCACAGACACATCCGATGAGGTGTGAGCACAATGGCCAATCAGAGGTGTTTACAATTACGCTCAACAGCACTCAAAGCGTCACATTTTTAAATTTTAGTACCGAAGTCTGCACTTTTGACAACACTATATCACAAGTAGGCGAGTGAAACACAATCCCGTTTACACCTGGTATTTGAATCCATCTCTTTTGTCCACTTTCAACCACTTCTGTCCTAATTTCTTCGAGAGGGTCTTCTTTGGGTGGGTAAATCTATAGGCTTTTTTCAGATCTTTCGATCTAATGGACGGAATAAGCTCATGCAATTTACAAATGAACTCGACTGGAGACCACGGACAAACACACGGACAGCCACAAAACCACACCAAATGCTGTGAGTGTGTGTTAGAAATCAGGAATTATAGTACATTTTTCACTTTCAAACCGAACTTGGGTCTACAGCTGACAAGGTTTAAAGGGATAGTTCACCCAAAAATGAAAATTCTGTCATCATTTACTCACCTTCAAGTTGTTCCAAACCTGTATGAGTTTCTTTGTTCTGCTGAACACAAAAGAAGAATGTTTGTAACAAAGCAGATAGAGCAACCATTGACTACCATAGTATTTTTTTCCCTACTATGGTAGTTAATGGTTGCTCTCTCTGCTTTGTTACAAACATTCTTCTAAATATCTTCTTTTGTGTTCAGCAGAACAAAAAAACTCATACAGGTTTGGAACAACTTGAGGGTGAGTAAATGATGACAGTAATTTTAATTCTTGGGTGAACTATCCCTTTAAATCCCGTCTGGCTAGTGCACTTCCCATAATGTAAATGCGTTAAAGGTCCCATGGCATGAAATTTTCATTTTATGAGGTTTTTCAACATTAATATGAGTTCCCCTAGCCTGAATATTGTCCCCAATTGGATAGAAATGTTGATCGGTGTAAACCCGAGTTCTGGCTGTCTTTCTCTGCCTTTGAGAAAATGACAGGTCAGACGAGCCAATCCTGAAGTCTCCTGGTTTGACGTCCAAGCAGGAACGGTTACCTCCCTTTCCTCCGCCCAGAGAATCTGGCACGCCCATGCAAACACTCGAGAGATCACTACTTGTGAACGAGTGAAGGCTGGCAGTTTCTCAGTGTTTGGATGTACAAATGAAAACAGAAGTCTTTTTTCAGTTCCTTCTGATCTGTGATCAGTGATTTCTGTTGTGTAGCTAATTATTTATTATTCGTGCACACACTGCGGCTTCTCTCTCTCCAGACAGAACGGTGTTTTCGTGTTTTCTATCTTGTGAGTCAGTGTTTTTGTACGTCCTCGTCGCGTCTATCGGTTCTAAAATGTGCATACAGTCATGAGTTTCTGCTCAACATCGGCAGTGTCACATCTTTAGAGATAAACCTCACGCACACAGAAGCTCGGGCTGCACTGACTCGGCCTTCAACATCCCCGACCCCCAGTACTGCATCTGGCCCACAGCGGAGGCACCAAACGCGGCGTGAGATTAAGCAGAAGGGGGGTAAGCGTGAGCATATCCGGGCTAGCCAGCCTAGCCCCACAATAAACTGGATTACATTCGATTACTGCTGTTGTGTCTTTGTTTGCGCTGTGTACTCAACGAGCGTCACTGACGCTTTTATTTTATTTTAAAAATAATGCTATTATCAACACTTACTTTTAACTCGTTCATCTCGCTGTAATGGTACTTTGCATGTGTTACAAAGTTGGTAATAATGATGAAGACGGACTCGGTGTGACTGGGACTCGTGTTTATTCAGAACTCTCAGATACAAACACAATAAACTTGCGCTGACTGACAGCGCTCTCATAACTCAGTAGTTACTATAAATAACTTTGTTAGCAATCGCTGAGCTCCGTCTCTGGTACATTAGTGATGTCCGGTTCGCGAACGATCTTTCTTTTGAACCAGTTCTTTTTAGTGAACCGAATCAGTTCACCAAATCGGACTGAATCGTTCTAAACGGTTCCCGTCTCGAGTCAGCGCTGATCCATAATTTACTAAAGTTACTAACTTTCTGACGTGAGTGACAGTCCCTCCGACTAGAAATAGACTAATAATAACCTGAAGTATATTCTAGTAACTACAACAGTTCAGACATGCTGAGAACTGATGTGAAGTGAACTCAGGTCCATCCGTCTCTCTGGCAGCAGCTCGTGCCTCGTAGACCTCGTTAAACCACGCCCCCTCCGCTCATATCAAATGCAAAGATGTCAGCCAATCACAACAGTGGGCGTTTTTACTGAAGTCTCACAGCAGACACGCCTCTTGAAGCAGGGCATTTAGCCACAGGGCAAACAGCAGAATAGACAAAATGCCTTTTATTTCTAAATTGTGACATTTTATGATGTAAAAGTCATACTAACAATATAAGTACACCTCAGGAAACATTATAAAATAATAGAAAAATGCGTTGCCATGGGACCTTTAAGTTGGTCATGGGACCATAGATGCCTTTAAAGAATCTTTTTAAACCTCATTATATATATATATATATATATATATATATATATATATATATATATATATATATATATATATATATATATATATATATATATATATATATATATATATATATATATATATATATATATATATATACGTGACCCTGGACTAGAAAACCAGTCATATGGGTCAATTTATTTAAATTGAAATTTATACATCATAAGCTGAATAAATAAGCTTTCCATATATGTATGGTTTGTTAGGAAAGGATAATATTTTCCGAGATACAACTATTTGAAAATCTGGAATCTGAGGGTGCAAAAAAATCTAAATATTGAGAAAATCGCCATTAAAGTTGTCCAAATGAAGAACTTAGCTAGTCATATTACTAATAATAGTACATTTTTGATATATTTACGGAAGGAAATTTACAAAATATCTTCATGGATCTTGATCTTTACTTAATATCCTAAGGATTTTTGGCAGAAACGAATAATCGATAATTTTGACCCATACAATGTATTGTTGGCTATTGCCACAAATATATCTGTGAGACTTATGACTGGTTTTGTGGTCTAGTGTCACATATGTGAGATTTATGACTCTTGGGAAGGCCTGATTATTAAAAGTCCCTTTATGAGAATGTCCAAATGTCTACACATGATTCTTTCAGTCTGTCAACTTCCAAATTCACAAGTTTCATTTTTTTTTCTTTGTGTGAAAACAGTGCCAAATTTTACAAGCTGTAATTATGTTTTGGAGCAGCTCTCTGTAAAGACTCCATTTTTGTTAACATGATTTATATTCTGTCAGGCTTGTGGAAATGGCAGGCCTGTGGTGGACCAGCAGTGATTTATAGGTGTTTTTTCGTCTGATCATTGCAGTGGACGGCCATCAAAAGGACGAGCCCGATTCAATTACACGTTGTGTCCTCTACAGAGGATGTGTGTCCTTGGGGCCAAAATCTTGTGATCACATTTGTACCTGCTGAAATGTCACCTTTTGAAGCAGAGACTATTTAATGGGATGGCGTCTGTCTCTGCACTTGATTTCTACCAAAAAAATTACTGTTCATATTGTTACGTTTTCATATCTATAAATGTATGACATAAGTCTTTTAGGTTCTGTCTTATAGAGAGATTGTTGCGTCAAGTAATAAAGGATCAGGTTGCGCCAAAATAAATTGTTTTGTCATTTATTCACCCTCATGAGCAAAATCAGTTTGCTGACATTTTTTTCTGTGCTACTTGAAAGGAGAGTTCTTGAAGAATCTATTCAGCTCTTTTCCGCATGATAAAACGCATGATAAAAGTAGTCCATACTTGTGTTTTATTCCAAAACATTTGAAGTCACTGATGTCTAGCTTGCTTCATTTAAAGGAACATGGCGACTTTTTGGGACTTTATCTTATTCACCGTATCCCCCAGAGTTAGATAAGTCCATATATACCATTCTCAGCTCTGTGCGTGCCATAACTCTGTCTGACGCACACACTGCTAGCCTAGCTTAGCACAAAGACTGGAGGTAAATGGCTCCAGCTAGCCTACTGCTCAATAAGTGACAAAATAACGCCATCATTTTCCTATTTACATGTTGTGATGTGTATAGTTACATCGTGTACTAAGACCGACGGAAAATGAAAAGTTGTGATTTTCTAGACTTATATGACTAGGAACTATTCTGTAATTTCTGCGTAATGATCAAGGAGCTTTGCTGCCGTCCCATGGGTGCAACGGCGCAATGATATTACACAGCGCCTGAAAATAGTCCCCAGCACGCTCTCTGTGCAAGCAGGTTGTCACGTTGGTTATGTTGACGGAAGTTAGCATATTTGCAGGCGCTGTGTAATATCATTGAGCCGCTGCACCTAAAGTCCCAAAAAGTTTGCGTGTTCCTTTAAAGGAGAACTCCGGTGAATTTTTAAGTTAATCTTGATCGTTATACCTTTGTGAGTACTGTCTATAGAAAAAAAAAACGAACCGGATTGGTGCTTGCAATACGGAGCTGTTACAGTTAAAGGTCCTGTTTTTCGTGATCCGATTTTTCAAACTTCAGTTAGTGTGTAATGTTGCTGTTAGAGCATAAATAATACCTGTAAAATTATAAAGCTCAAAGTTCAATGCCAAGCGAGATATTTTATTTAACAGAAGTTCCCTTTCAAAGCCTACAGCGAACGGCCGGTTTGGACTACATCCCTGTACATCCTGCTTTAATGACGTCAGTAGAACAGTTTGTTGACTAACCTCCGCCCACAAGAATACGCGAAAAAGGGGGCGTGGTCTTGTTGCTCCCTCGTGGAGAAGAGGAAGTGTTGCGTTTGTATGTTTGTCGCCATGCCGTCGAGACGCTGTTATTTTCATCCCGGAGTCAAATCACCTTTGTTTGGCTTTCCCAGGGACGCTGTACTTATACCCCTTTTCCACCAAGGCAGTGCTAGAGCTAATTCAGAGCCAGAGCTAGTCCCAGTTCATAGTTGGTTCGACTGAGGAGCATTCTAAGAACCGTTTGCTTTTCCACATGCTGAGAGCCACAACAGAGTCATGTCTTACGTCACTGTATATGTCTCATCTCTCTCAGCAACGCTAGCGAGGCAGCGGCAGTGTTGCCAAGTCTACGGTTATGCCGCAGGCTTTTTTTCATGACCGCGGCTTGAAGCGACCCCAATTATGTAATATTTAGCCCCGGGAATGCGAATTTTAGTAGGCAACCATGCCAAAAAACACATATTTTACCCCCAAATGTGATTTTTACCGGGGAAGCCCCCCTGAAACGCGATTGGGCTTGTTTTGAGTAGCAATTGGGTGGGTTTTGTTGTGAAAACCTGACAACCCTGGGCAGCGGGAAACACACACACACCAGGCTTGTTCAAGATGCATCGGCGCTGCGCACACCGATCCACGTATGATAAAAAACGCATGAGTGAATCAAAAGCATAAGGAGTCGTATGCTCTCGCTGGACTCGTTATCATACTGCGATCGGTCTGCACAGCTGCGAACAAGCCTTCCATCAACAATGCAAACGTTGTGTTACTATTGATTCACATGGCTTTACAATCCTACATCGGCATCAAAACACAACGAAAACACAGCGAATCCAACACATTCATGCAGTTCGCCGTAATTTGTATAGACAGAGATTACAAACGAGCAGCAGCTGTTGGCTCCATTAGCTGCTATTTCACTATGGCGGATCTCCAGTTTGTGTTCGTCTTGTTGACCCCGCCCCCAGCGCATGACGTAATCGGTTCTTACTTCTAGCCCTGTTCTAGCCCAGCAATGTTTTGGTGCTACTTAAGAACCACTTTCCCTGGCTCGGAGCTGGGGCTTTGGGTGTGGAAACACAAAGAACCGATTTGAAACTAGGCTCTGGCTCCGATCTAGCTTTGGCTCTGCTTTGGTGGAAAAGGGGTATTAGAGATCATTGAGCGCATGCATCCCCGTTATGGTAAGAGGCGTGACTTTTCCGGGCAACGTGCGTAGCTGCTGTCGAATCACAACACGGGAACCGCTGGCACAATCAGAACTCGTTACGTGTTTCTGAAGGAGGGACTTCATAGAACAGGGAAATCTTTCAAGCCGTTTTGAGGACAGTGAAAACAGCGGTATACAGATAAGTAAATTGTGTGAAAAATACTGTTTTTTTACATGTGAAACATGAACACATGTTATATTGCACACTGTAAACACAATCAAAGCTTCAAAAAAACACGAAAAACGGGACCTTTAATGCCCAGAGCTCCCACTCAGCTAACACGGCAGCTATGGGGGCATATACATAAAGAGTGTCTTTGTGCCTCTTAACAGACACAAAATGCAATTATCCAACATGAACAGGGCCCTTACATGACAACGAGATGCGTTAAGCAACTTAGCCATTGTTTAAACTCACCGAAATAGTGTTTTATACGGCAAGCTGTAGTCTCGCGCTGAAGTCCCGTGGGAACTCCGTTGTAGCCGGTAAAATGTAAATAGTCCAGGGGGTGGAGCGTTACGAACCATTTCTTCACTTGTGATCCGATCATCAATCTTCACACACCCGACGCTCCTCCCCGCTGGACTATTTACATTTTATCGGCTACAACTGAGTTCCCACGGGACTTCAGCGCGAGACTACAGCTTGCGAAAACACTATTTCGGTGAGTTTAAACAATGGGTAAGTTGCTAAATGCATCTCGTTGTCATGTAAGGGCCCTGTTCATGTTGGACAGACATTTTAATTGCATTTTGTGTCTGTTAAGTATTATGTATATGCCCCCATAGCTGCCGTGTTAGCTGAGTGGGAGCTCTGGGCATTAACTGTAACAGCTCCGTGTTGCAAGTTTTTTTTTTCTTCTTCCTATAGACAGTACTCACAAAGGTATAACGATCAAGATTAACTTAAAAATTCACCGGAGTTCTCCTTTAAGAGCTGCGGTGGAGTTTCCCAATTAATAATGAGATTGAATATTGGCCTTTTCCTCACACAAAGCTTTAATATAGATACATAAGACTTGTAACCCAGCACATATGGATACTTTTATATTGTTGTTTTTTTTTGTTGCAGGTTGATAGATGTTGTTGCTTTGAACTACAAACCTTTATAGTGTATTTGGTAACACTTTAGAATACTGTTCCATCATTAATGAATCACTACACAGGAACAAATGAGTAACACATTATTAGCACTCTAGTAACTACTATTAACTAACAAGAAACTCTAATTAATAAATTAGTAAGTAATAGCGTTCAGTTGAAGGTGGTTGTTCACTAATAGTTAATCAATAGGCTAACTACACTCTAAAAAAATGCTGGTTTAAAAATAACCCAACTTGGGTTGAAAATGGACTAACCCAGCAATTGGGTTGTTTTAACCCAGCAATTGGGTTGTTTTAAGCAAACATTTAACCCAACCGCTGGGTTAAAATAACCCAATTGCTGGGTTAGTCAATTTTCAACCCAACTTAGTTGGGTTATTTTTAACCCAGCATTTTTTAGAGTGTACTATTTGATTTCACACCTCCCAGAGGACTACTAAGAACTACTATAAACAGATTCATAATTAACATGAATAATGCATAATATATCATTAATTCTAAAGTAAAGGTCATAGTAACCCATTAGCAATGACTGAAGTATTACCAAATCTTTCAGGAGAAATTATTAATTATTTGGATCAGTATTCTAAAGTGAAAAACACAATAACTCTAGTAATCACTGAAGTCATTGTAAGCTTTTTGTATAGAAATTCCTTCTGATGGATCTGATAAGTCGCTTACTGGATCTGAGTCATTACTAATGGGTTACTATGACCTTCACTTTAGAATTAATTATACATTATGCATTATTCACATTCATTATGAACCTGTATATAGTAGTGATTAGTTAGTTGTTGGTTAGATAAAAATAGTAGTTATTGATTAAATGAAGCTCTAGCGCTAGTTCTGCCAGAAAGAGTCAATGTTACTTCACTCATTACATCCAGACCTAACCAATCATGTCCTTATTCTCAGAGTATAAAAGACCGGTACTGACACCCCTGAGTCCTCAGATGCCGACGCCAACATTACCTCCATCCTCCCCACCACCACCACCAGGATGGTCCCCGTCTACACCTCTCAGGGGGTCGGCTGCACCCCTGCCTTCATCTTCAGGCAGGAAATGTAGAGTCCGTTACCCTCGAGACGAGAGATACGGACGGGGCCTACGCCAAAGAACCTCTAATTATAATACTTGCTGGTCTGTTAATAAACTTGCTATTTTATCGTATATCATCTGACCTCCAGAGTCTTTCTGGTAGAACTAATAGTGCACTATACCACATTCAACAGAGCACTATTCTTGTTAGTATTTTTCACTAGAGTATTAATAATGCGTTACTCATTTGTTCCTGTGTAGTTATTAATTAATGACGGAACAGTATTCTAAAGTGTTACTGTATTTTTGTATAGCAAAGAGCTGTGTGAAGATTCCTTAAAAATATATAAAATTTTCGAGTGAACTGCTCTTTTAAATGAGAGGTATTTACAAACGTCAACCAATAGATGGCAGTGCTTTGATGCGTATCTGGGTTCGAAAAGGCTTTGTGATGATAGATTAGCAAATGACAGTTCTGTTGGATTTGTAGTGTTGTGATATGGAACCAAAGCCCTGTGCCGCAGCTTAAATGTGGATGCTTTGCATTGGATTTAACCTTCTGTGTCACCGGATTCATTGATTTTCATGTTTATCTATCAAGTGAGCTTCAACTGGCACACGTAAAATGATGTCTTATTGGAAAAAAGGTAACAGTGACTATATATGTATAAAGAATGAACATGTTGTTTATTTGTATGCAAAGACATGGAAAGGAAAGAATGATGCCATAGGAGAAAGACGTTTTCATCGACTTCTCTCGCCCCTTCCTGCCTTTCGGAGCTTCTTCGTTCTGTTTTATTGATTGTGGCAATTGATCATTAATTACCTATTCTTATGCAAGCCAGGACATTTGTGTAGGCTCATTGAAGGATGTGGAATCAGACCAAGCAATAACTTGACTGTCACCCCAGGAATGTGCACAAAAAGAAACCTCACTCCATCACAACAATAAAGACTGGGGGGAAAGTGGTCTAAAAGCATGTTGTTATCACCGAACAAAAATGACCAGCTGGAATATGTATATATATAGTGCGATAAGGATGAAAGTTAAAAACAGAAAAAAATAAGTTTGTAAGAGGAGAGCTCCACTTAAAAGCAACCCTAATACAGCCTGTCCTCAGGATTTTTAATGGCCCTCTAGAGGATTTCGACACAGCAGTCGGCTTTAATGCAGTAACAAACAAGAACACTGCTAGCCTATCCTTTGCGGTGTGTGATGGTCACGCCGTCCCCTCTGCTCAAATCCTCTCATTGATGGCTAGTTATAATGAGACGAGCACTGTGATTAGATCAGGAAGCACCAGCACTAGGACGCCCTTTTTCTCCTAGAGAGAGCGCTAAAGAAAGCTTTGAGCGAGAAGCAGGTCAGACCATCTGGATGACAATTTTCTAATGATTTGCTGTAATGAAAGAAAAATATTTTTTTGAAGAGTTGTTTTAAAGGGTTAGTTCACCCCCAAAAAATGTATCAAAAATATCTTCATTAGTGTTCTGAAGATGAACGAAGGTCTTACGGGTTTGGAACGACACGAGGGTGAGGAATTAATGACAGGATTTTAATTTTTGGGTGAACTAACCGTTTAAGTGCATGTGAGCTCACCATATTGCACATTTCCAGCAAAATTAAAATCCTTCAAAGCCCTTTAATACTTTTACTAAAGCTGCAGTTCCATTCAAAGTTGCTTCGGATAAAAGCTCCTGCTAAATAAATGTTTTATTCATAAACATATAGAGATATTGGATAGTTATTCAACTCTGTGTTAGACATTAAACTGTGTTGTATGTTTTTTGTTCATTTTCAGATTGTTCTTAAGACATTAAGGGCCAGATCTACTAAACAAGGAAAATTCCCATAAAAGCGCCGTTTGGAGTGGAAAGTTGTGCGTGTGATCTACTGACGATGCACAAATTAAAGAACACAGACGCAGCCGGATCATTTCCATAATGACCAACACAATCTACCAAGAGCAGC
The DNA here is from genome assembly GCF_949357685.1 of Gobio gobio. NCBI lineage: Eukaryota > Metazoa > Chordata > Actinopteri > Cypriniformes > Gobionidae > Gobio > Gobio gobio. The sequence continues at coordinate 14,656,185 of NC_137114.1, forward strand.
GCAAATTAGCGTCTGGATTAAGACATGCTTTTTTTGGGCTGTAAATAATGGCGCAAAACACCAGTAAATTGACTAGCGCAAACCTTAGTAAATCCACTTGCATGATTCATTTAAATATTCTCCTCCCATTAATTTTGCGTCTGAAAGGGAAACTCCTACAAATGCATATGCAATAATGTCAGCCACACAAATAACTCTTTTCAGCGGTAGTTTTTCACTACGTGTCTTTAGTAAATCCTGATAGTAGTTTTTAACGCCAAAAGAGGGTTTGTAAATCTGGCCCTATCATAATCATTTAGAATTATTAAACCAAAATACATTCACCTAAAGGATTATTAGGAACACCATACTAATACTGTGTTTGACCCCCTTTCGCCTTCAGAACTGCCTTAATTCTACGTGGCATTGATTCAACAAGGTGCTGAAAGCATTCTTTAGAAATGTTGGCCCATATTGATAGGATAGCATCTTGCAGTTGATGGAGATTTGTGGGATGCACATCCAGGGCACGAAGCTCCCGTTCCACCACATCCCAAAGATGCTCTATTGGGTTGAGATCTGGTGACTGTGGGGGCCATTTTAGTACAGTGAACTCATTGTCATGTTCAAGAAACCAATTTGAAATGATTGGAGCTTTGTGACATTGTGCATTATCCTGCTGGAAGTAGCCATCAGAGGATGGGTACATGGTGGTCATAATGGGATGGACATGGTCAGAAACAATGCTCAGGTAGGCCGTGGCATTTAAACGATGCCCAATTGGCACTAAGGGGCCTAAAGTGTGCCAAGAAAACATCCCCCACACCATTACACCACCACCACCAGGCTGCACAGTGGTAAAAAGGCATGATGGACCCATGTTCTCATTCTGTTTATGCAAAATTCTGACTCTACCATCTGAATGTCTCAACAGAAATCAAGACTCATCAGACCAGGCAACATTTTTCCAGTCTTCAACTGTCCAATTTTGGTGAGCTCGTGCAAATTGTAGCCTCTTTTTCCTATTTGTAGTGGAGATGAGTGGTACCCGGTGGGGTCTTCTGCTGTTGTAGCCCATCCGCCTCAAGGTTGTGCGTGTTGTGGCTTCACAAATGCTTTGCTGCATACCTCGGTTGTAACGAGTGGTTATTTCAGTCAAAGTTGCTCTTCTATCAGCTTGAATCAGTCGGCCCATTCTCCTCTGACCTCTAGCATCAACAAGGCATTTTCGCCCACAGGACTGCCGCATACTGGATGTTTTTCCCTTTTCACACCATTCTTTGTAAACCCTAGAAATGGTTGTGCGTGAAAATCCCAGTAACTGAGCAGATTGTGAAATACTCAGACCGGCCCGTCTGGCACCAACAACCATGCCACGCTCAAAATTGCTTAAATCACCTTTCTTTCCCATTCTGACATTCAGTTTGGAGTTCTGGAGATTGTCTTGACCAGGACCACACCCCTAAATGCATTGAAGCAACTGCCATGTGATTGGTTGATTAGATAATTGCATTAATGAGAAATTGAACAGGTGTTCCTAATAATCCTTTAGGTGAGTGTATAACTCAATTTTACTGCTGAAGCTGCTGCCATTTTGAATTTTTACGAATTCTACAAGTACATAAACAATTTTTAGTCAGAATCTCGTAATTATAGCAATTCCGGCATGGTATGAATGCATAGGAACCTTGACTCACCCATCCATTTTACTTGTTTATTGTGTGCACATGTTTGCCTGACGTCACACACCCATGTCTTGATAAAATTATTTCCAACTTGGAAGTTTTTCCAATTAGGAAGTTAGAAATTCAACAGCCTGGCCCAGTGTTGCCACCGTGTGAACAAAGTAGTTCACAATACAAAGGTAATGGAACCATTTGATTTGTGCGGTTAGAGCATATTTCAGATTTTTACACGGACACTAGTATCTATTGCGAAATGTCATCATCAACACACATTTTCTTTTCTTACACATGTGCCTTGATTATTTTTCACTAAATAGTTGCTCTACTAGGTGTTTATGGAATGCCAAGTCTGCCTAAATTAAAAGTAAATACAGTGGGGAGAACAAGTATTTGATACACTGCCGATTTTGCAAGTTTGCCCACTTACAAAGCATGTAGAAGTCTGTAATTTGTATCAAAGGTACACTTCAACTGTGAGAAAAACAAAAATCCAGAAAATCACATTGTATGATTTTTAAATAATTACTCTCCCTCGGTCTGGGGCACCATGCAAGAACTCACCTCGTGGGGCATCAATGATCATTAGGAAGGTGAGGGATCAGCCCAGAACTACACGGCAGGACCTGGTCAATGACCTGAAGAGAGCTGGGACCACAGTCTCAAAGAAAACCGTTAGTAACACACTACACCGTCATGGATTAAAATCCTGCAGGGATTCTGCAAGGTCCCCCTGCTGAAGCCAGCCCATGTCCAGGCCCGTCTGAAGTTTGCCAATGACCATCTGGATGATCCAGAGGAGGAATGGGAGAAGGTCATGTGGTCTGATGAGACAAAAATAGAGCTTTTTGGTCTAAACTCCACTCGCCATATTTGGATGAGTACAACCCCAAGAACACCATCCCAACCGTGAAGCATGAAGGTGGAAACATCATTCTTTGGGGATGCTTTTCTGAAAAGAGGACAGGACGACTGCAGCGTATTGAGGGGAGGATAGATGGGGCCATGTATCGCGAGATCTTGGCCAATAACCTCCTTCCCTCAGTAAGATCGTTGAAGATGGGTCGTGGCTGGGTCTTCCAGCATGACAACGACCCGAAACACACAGCCAGGGCAACTGAGGAGTGGCTCCGTAAGAAGCATCTCAAGGTCCTGGAGTGGCCTAGCCAGTCTCCAGACCTGAACCGAATAGAAAATCTTTGGAGGGAGCTGAAAGTCCGTATTGCCCAGCGACAGCCCCGAAACCTGAAGGATCTGGAGGTCTGTATGGAGGAGTGGGCCAAAATCCCTGCAGCAGTGTGTGCAAACCTGGTCAAAAACTACAGGAAACGTATGATCTCTGTAATTGCAAACAAACATTTCTGTACCAAATATTAAGTTCTGCTTTTCTGATGTATCAAATACTTATGTCATGCAATAAAATGCAAATTAATTACTTAAAAATCATACAATGTGATTTTCTGGATTTTTGTTTTAGATTCCGTCTCTCACAGTTGAATTATGATACAAAGCATGTAGAAGTTTTAAGTGGGCAAACCTGCAAAATCGGCAGTGTATCAAATACTTGTTCTCCCCACTGTAAATACATAAATAAATATACAAAATGTAAAAAAAAGCAAAAATAAATGTATAAATACATATACAAAAAGCAAAAAAACTAAAACAATTATTTATACATTTATTTCCTTATGTATGTATATATTTATTTTTTTCCACTTTTATTTATTTATACATTTATTCATTTCTATTTTTATTTATTTCTACATTTATGTATTTTTAAATTTCTTTGTCCATAGGGTAATGAGGAGGGTGTGGTTTACCTCAGACATAGCAATCGAGCTCAGAGAAGGCGAGGGCGAAGCATTGAGGCCACAGTGACACCAATAAGTATAGCCTACTGACGTTGATACTGTCTGTGATGAATGACTTGTATATGGCCAAAATATATCACGGGTTAAGTCATATCACTGTACTGTGTGACATGGATAGGCTACTCTTTATTCCGGACATGCCCGTAGAACGTTGTCTGGTCTGGATTTGTAAAATGTCCTGGGCTAACAAACATGAACAGCAACATCTTCAACAGATCTGATAACAGAGACTTGATATTTTCCCGGTCAGAACACATGGAAAGGAAGCAGAGCACATATAGGCTACAGTGACCTCATATTGATCAATGCATTTGAAACGAGACCACAAATTCACTTCACATTCATATTTCCTATTTGTACACACTCTAAAAAATTATTCAGTGGCTTAGTAAATATCACAGTAATAATTCACTTTATTAACTTAATAAAATTTCTAAATATCATTTACTTGATGTTTTGAGTTGAACATACCAAAATAATTGACTAAAAATCCAACAGTTCATTTTGTCTCAAATTTACAGTTATATTTAAGTTTTTTTTCACTAAAAGAATTTAGTGTTCGAATAACCAATTATTTATTTAAAATATACTTAATATATTTGTGAAATTTCTATCAAAATATTTGAGAAAGGATAATTAAATCGATCTGTTTGAAGAACTACAAATATTACTTAATTCAAATCAAGATTATTAATATTTAACATGCACTGAAGAAATTTAGTAAGTTTACTTGATTAAAACACTGCACCCCTCCCCCGCCCCTTGACGTGACGACAGCTCGACGGTAGATTGAGCGCACCCGCAGGCTGTTTGAATTCTCTTCAGTCTCCAGAGCAGTTTGTTCTTCTCAGCGTCGCAGAATTGGAACATTTCCTCTGTGAAATTTAGGTTTGTGTGTTTTATTTTATCTATAAAATCATTACTGTTCTTAAAATCTTTTTATTTAATGCAAAACAACATACAGGGATGCAATGTGAGTAAACGAGTGCTGCATCTGTCTTTGAAGCCCCTGGTGCTACTGCCTTGCTCAAAACACACAACTTTATTCCTTAAAGGAGCTGTATGTAGGACTGTGGCCACAACTGGTACTGCAATCACTTTCAAATTACTGTAGACCGGTGTATCCCCTCTCCCCCTCCCCTGACTCGAGGTTGCCAGCTAGGCTGCAGGATCCAGCAGGAACGTAGGCTGCTACAAGGAGCTTTCAATGGCAAGTGACGTGTCGTACACAGTAAGTTTTTTTTCTTTCTGTTAATTATTTTTATGCTTCAAGAGCGATGTTTTGTGAAGTAATTATGAATCGCAAAAATGTACTAATGGCGATTAGCCAAATATAATCGTAAATATGAACGCTCGTATGTGACAGTACATTCCCACATGAAAAAATACTATAGTAAAATTACAGCAAAGCTAAATAACATTAGCAATGGTCATACAGGTCCACTTGCAGCATGTTTTGTCCACTATATATGCGAAGAGATAGTCAAGATGGCGCCGAGGACGGCCGCAACGTCGCAAGCTCTGCTGAAGCATTGTAGTTTTTTGTTTGTTCTGTTTATAGTTTTTGTGTTTTTTGTCTTGGATGTTGTCTGCCTTACTACGTACGACAGACAGACACTTTTGGACATTGGTTCGGCAATCGCACACCGAAAACCGGACTTTAAATTCATCAACGACGACACGCCGTTTACAAACACAGCAGCGGAACCCTTTGTCTGGGTGGCCCGGCCGCGGAGACGCGGCCGGAGAAGGGGCTGTAGAGCTGGCGTACTCGTCAGATTAAGACGCCGCGCAAACCGACCCCCGCTTCCCAGTATTTTACTGGCAAATGTTCAGTCTCTGGACAATAAACTCTGCGAGCTGAGAGCGCGGATCTCTTTCCAACGAGACACGAGGGACTGCTGCATTATCTGCCTTACAGAAACTTGGATGTCCGCTGAGATTCCAGACTCAGCCATCGAAACCACGGGGTTCTCCGTGCATCGGATGGACAGAGAAAAAGATCTCTCCGGGAAAAGCAAAGGCGGGGGTGTGTGTTTTATGATCAACCGATCCTGGTGTGATCAGAGGAACGTACACTCTATCAAGTCTTTCTGCTCTCCTGATCTGGAATTTCTCATGGTTCTGTGCCGACCATTCTGGCTACCGAGGGAATTCACCGCGGTCATCATCACAGCGGTGTATATTCCCCCACAAGCCGACACAGACCGGGCACTAAAGGAACTGTATAGGTCAGTGAGTGAGCAGGAAACCGCGCATCCTGAGGCTGCGTTTATTGTGACCGGGGACTTTAACAAAGCCAACTTCAAGCGCATCGCACCCAAATACCACCAACATGTTAGCATCAACACGCGAGGGAACCGTGTTTTAGACCACTGCTACTCCCCCTTCAAGGAGGGTTACAAGTCCCTCCCTCGCCCACCATTCGGCAAATCAGATCACGCGTCCATTCTACTTTTGCCCGCTTACAGGCAGAGACTGAAACAGGAAGCACCCGCCCTCAGAACCATCCAGTGCTGGTCAGACCAATCGGACTCTATGCTACAGGACTGTTTTGATCACGCGGACTGGGAGATGTTCCGGTCGGCCTCTGATGACGACATCGAGGTCTACGCTGATAGCGTAACGTGTTTCATCAGGAAGTGCGTAGATGACGTTGTTCCGACCAAAACAATTCGGCTGTACCCAAACCAGAAGCCGTGGATAAATGGGGATGTTCGCGCGGCACTCAATGCGCGGACCTTCACTTTTAACTCTGGTAATGCGGAGGAGCATAAACAAGCAAGTTATGCCCTCCGGAAAACAATCAAAGCAGCAAAACGCCAGTACAGGGACAAGATTGAAGGACAGTTCAACACCACCGACTCCAGAAGCATGTGGAGGGGAATTAACACCATCACAGACTATAAAGGGAACACAAACTCCACCGTGAACACGGCTGCCTCTCTCCCGGACGAGCTCAACACCTTTTATGCTCGCTTTGAGGGAAATAACACCGCCCTCACGGAGAGAGAGCTCGCGGCTGAAGATACAGAGGTTAGTGCACTCTCCGTATCTGAAGCGGATGTAACCCGATCCTTCCGGCGGGTGAACGTCCGAAAAGCTGCGGGTCCAGACGGGATTCCCGGCCGCGTCATCAGAGCGTGCGCGCGCCAACTGGCTGGAGTTTTCACGGACATTTTCAACCTGTCCCTCTCCCTGTCTGTGGTCCCCACATGCTTCAAAACGTCCACCATTGTTCCTGTACCTAAGCAGTCAAAAACACTCTGCTTAAACGACTGGCGTCCTGTTGCTCTGACCCCCATCATCAGCAAATGCTTTGAGAAACTAGTCAGAAACCACATCTGCTCTGTTCTCCCCCCCTCACTGGACCCACTGCAGTTTGCATACCGCAAAAACCGCTCCACTGATGATGCCATTTCATCAACAATTCACACTGCTCTCTCCCACCTGGAAAAGAGGAACACATATGTGAGAATGCTGTTTGTAGACTACAGCTCAGCATTCAACACCATTGTGCCCTCCATACTTGACATTAAACTCCGGGCTCTCGGCTTAAACAGCTTGTTATGCAGCTGGATCCTGGACTTCCTGTCAAACAGACGCCAGGTGGTCAGAATGGGCAGTAACATCTCCTCACCACTGACTCTCAACACTGGAGCCCCTCAGGGCTGTGTTCTCAGCCCACTCCTGTACTCTTTGTACACACATGACTGTGTGGCAACCCACAGCTCCAACACCATCATCAAGTTTGCTGACGATACGACGGTGGTAGGTCTCATCACTGACAATGATGAAACGGCCTACAGAGAGGAGGTGCACACTCTGACACGGTGGTGTCAGGAGCACAACCTCTCCCTCAACGTCAGCAAGACCAAGGAGCTGGTGGTCGACTTCAGGAGGAATGAGAGAGAACACCGCCCCATCACCATCGATGGAGCACCGGTGGAGAGAGTCAGCAGCTTCAAGTTCCTCGGTGTCCACATCACAGAGGAACTCTCATGGTCCGTCCACACCGAGGCCGTTGTGAAGAAGGCTCATCAGCGCCTTTTCTTCCTGCGACGGCTGAGGAGGTTTGGAATGAGCCGCCACATCCTCACACGGTTCTACACCTGCACCATAGAGAGCCTGCTGACTGGCTGCATCACCACCTGGTACGGCAACAGTACCGCCCGCAGCCGCAAAGCCCTGCAAAGGGTAGTGCGCACAGCCAGCTGCATCATCGGAGGTGAGCTTCCCTCCCTCCAGGACATTTATGTCAGGCGGTGTGTGAAGAGAGCTCAGAGGATCACCAGAGACTCTAGCCACCCGAACCATGGGCTGCTCTCACTGCTGCCATCAGGCAGACGGTACCGCAGCATCAGATCACGCACCAGCCGACTCCAGAACAGCTTCTTCCCACAAACAATCAGACTCCTTAACTCTTGACCCATCAGGATCATAACACACACTGGACAGAATATCACTCAGCACAACCCACTGTAGATAAACACACATTATATACACATTTATTTATCATACAGCATCTATTGCACTTTGGATTTCAATTTTTCAATCTGTGAATAATATTTTATACTGTACATTGTATATTATTATTACTATTATAGCGTAATGTATATTGTTTAGTGTATGTTTAGTGTATATTGTTTAAAGTATATGTATATTGTAAGTATGTGTATATTGTTTAAAGCTGTGAGAACTACACTCACATTGTGTAAATTATTTATTGTTTATTGTAGAGTTTACTGTGCTGTGAGTAATTGTGGGCGCATCAGTGTAATCTGATGCTGCTTTAAATGTTGTACATGTCATGTCATGACTACCATGTTGCTCGGAACTGCACCTAAGAATTTCACCTACTGTTGCACTTGTGCATATGTAGAGTGACAAATAAAGTGATTTGATTTGATTTGATTTGAAGAACGAATGAGGAATAATTTTTACTGAGGTAACGTTAGGCTACAGTCTCAAATACGTTTTCACAGTGCCATAATAGGCGTGCTAATGTTGTTTTCCTCAGCGTCCCAGCATAATGACAGAGAAACGGGCTCTGATAAGGCATTACTAATGTTAGCAATGACGACTCGCCGTTTTTATTTACCAAACAATTCCTTAACGTTACCTTTTCAATTCAATGACCCACCTCCTCCATCTGCGCTAACCTAACGTTACTTTGCACGAACATGCATAACTTTGTTCGACTGTCATGAATATTTGAAATGTCCATTTACATTAAGTACAAGTTAGCCAAACATAGATGAACCTTACCTGTCCAGGAGAAAATTAGCAACGTTGGCATCAGTCTTCAAATTATTCTCCGTTTTCAGCCGTCTCCATCTTTCAAAGGCATCTCTTATCCAAATCCTTGTTTTATCTCGGACAATGTCACAACGTTTTTCTGATTCATAACGAGGCCGTTTAGGTTTCGTAAAGTTAGACATTGTTTATCCAAAAAGTTTGTAGCTGCAGCTGTGGTAACTAGAGCAGAGCTGGCAACCCGAATGCAGAAACACTACTGACTTCGTGATTGGTAGATAGGTGGAGGGTGGCGCTTCAGGCATGACACAACATGTCAACATCAACATCAGTTGAGGGCTGCAACTTCACTTTTAAAATGACAATATCTTGGCCTGACAACTGTTGTCAGTGATATAAGTATTTGAAATTAACATGATTTCTTAATGTCTAGTGACATATCAGGGCCATTTTATGATTAATTTAAATACATTTCTTACATACAGTTCCTTTAAGATAATGAATATAATTCATTTGGATGATAAAATGTTCTTAAAACTGTGCACTGTTTGTTTATTGGCAGGTTATGGAGTCAGGCGCATTGCAGCATCTTTGAGCTATGAGTGAAATGCAGGACGGCGGTCTGAAGTTCAAAGGCCACCCGCAGAGCGCGATATGGTGGAAATTGGATAACAGACAGGTTGATTACACTTGAATTACTTTTAAATGTTTAATTTTTACTTCTAAAATGTTTGTTACATGAGTTTAAATGTTGTAAATATGTTGTAAAATATTGTATACATGTCAAAACTGTAATATGCTGTATTGCTTTACTCATCGACAATAAAGGCCAATGTCATATATAAGTGCGGTGTGGAGTATTTTACAAAGGTTTAGAGGAAATTAAAGTTAATATTAAAGTTATACTATAAGAGTTAATATTACTCATAAATAAAAACAGTTAATTTTACTCATAAATATAGTTTTTTTAAATGTTTTTCCCCCAATTTTTTCTACTCAATTTTATTTGTGAATGAACCAAATGTAGTTACACAGATCTACTTATTTTTTTTACTTGCATTTGCTCAGCTCATACTGTGTATTTAATTGATTTCACTGCTATAAAATTTACAAAAAAATTTTAGTGTAAAAATGTTTCACCAAAGAAATTGAGTAAATCATAGTAACATTTTGTTGTTTCACTTCACGTGTGGACAGTCACATTCTCACAGAGTATAATTGTTTTTTCTTGGTGTGGTTTAATTATTAATCACACGTCTTAGGCTAAGTTATCAACTGGAAATATCCAGAACTAGATCAATCAAAGGAGCTGGTGAAACACACACGTCATGCATTACACATACACAGATGCATCATCCTCTTTCAAACAGCACCTGTCATGTACCCTCATATTTTTGAGCTAACTGCATTTTAATGTAACTTCCAAAAACAATAGTGATAGCAACAGAAGCACACTTATTTTCTATGAAGCGGTGGTAGTCTTTAGCCTACCCCCATAAACTGATGTCCAGGGGCAACCTTATGACCTATGACTTAACCCGTGATCTAAGACTTTGGCCATATACCTATCCAAGTCATTCATCACAGACAGTATCAAGGTCAGTTGGCTATACTTATTGTATCTCGGCCACACCACAAGGTGTCACTGTGGCCTCAACGATTCACCCTCGCCTACTCTGAGCTCGATTGCCATGTCTGAGTTAAACCACGCCCTCCTCATTACACTACGGATAAATAAATGTAAAAATACATAAAGGTAGAAATAAATAAATGTATAAATACATAAATGTAAAAATAAAGAAATGTATAAATAAATAAATGTAGAAATGAATAAATGTGGAAATAAATAAAAATAGAAATGAATAAATGTATAAATAAATAAAAGAATGAATAAATAAATAAATGTGGAAAAAAATTATACATACATAAATAAGGAAATAAATGTATAAATAATATTTTTTTATTTTAGCTTTTTACATTTCTTTGTATATTTATTTATTTATGTATTTATTTTTTTATTTTTTAGCTTTTTTACATTTCTTTGTATATTTCTTTATATATTTCTTTATTTATTTATTTTTTAGCTTTTTTACTTTTCTTTGTATATTTATTTATATATTTATCTTTTTAGCTTTTTTACATTTATTTGTATATTTCTTTATATATTTATTTTGAGCTTTTTTACATTTCTTTGTATATTTATTTATATATTTATTTATTTATTTTTAACTTTTTTTACATCTCTTTGTATATTTATTTATATATTTATTTGTTTATTTTTAACTTTTTTACATCTCTTTGTATATTTATTTATATATTTATTTATTTATGTTTAGCTTTTTTTACATTTCTTTGTATATTTATTTATATATTTATTTATTTATTTTTAACTTTTTTACATCTCTTTGTATATTTATTTATATATTTATTTATTTATTTTTAACTTTTTTACATCTCTTTGTATATTTATTTATATATTTATTTGTTTATTTTTAGCTTTTTTTACATTTCTTTGTATATTTATTTATATATTTATTTATTTATTTTTAACTTTTTTACATCTCTTTGTATATTTATTTATATATTTATTTATTTATTTTTAACTTTTTTACATCTCTTTGTATATTTATTTATATATTTATTTGTTTATTTTTAGCTTTTTTTACATTTCTTTGTATATTTATTTATATATTTATCTATTTATGTTTAGCTTTTTTTTACATTTCTTTGTATATTTATTTATTTATGTATTTATTTTTAGCTTTTTTTTACATTTCTTTGTATATTTATTTATACATTTATTTATTTTTAGCTTTTTTACATTTCTTTGTATTTTTATTTATGTATTTATTTATTTTTAACTTTTTTAAAATTTCTTTGTATATTTGTTTATATATTTGTTTATTTATTTTTAGCTTTTTTTAGTTTTTTTACATTTCTTTGTTTATTTATTTATAGCTTTTTTTTTTTTTTTTTACATTTCTTTGTATATTTATTTATGTATTTATTCATTTTTAACTTTGGCAGACTTGGCGTTCCATAGGTGGCCACACTAGATCCAGAATGAAAAAGAGAATGGAAAATACAGATTTTAAAAGACTTTATTTGCCCATCGAATTCTCGCAATTACTTTAATTCCAATATGTCGCAAACACATGGAAACCTTGACTCACTAATGAATTTTACTTGTTAAAAAGGGGATGTTTGGTAAGAATTTCCACCTTTGAACTTAAAATGCCATTCTTTTGCATTGTTTCCAAGTAGGAAGTTAGAGATTGAGATTTTCCTAGTTGAATGGTATGCAGCATGAGTTTTCTTCTAATGATCACTCACTGTAATAGTAGAAGTAGCTGTAAGCCATATAGCTGGTGTATGTGTGAAAACTCTCCTCAAACCAGCCATCATGAGAAGCAGGAGGATGTGATAAAGATGCCACTGCCGGTGCTGCAGGCATAAGCTGTAGTGTGGAAACACTCTGTTATCCGTGCACTACTCTGGGATCTTGAGCAGCAGGGGTTGAGTTGATGCCCAGAGGAAAGAAGTTAGTGTCAGGAGAGTTTAATGAAGAAGCTGGAAAGTGGCGTTTGTCATCGATCTTTACACATTGAGAACAATGGATACGCCAAAATAGACCCTAGCTAGCCCACTTACAGTCAGAACCCAGACTCTGTTGCAGGCAAACACAGCAGAAACATCCTGGATCAACATCTTTTGCTGAAAATTCATATTACTGTCCCTTAACATTTAGCACAATTAAACTGCATTAGCATTATCAAACATAGGCTAACTGCTAATCTAAAAGCACATTTTGATTAAGTTTTAGTCATAGTCTTTTGACTAAAATGTCATATTTTAGTCACCTGAATTGTTTTTAGTTTTAGTCGACTAAATATTATAAGATTTTAATCTTATAAAAAAAAATCTAATGAGTTAATTTGTAATGCATTCATTGAGGATGTAAGCATTACATAACCAACTGTTACTTGAATACATGTCAAAACGGACATTTGGCATAATTGTGTTTTTAACCGTTCAAGCGCAAAAAGACACGAAAGGCAGCTCAGTTCGCTTTTTATTGTTTGTTTTTTAAAAACATCTATATAGTTTTTGTAATGTTGTATTTCTGTTTTAGTTAGTATATCAGGTTAAGCTAAAGCTTCAAATAAGCTTAAGTTTTTTTTTTGTTAACATTTATTTAATTTCAAATAATGAAATTATGTCATTTTTAATGGTTTTAGTTATCTATTATAACCCTGATACTTTATTGAATGTCCAATACTGTTCTTAGTCTTTCCTCCTGGCTATGAATTAAATGAGAATTAAATTAAATACAGTTTATTGTGTAACCAAAAACTTATATAAAATGAGTGACTTTTAATTATAAACAAGCTCGAAATATACATTGACTCTTATTTTGAAATGTCTGTGCCTAATTATCGGTCTTTGTCAGGTGATGTCACACTCGTGAGAACCGAAGTGCATTATGGGTGGAGCCGCCATTTGTAAGGTATCAATGCTGTGGGGTTCTATTGTTAGAGATTTGTGTTTTTGATTCATTTCTTTTCAGTGATAAAATGGTCCGTTCTTGTTGTGTGATAGGCTGCAAAAGTAAGTCTCATGACAGAAAGGGTCAAAAACTAAACAACGGGGAAAGGTTTTTTAGCTTTCTCACTTTGAAGAAAGGCCATGGACAGCATGTAGCGGACGTAACGAGGTGTCGGATGGCCTGGGTTGCAGCGGTGCGACTCAAAAACATCACCTTTGCAAATATATCTCCGAATGTCCTATAATAAAATACACTATTAAATTCTACATACATTAATTTACTTCAGTAATGTCAGACAGTGTGTTTCATGATGATGACTTGTTTCATTGGAACATTGTTTCTGTTTTATTGTGTTAGGCATTTTGGTTTGTGTAATTGAACAAAAATGCACGAAAAGGGTATTAAATAATTAAAAATTCTTCCTACTCGCAGCACGTTCAAACTAAACAAGCCATCCTTAATCATTAATGAATTATACAGTTAACATGACATCATTATCATTACAGCAAGCCCACCTTTGCTGATACTGCTGTGTTGTCGCAGTCCTTCAGTCGGAATGTAAATAAATCCTGTACCCAGCCATTGGTGAAATGTCTGTGGGCTTCAAGAGATTTATAGTTTTTAAATTTTTCATTGGTATATGCGCTTATATCATAAATAAGATAGTTGACAGTGTCGAGGTATGAGGATGGAGGTTAGCCTGACAAGCCAGACCCACATCAAGATGTTGGGTCTGGGAACTCACCATTGGCAGGGCTCAATCCGAGGGGCGGGATAAACGGTTGTCTTTCAAATTCCCTCTGCACACAATAGTATTGCGCTACAACCAACCAGAGCAATGAAGAAGGTGAAGCGGAGCTAGTTGATAGATTAAACTTTCACCGTATCCGGTCGGCAAAACTCCAAACACATCTTCCTTTCTTAAGAATGACTTCAGTGCCGTTCTTTGTTCTTTTCTCAAAGAAAAGCTTAACTCCAAGTCTTCCAGAGTCGCGGCCAAAGCCGATTCGAAAGACCGCTGTTCGCCAGCTTCTTTGTTTACGAGTAGCACGCGGAACCGTGGCAACTCTCCCGTCATTATGTTAAACCCGCCCACCGACTCTATACACAATGTGATTGGCTTGACCAGAGTTTGGTTTTACCAGCTCACAAGCCAACGGAGAGTTGCTAGACGCCCTGGCTACAAATTAGATTTGCTGCCGCTAGGGTGCGTCTAGATTTCTAGGCTAGATGGAGGTAGCAATGCGGGGTTCAGTGCTCTAACTTCAGTCAGCTCATATGGATCTATGTTCTGAAAGGATGACAATTTTTACATCTTAAAGTAAACATTGTCATTATTCATCAGCTTTAGTTCATAAACAATTACCTGTCATAAATGTGTGCTATTCATTGATTGAGAAGCAAGAAATTGGGAACAGGAAAGAGACGACGTAACATGGACAACGTACCAGCACAGGACAGAAAACGGAAGGAGATTAAATAGGAGACAAACAAGGTAGGTAACGAGGGACAACAGGTGGGGCAAATTAATCACTAATCCGATGACAAGAAGGGTGGGGTCAAGACTGCAGACAGGAGCGCATGGCCCAGATACAACTAAAACACCACATGTGCAAAACAAGACAGGACAGACATGTGACATTACCCCCACCCCTTAAGGAGCGGATACGAGACGCTCCACTAGACACAAACCAGGGCGGGACAGGAGGGACAGACCAGGGGGAGACAGAAAGTTCAGGGGGCCAGGGCGGCCCGCAGAGTTCGGGAGGCAAGGGCGGCCCACATGGTGCACGGGACGGAGCCCTCTCTGGACTCGGTGCATGGGACGGAGCCCTCCCTGGACTCTGTGCACGGGACGGAGCCCTCCCTGGACTTGATGCACGGGACGGAGCCCTCCCTGGACTTGATGCACGGGACGGAGCCCTCCCTGGACTTGATGCACGCGACGGAGCCCTCCCTGGACTCGGTGCACGTGATGGAGCCCTCCCTGGACTCTGTGCACGGGACGGAGCCCTCCCTGGACTCGATGCACGCGACGGAGCCCTCCCTGGACTCGATGCACGCGACGGAGCCCTCCCTGGACTTGATGCACGGGACGGAGCCCTCCCTGGACTTGATGCACGCGACGGAGCCCTCCCTGGACTCGGTGCATGGGACGGAACCCTCCCTGGACAAATTTAGTTTGTTTCCGTTTTTTTGTGTTCGTTCCTTGAACCGGTTCGGAGCCCTAAAGAAAATACTGGAGACCACAAGGGGCATCACTAGTTTAAAAGAGTACAGACATTTTTATTGGTCATAACTTTTGAGAAATAGCATAGGCAGTTTGCATACATTCTCAAATGAAGTGTAATTTGAAAGGATGTGTGTTCATCTTTGCTAAGCATTCGCTTCAAAACAAAGTATACTTTAAGCCTTACCCTAAAATCTGATTGGTCGATAGGACCCCCCCCCCCCTCCTTTCAAAGAAATTACTTTGATTTGATGTGGTTAGTAGCAAATGAATTGTGGAAACTGAGGCTAGTCAAAACAGGGTTGACCGCCCTGTGGCTCTTACAACATAAGAGACACAGAGGAATAAAAAGAGTGGTTGAACCGTGGACGTTTGTATTTTTCCAAACCACTGTGGTTATGCAGCAATGTGTGCAACATGCTGTTAGAACAGGGATGCTACTACTATTTTTGGCCGTTGAGCTGTCACTGGCTATTTTGACAGGAAAGCTGTAGGGGAGGGTAGATGAGGAGGGAGTGAGGGCAAATGTGAAAGTGAGCAGCGCTTTGAAAATGAGCTTTACGAGGTGTCATACATTGAAATGGACAAAGAGAATTTTCAATTGGATTAGAGAGCAGAGCCAAAGTGATCATACTGCCTACATGTGGGAATGGGCTTGTACTCACATACTCGCTCCTGGAGTCCCATTAGCCACAGCCGAGGAGCTGTTATTGATCTGTGCACCTCCAGACTCCTTGTTGTCTGAGTACAACGTTATTGCAGTGAATTATTGGCATCGTAGGTCATTAATCCTCTTATGTTTCACGATGAATCAAACATGCTGTCCTTATGGTCAATTACACCCTCATCTGCATTATGGTTTAGCCTACTTAGGAAATAAATTGTGTGCATATATATATATATATATAAAATAAAAGCCTAAAGCCATTTGGAACATGTTCTCTAAGCGATGGTACATTTATGAAGGATAAACAAGCCTTTGATTAATGTCTGGAATATAATGCGAGTTAAAGGTTAAATCTCTAATTGTGTAATGTTAATGTTTTCTCTTATCACAGTCAGATGTTACTTCAAGTGTCTTGCAGAAGAATGTAAAGACTGTGATTCTGTGGAGTTTGTTTGAGCCAATGAGATCTTTGTTCAGACTATCAGTCCAAATTCAATTTTTGTGCATATCCGATTG
This sequence comes from Gobio gobio, assembly GCF_949357685.1. Taxonomy (NCBI): domain Eukaryota; kingdom Metazoa; phylum Chordata; class Actinopteri; order Cypriniformes; family Gobionidae; genus Gobio; species Gobio gobio. The sequence continues at coordinate 14,672,932 of NC_137114.1, forward strand.
GAATCCGTTCATATTTAGCAAGTCTGAGCGGCAAAAGATCAGTGTGGAAATCTGTTTCAGGCTACTTTCACACTGTCAGTCCAAATCCGATTATTTCCGGATTTCAAATCACATATCTACGGTGGCCCAGTAGTGCACAACACAACGAAATATAAAAAGCAAACATAAGTTCACAACACAAAGAAAACAAGCCACAACACAACAAAAAAGCCACAACACAAATAAATCAAGCCACAACACAACGGAAACAAGCCACAACACAACGAAATCAAGCCACAACACAACAGAAATGTTCTCAACCACTCGGGGGCACTTGGAGCGCGGTAAAGTTGCCACTGTTCTATAGAGTCGGCAATCTTACAAAGAAATCAATACCACAATTAGTTTTAACAGTATGTAGGCTAACCATTGTTTATCAATATGAAATATTAATTTACAATCACCTACATGCATTATAGCTGAATATTTATGCTCGGGAAGGCTTTGAGCCGATACCACTGCCAATTCCACCAATTGGTTGAAACGTATAATTTGTATTCATTAAAATTGCTTTTAACATTTAAAAACAGACATGTTAAAATTCCACAGCTTGATTGTGTTGGTAAAACTGACTTATTATTAACAATAGCACATCAAAAAAAGTTAATTTAATTCATACAAATTATAGGTTTCAACTTGGTGGAATTGGCAGACGCTCCCTTAGCGCCGTGGCAGCGGGTAAAAGCGTTCTCGAGAATAAATATGCAGCTATAATGCACGTAGGTGATTTTGAATTGATATTTCATGTCGATATACAACTGCACACTTAAAACTGATTGTAGTGTTTGAATATTTGTAAGACTGGCGAATCTACAGAACAATGCAAAGAAAACTAACTTTACCGCACTCCGAGAGCCCCCTAGTGGTCGGGAGCATTTCCTTTGTGTTGTGGCTATTTCGATGTGTTGTGGATTTTCCGTTGTGTTGTGGCTTGATTTCATTGTGTTGTGGCTTTTTAGTTGTGTTGTGGCTTGATTTCATTGTGTTGTGGCTTTTTAGTTGTGTTGTGGCTTGATTTCATTGTGTTGTGGCTTTTTAGTTGTGTTGTGGCTTGATTTCGTTGTGTTGTGAACTTATGTATGCTTTTTAAATTTCATTGTGTTGTGCACTACTGGGCCACCGTACATATCAATGTAGCTTGAATCGCATTTCACATGATTTTTTGCCGTTCACACTTGCTAAAAATCGTGCTAAAAATCTGTTTATTTCCAAATCTGATTATTTTTGGATTTCAAATCACATATGAATGTATCTCGAAACGGATTTCATGTGATTTTTTGCAGTTCACACTTGCTAAATCGGACTTCAATCGGATATGCACAAAAATCAGACGTGCAGAACCTGATTTCACCAAGTGCAACATGTTCCTGGATCAAGATCTTTGTTGATCCTAGAACAACACTCCAACATTCCTAGAATCAACCAGTTTTTTCAGTTTTATGGTACAAGTGCTTCCACATCAGTGTTATTCGCCTATCATTTCCTTCTGATTTTAGGGATAACTTATGGCTGGGGTTAGATTTAGGGGTAGGGATAGGACTAAATATTCGGACAGGAATGTTCTTATAGGATTAACAAAATATGTTTACCCAGTGTCAGACATTGTTATAGGGAACATGTTGAACGTCGTTGCAGAAACTGTGCCGGGCATTTTCAACACAGAAGAAAATGACATTATGATGGAAACAAGCTTTGAGAGCTCAGAGACGACAGCACAAAATAAAGCCAATCATACAAGCCTCAGTAGTCCAGTGTGGCTGCTACATGTTGTAAATAAAACAGCATCTGTATTGCAAACCCCTCCATGTTTGTTGCTGTTGTTGTTTTTGGCACATGCCTACTAATGCAACATCATTGCCGTAGAAACCAATACAGATATTCCAGAAAATAAAAGAGCGCCATAGGACACAAATCGGATCTGAACAATTGTGATACACAGTGTGGACAGTCAATTATTTAGATCAGATTTCAATCTGATTCACAAATCCGATTTGGACAGACAGTGTGAACGTATAGCTACCTGCATCTCAGTGGCAGTTGCTTGGCTGGTGCAAGGCTATTCTGAAGTATGTAATTTAAATTATCTTATGGCTTATGTCCAGCTTATGGGCTGGACACATCGAAGGACACACTTGTAATTCACTCTGGAGCTGCTCCATTAGCAAATTTTAGGTTGAGTCAAAGAAAAAAGAGCATTGGCCTGTATTGCACTATCCTGGATGCCAGACAAACTTAGCCCCGCCCAAAACATTTGAGATCGGGAAGTTCGGTCTGGACTTGATCCGTTGTGGAGCAACTATGCTCGACCCAGAGCTGTTCGGACCAAATTGTCAGGGTGGGCTTTATACGATGATGGACAGATGATCAACAGTAACGTAATCATCCACGTCACCAAAGAGTGCTTGGGTTGAATTAATTTACTAAACGGAGAACTTGTTCGTACATGCATTCACCTTCACTATTTTTCTCAGAAATGATGATCATGTTGTTAAGTACTCTGTGTATCCTAAAATTCTTTTTTACAACACCGGCTTCTACTTCTTCTACTTCTTCCAGTGTGTGTGCAGTTGAGTTGAGTCTGATTGGTTGTAGGTCTATCCAATTGAGTGCAGAGGCATTTTCTTTCCTGGTTCGGTTGAAACACCTCATAATCACAGCCCAATAGAGCAGTAGCAGTAGGGGTGTAACGATACACCTATGCCACGGTTCGGTTCATGTCACGGTTTTGGAGCCACGGTTCGGTTCGCTGTGTAGTCATGGTTCATGGCGGGCACCAGCAATAATAACACTAGATTCACTTTTATCTTTAATAAAAAACAACAACAATAATTTAACTTTATACATTGGCTTCACGTTTTCTTTAGAGCAGTTAGCATACCTAAAATGTCTGCACTGTAGACTAGTCAGAAATAATCTACTCATTTTACCATTTGCCATAATGTTTAAAAAGAAAAAAACACATTTATTTCATAAAAATTGATGACACACACAAGTAATGTCCCACTGTAGCCTACTTAACAAACACATTAATTGTATGAATATGACTAATACTGATTAATAAATATGACTATAAGTTAAAGATATTAAATTGCAGTTTTTGTTAATACAATAAAGTTGCCACCACACTAATTTAAAAATAAACAAAATAACACAAAGTGAAAATAAAGTGGCATTTTGTGGTTATGGAAACAACAGTTACCATGGCGAATACACAATACTTCATGAACTGTTAATGAAACATGAAAACTGCTCCTGATGAACAGAATGAACATCACACCTGCATGCCTTCCCAGCTCACACACGTCAAACCAGTTACGGGATTTATTGGTACTTTACTTTTATTTAATGAATTACAAATTGACATCGTAACGTTGCATGCTCAGTTTCTCTTGCGCTTATAATATACGGCGTGATAGAGCGCACGGGCACCGCATGCGCGCGTGTAACTAAAGAGTGTGCGTTACGAGCACAGTATAACGGCTGACAGGACGGTTTTCTGAGGTAAGAGAGATTTTTTATTTTGTAACAAGCTACGAAAATGACGTTGTTGCTGGGACTCCAAGGTAGCATTTAGCCAACCTGAACCTAGTTGAGCCAACCTGAACCTGAGCCAACCTGAACCTGGCTAAATGGGGAAACTGCTGGCTCTCTTTGCCCACCATGCGGCTTGAGCGATCGCCCAAGTCACGTGACATGCACTTGGAAGACAAAAGTTAGTGTTACTTAGTAAATAATATTATTATAATAATATATAGTACACATATTAGTTGTTAAAAGTGTACTAATTACTATTGAATCTAATGTCAAGGAAGAATATAATGATTTAGTGGTGAAGTGAGAGCCGGGCCGGGGCAGCAGGGGGCGGGGCGCACCCGGTTCCACATGAGAGTATCGCGGTTTTTCGGTTCGGTTTGAATATCGTTACACCCCTAAGTATCAGACTCATATTCTGACTAGAATCTCTGAGTATGACGACGTCAGGCTAATATTGCACATGGACCTGCACAGAATCTGCACTCACAGAACTCCTCTTTTAGGAGAACTTTTCTCCTAAAATCAGCACAGAATGTAACCATTACAATGGTTACATTACTGAGATTGCAGGCCATAAGTCTTACTGCCAAGGTTTTTTGAGGTTACGCAAATCCGTTTGTATGATAACCAGGTTTATATTCCACAGCATGGTTTCAGAGCAACCTTTTTCTTTTTTGCTGTAGCCTGCAAGTAATTCTCATCTGGATCTTAATTTCACTGCCTGAAACCTTATTTGCATTTACCAGGGGATCTTGCTTAATTTTATTTGGCAAACCAAATGATTGCATTACGCATGCCTTAATACTATGGTGATCATAACAGCGTCACCCATATTAATAGAATATGAACACAGAATGTATTAACTGAGCACGTAATGTTTTTGATTAAGCAAAACATCTTTCTTTTTTTTCCAATTTATTTTCCTCGCCTTTCCTTTCAAACAGAAAAATGAAATAATATAAAAATGTCAATGCTGCTCTTTTCCAGAAAATGAAATTACATTGTGATCACTTTTGCTATTTTGCTCGGTTGATATAAAATTTAAAAAAATAGGTGACTAGGCAAACAAGAACTAAACTAACTTAAGTTAATTCAGATATTTTTAGGTGGCATAAAAAAAATGTCAGTTGGATCACTTTTTTATTTATTTAAAAAAGCAGGGAAGATTTTTATTTGGAAATCATTATTAATATTTTATCATGAGCAACCAACATGCAAAAATAAAATTCAATCCAGAGATCCTCATGATGTGAAGATCAATAAATATGTTAAAATATGACCTTTTTATGACAAGGCAAAGTTAGCAAATGTTGTAATGTGTCGTGTGGTGTGACTCTATTAAGCAGGGAATAACTGACGACGGGCCGTTGAATTTTTTGAAAAATAATGCACACCCGAGGTGGTAATGTGGTCATGACGCGAAGTGGTGTGGCCCTCGGGTGTGCAATATTTTTCAAATAATTCAATGGCCCGGAGTCAATTATTCTGCTTATACTACAGTTACCACACCTTAAAAAATTGTTCAGATGATTTATTTCAAGACATTTGTCAGGTTTTGTCTTTGAAACGCTCTTGTGTGCAGGACTAATTTATTACGCATCTAAACCCAAGCCTCCGTTACTAATTCCAAAGCGTAATTTTAGAGCTAGTAACGGAGGCCTGGGAACGAGAACAAACATACTATGGTTACGTTGCTAAGAGTAGTTGCTAAGGGTGTTATGTAGTGATACCAAGCGGCAACCTCCCGCAGTTTCTCTTGAAGCCAATACGGAAGTGACTTAAACTGCAATTCATCGACTGGCCGCTAGGGACAGAATCTCATTGAGCCCCATGTTAAAATGCCCAACTTTACAGCAGAAGAACACATGTTTACACTCTGGCACAAATTGTAGTTTTGGTCTATACGGCTAATTTTGCCCTTCATTACAACTGTGAGGGGGGGGGGGGATTATTTTATAACTCATTTGTTTACATTATATAAAGCCTTAAAGTTCTGCATAATTAAGGGGCGTGGCCACTTTGAGTGACAGGTCATTTGTCTGCTGTCTGTTAGTCATCGCGTCACTTCAGCTCCGCCTTCGTCCCGCCTTTTTTCCAAATTTCTGTTATCCGGGAGTGACGTGCGATGACGCGCTGCCAAGATGGCAACGGCCATCTCGTCCCTACTTTAAGTTTCAAAACTGCTCATCAGAATCCTATGGATGACGTCACGGACACTACGTCCATATTTTTTTACAGTCTATGAGTGATACACAGAACCGTTGGGTGAAGCGGTCATAGCCTATTGACCAATCAGAATCAAGGACTTGAACTAACCATTTTATAACTTGAACAGAGGTGGACAAAGTACACAACTCCATTACTTGAGTAAAAATAAAAATACTATTGGTTAAATATTACTTCATTACAAGTGAAAGTTGTAAAGATAGATTTTTACTTAAGAAAAAAAGTACAGAAGTACTTGCTTTTAAAAGTACTTAAGTATCAAAAGTAAAAGTAAACGCATTGTTTTATTATTGTTGCATTGTTGTATGAATGCACGCTGTTCCATCATGGTGGTTTAAGCCAGTCATGCTCCATCCGACATGCTAGCATAACTGATTTGAATACTTGTTTAAAAGTTCTTATCAAAGTCAAAATCATACTAGAAAAGAAAGGTTTCTACATTGTGTTTATTTGACAGTATTATGTAAAAACATATTTCTGAAAGGACTTCAGTTAACATTATTAGCCCAACTACGTTTTTGCATGCTAACTAACACCATTGTCGAACGTTACCTATGCGTTAGCGCTGTATCCACAAGGCTCTGGCAACTTGGCGGGTAAATCTATAAAAATAATTTGACCAACCATACTTCATACCAGTGTTCATTTTGACAGCAAATTTTTATTTAGTTTTAGTCATAGGCTTTTGACTATAACATTTTAGGCATCTGAATTGTTTTAGTTTTAGTCTAGTTTGAATTGACTATAATAAGATTTTAGTAGATTCAATAGACGAAAATTCAGTACTAAAATTCAGCTACTACTTTCTACTTCGAGGGCCTTGATAGAAATGTAGTGGAGTAAAAAGTACGATATTTGTCTTTCAAATGTAGTGAAGTAAAAGTCATAAGTTTCCAGAAAAAATACTACTCATGGAAAGTACAGATACTCAAAAAGTGTACTTAAGTACAGTACTCAAGTAAATGTACTTAGTTACTGTCCACCTCTGAACTTGAAATATATCTTGGAAGTTATATAATGTTGGTTTTTCAAAACCATATGAAACCAACATGAGTACTTGCATTTCTTAGGACTTGGCACATGTTTGAAACTTGTAATTTGCCATTAACCCATTATGTGTTTTTAATTCATCATGTGGACCCCTTTCTTTGCCGCCTTCAACTCTTTTTTTTTTTACTGCCAAAACAGAGATTGCATTCAATGAGTTACGACATAAAACCAAGAACTATTTAAAGATTTGTTTTCAATGACAGTGTGCAATAAGATTTTCCACATCATTCCACATTCATCTGCAGTCTGTAGAGGCGTCCCTCTGGTCTGACACTCCCACTAGAAGGAAGTGCTGTATTTCTGCTGGGTTTTATTCCATGTGTTCAGGTGAATGCAGTGCCGCACTAGAACCCTTTCCCGCCATGGAGTTGTGTTATTCAGTGTGTCAGTACAAAAGCAGCCAACCATGGGATTGGGGGTTCTGGTCGGGCTGGATCCTGTAATTGGACTGGTGCATATAGGCCCATCACTGATGGTCAGGGTCGAACGGCCTGTCAATCAAAGAGGCCGGCCTGCGGTGTTAGTATTCAGGCACAGTACTTGTGGGTGAATGGAAAGGAGAAAAGGGGGCAGGACTTGGACTGCACTGGCAAGATGGAAGACAACTCAGCATGCAGTGTGAAATGTAGGTTTAAATGAGGCAGAGTGGAGGATGACGAGTTCTGATGAGAAATAACTCTCCCGAGCTGATGCTTTTGTCAGATGAAACGAAATGCAATGTTCTCTAACCTACACAACATTTTCAGCCTTCATAAACAACACTGCAATCGCCCATATTGATTAGAGGTACCCATTCTCGAAAGTGTCACGCAGAGAGAGACTCATATAAAACCCCTCAGCCTGTCAAATTAAAGCGAGATATGACTCTCCAGCCAGGGTGCAAAAGTGCACCAGAACGAACGGTTTTCTGCAGAGAGCAACTTGCCCCTCTTTTGTGTCTGTGAATCAGGAAGGGCTTATTCTCTCTCCAGGGCAATCGATTACCAATCCTGTCTTAAATAGACATAAACTGGGTGGGAGAAAGCTTGGCGTGGTGCTTTTGCCCCATGAGAATTCAGGGTGCGCAGGAGCTCAAGAAGAATAATTTCTTCCATTAAGAGTTTCCCGGGGCTCTCGTGGTCGCAAGACCAGACTTTTGACTATCAGCATGATGTCTGGTCCACTTTGCAACAGAACCACTCGTTTAGACAGAGTCATCTGAATATATAGATTCTGGCCTCATCCACAGGAACATCCCCCTGTGCACTGTTTGTATTAACAGTTTTACTTTAATAAATCATCTTTTATCATGCTTTAAAGGGGTCATGAACTGCTTTGTTTTATTGTTTTGTAATGTTTCCTGTGGTGCACTTATAAAGTTATTATGATTTTTACATCAACAATTGTCATAATTTAGAAATAAAAGGCATTTTTCCTACTCTGTTTTTAGCCTCTCATTTGAACGCTCTGTTTAAAGGGGCGTGTCTGCTGTGAGACTTCAGTGTAAACGCCCACTGCTGTGATTGGCTGCTGTGAGACTTCAGTGTAAACGCCCACTGCTGTGATTGGCTGCTGTGAGACTTCAGTGTAAACTCCCACTGCTGTGATTGGCTGCTGTGAGACTTCAGTGTAAATGCCCACTGCTGTGATTGGCTGCTGTGAGACTTCAGTGTAATCGCCCACTGCTGTGATTGGCTGCTGTGAGACTTCAGTGTAAACGCCCACTGCTGTGATTGGCACCTTTGAGACTTCAGTGTAAACTCACACTGCTGTGATTGGCTGCTGTGAGACTTCAGTGTAAATGCCCACTGCTGTGATTGGCTGCTGTGAGACTTCAGTGTAATCGCCCACTGCTGTGATTGGCTGCTGTGAGACTTCAGTGTAAACGCCCCACTGCTGTGATTGGCTGCTCTGAGACTTCAGTGTAATCGCCCACTGCTGTGATTGGCTGCTGTGAGACTTCAGTGTAAACACCCACTGCTGTGATTGGCTGCTATGAGACTTCAGTGTAAACGCCCACTGCTGTGATTGGCTGACATCTTTGCATATGAAATAGCTAAGTATGACATGTGGAACTCTCTCGAAAACTTTTAGCATGTTTTTACTATTACAGCTCTCAATGTTAACTAATCGTAAAAAGTGTTGATTATATCATTGTATTCAGATTGTGGCGTGAAAGGTTGCAGTGATGAGCATTGTAGCCGATCATAGACATGTTGAACGCATGCATGCAGTGATCTAGTCATTGCAACTCGATTTCTGCACACTAACGAATGCTTTCATCATAACTAACAGTGCAAACACAATGTAAATAAGAGATTTGTTTATTATTACAGGAGTCCAGAACTCAGTCACTGATAAACTTGCGCTGTTTGATTGACAGCTCCAGTGATTGTAAAGGGAGCATCCTTTGATTGCTTTCTATATATAATCACAGTTTAAATCACATATTATTTTCATCCTACTAAGAGACACAATGTGAAGTTGACTGTTTAGTCACTGGTTGGTTACTTACATGTTGTGGCATTAGCCTAGTGTCGAGTCCATATCATAAAAGTCTGTTTGCAAAGTCTGTGCCGAAATTGCGACTGATTTACCAAAGAGTCCACAGTGAAATGTACCGAATTCAAATAAATTATGCTCAACTGAGACATTCACATTGTGGAAAATAAATAACCACATTCCTAGCATTAGGATCCTTTGGAAGGTAATGTTATTTGTAGTCCATCCTGTATCGCTCTTCTCTCCTCATCATCTCACTAACACACCAGTGGGCGGAGCCACAGTTGCAACAATGCAGTAGGTGTTGATTTTCTGTCTTTGACCTAAAGATAGGCACATTCCACAATCGTTATCTGAACTTGGTTATAATAAAAGCTGTTTTTAGACTAACAAGGAAGTGAAACTTACAGGATATTCTTATAGTATGATGACCTCTTATATGTCAAAATAAGAGTTCATAACCCTTTTAAAGAAAGATATTTGACAGCTGTTTAAGACACTTATTTTGATATCTTGACTAACATACTAAAGTACAAGTAAAGTACTTGATCAATGAGATGAGACGTGGATTTAAATCACAAACAGCTCACTGAAACTTGAAGAAACAACCAAAGGGATAATGATGAACTAAGCTAAACACAGGTGTGGGGGAATCACAAACCATGGTAACAGAGAAAAACAGGAAATTACTGCAGAAACAATGGGAAAAATAATATCAAAATAAGAGTTCATGGGATCAGAACACGTGACAGCTTCAGCAACCATAAAAGCTGGTCAGTCCATGCTGCGATTCACTTGAGCCATATTTCAAAGACAAGAGAATTATAAAATGACATATAAAGATGTACTGTAATCCAATTTAAGTGGGTCATAAAGAAGTGCTCATTTCTTAGAAGCGTTCATTGTAGCAGCCCGGTATGTGTCTTGTAAACACCCCGTTTTTCTTGATAGATCAGTAAAAACCTATAGGAAACTCCTATAGAAAGATTAGACCTTGCCATTTTGTGAAACCTTGAAGGAATTTTGGGCTGCAATATGAATCAGACAGTCATAGTGAACTGTGAGCTCTCCCTGCAGCTGTTAAGAGGCTGGAAAGAGTTATTGCTGTGAATTAAAGAGGTGACCTCTATTCTTTTTTACCCTCTATCTCTGATGCTTAGCTCTCAGTTTTATGTGATTGCATTTAGTAGGATCTAATATTAGGCATACGGTTTAGCTGCTAAGTTGCTTATCTTTAGCGCTTGTTCTTGTTCGAGATTTGATTAAATGGGCAGCACTGGAGGAAGGGCAGTGAAAGTAAATACATTCAGACTGAATGGACTTGGGTTGCTGTCATTGTTTGAATAGCGTAGCGCAGTGATGCACAACACCAGGCTCCCTCCTTCAGGCAGCAGTTTTTCATTCCCCATCACCCAGACCAAACACACTCAACTGGGCTTTTGTGTCTGAGCATCTTTCCAAGCATTCTTTTTTTATATATATAATCCAGGCAAATGGATCTTTCCTCCCCTTTGTACTCCATGACATCAGTCAAGGCCCTTTAAAGGCTCATTTTGATGCTTTAGAAATGGCATGTTCCACCTCCCCCTAAACATCTCGAGGGCATTTCCTCGGTTTATTCATATTGTGCAATTACACTTTCTTATTACTAACCTGAAACAGGATTTGCAACCCATTTTACTTCAGTAATAAGACGCATGCTGACCAAAACAGTCATTTCAAACAGATTTAACAGGCTTATACACTCTAAAAAAGTTGGGTTGAAAATGGACTAACCCAGCAATTGGGTTGTTTTAGCCCAGCGGTTGGGTTAAATGTTTGCTTAAAACAACCCAATCACTGGGTTTGTCCATTTTCAACCCAACTTGGGTTATTTTTAACCCAGCATTTTTTAGAGTGTATGTGCTGACGCACTGACCTGTAGATGCATGTAAATATGTACTGTATAAATGTATTTCTGCACTGCGAATCTATTTTCAGACTATGTATGCATGTCTGTTATGTGTGTCCAAATAGTCCAGCATTTTCTTCACCTCTTGCGTTAGTTGTTATGGATACCAGTAGGAAAAAAAGCTCATGCCCATGCTGAGACACGCTGCCTCGTGAAGCATTTTCCTCATCAGTCTAATTAAGCTAAAGAGGCAGTTCTTTGAATACGGCTGTCTATAGTTACATTGTTATGAGAGTCTTTGCTTTCCGGTGGGGATTAATAGAGTGGAGTCCCAGTAAAGGGATGCCTGTATACCAGTCAAGTGAGCAACACAGGGCATACTGCACCTGGGAGACATTTCTGTGACATGGTGACCTCTATAGGGTGTCTGCTATAAAATGACACCCAGACTGCAGCTGCTCACTGAGTAATTAAGGGAAGAAACAACACAATAGATTTTCCTCATGGCAATAAAATAAAGAACTACCATGATTTCCCCAAGGATGCAATCGAGGCAGTGCAGGCACATTTGAGTTGATTTTCCTCTAAACCATTAGAAGGCACAAAAACTTGCCGCGACACTTTCCAAAACATCCACTTTTCAAGATGCACGTGGAAATTTGTCTGATCCTTGATCACGGGCAGCAGCGCAAAGCTGATTATGTGCTAATTTGATCTAATATTTAATGTTTTTTTTAAATGTTGAAGATTTAATTAGCAAATGAGAATTGCTAAAATGATTGAATATATTTTCAGTTTTATTCAATCTAATCAGAGCAACAGTGTTTCAATAACGGAAGAATATGTAAGCGTTAGTTCTGGCAGGTCACATCAGTCAAGATCGCATTGGATGACTCTCAGCTGATCCACATCTACCTATAGGAATACGACACCTATCACATCATTTATAAGGTCCATCAGTATTATCAGCAGCTTTATCGTGTTTCTCAGGAGTTAAATACTCTCCTCCATCCCCAGCTCCACCTGTCGTCCAGTCAGGATTTGGTCTTCTGTTTCCTCTTCAAATCAGACTAATTTCTCGAATTATGTTGTATATTAAAATATTGAACTTTAATTATATTTGCAATACATTATGTTGGTTCTGTTTTGTTTACCCTAAGGGCGGTTATCGCTGCTCTCCCTGCTCTTATCATTGCTAAGCTGCATGGATGGGCAGGGAGAACAGAAGCATTCCACCAATCCAAACTATATGCTAAATGTCAATGATCTTTGACGATAGTGGTCCTGACAGAAATTATATTTCGGGTAATTTGCTCAACTTTTTAACGAGTTACTGTAGTAAACGCTGCGGCTGCAGTACTTCTAGTAACGCTCTTTGCAACGCCAGACACATAATAATTAATATGATTAGCCTTTTGCTTGACTACGTTATCAAAAAGCTAATAAGATGTTGCTAATGTTACACAAACCATGTTCCCCTTCGCATCTCAGTCTGCCTTCTGAAAATCAGCATCGTTAGAAACGCTTTGAACAACTCAGAACGTCAGTGGAGAAAGGCATCATAGTTCATCATAACATCGTAATATACATCATATACATAATTCACCCGATATATTGCTAAATGTACACGTTTTTCATATCAACAAAAATATACTTGGATAACCTGGCTTCTCTTGAGACTTCCCTGCTTCAGAGTGGTCATAGTTAATGATATGCTAAAGTCCGCCCGCACTTTGACGTTATTGGTTACAAGGTAGTCTGTGATGTCAGAAACACCAGTGATTTCAAACCATGTTAAGAAGAAAATACTCAGCTATGGTGTTGACATGAATTTGCACATGGTTTGTCTGAAAGCATTTTATAAACGCCACATAGACATATAAACAACATTAGAAACTTGATTTTCTCCACAGGGGGTCTTTAAAGTGTGCCTTTAGCCCCGTTGTCCTCTACATGCAGTGCCTCTATAGTGCTATGATTGGCAGATTACCCTGTCAATGTAAAAATTACGGCCTATCATATTGTAACATGTTACTTAAACAGCAACGGTTTTGGCAATTTTGGTGGAGTGAGAACCCCCCCCCCCCCCCCCCCCCTTTTTTTTTATTGGCACCAAGTGTAATAGTAACAAGATTCTATTTACACTAAGTGAAAACATATTTTCTTAGCAATAGATGATATTTACACAAAGTGAAAATAGCTTCAGATGCTATTTACTAAGTGAAATAGCATACTAAGTGAAAATAGAGTTATGCAATATGTGTAAATAGTAATTAGATGCTATTTATACTTTATTTTGACAGATGCATACTATTTGCACCTCAGTATTGTTGTACATCAACTGGATGCAATAATAACATAGTGTAAATGATTATATTTATGAAAATTATTAAATGTATGGTTCCTTAATGGGACAAGAAAAGCCCTCCCTACACCTTCTACTAAACCTAATAAATACTTGTATTATAATTAAACATTTCGTTAGGCACTTTATTTCCACTTTTGGTACATTTTCTTCATTTGTATTGAAAGTAAATGCCTTTCTGATGGGATATGTGATGGGAAAAGGGAGAAGAGCGAGCTCTGCAAAAGGCGGATTTGAACCCGGGTCGATCGCGTCAAAACCTGTGTCCTTGAGCCTTACGCTTTACTGACTTCACCACTGAAGACGTTGAAATTCATGCATTCTTTTTTAATGTTGTTTGGCCAAACCAGGCATTGTTACAGTAGGTGGTGTTAGTACAAATAGCACTTGCCAACAAGGCACGCTATTTGCACTTGGTGTTAATAGGCACTCCGTTTTTTATTTCGCACAGGTTCAAGTTGTTGAGCGGATTCGCTGCATTGACCAAAAAAAATAAAAAAACAACGATGCAAACAAAATTAAATTCTGCTCTAAAGAAGAAAATAGTGTCACTATTCAGTTGAAGTCAGTTCAGTGTTGATTCAGTTCAGTTCAATGATTGTGTAAAATTCATCAATTATGAAATGAGTTAAATTTAGCTACAAGCAGCTAAACAGAAGACAATAGTGGCATTATTCACTTTGAAGGCAAATCAACTATAAAGCAGCTCTGCAGAAGACAGTACTGTCATCGTCCAGCTCAATTCAGTTCAAGTTTTGTTCCAATAGTGTCAGTGCAGTCAAATCAATAATATTACTTGACTCCCTAAACATTTCACTTGCAGTTAATAAATCACTAAGTTTCTTCAGGCCAGTGATTATCATTTGACTCTTATGTCTGTGTTTAATCCATTTCATTTTCATGGCTGGTTAAGGTGAGCCTTTCACGGATAATGGCCAACAACTCATCCCCATCCCTGTTTGTGCCCTTATCCTCACCTTTTGCTTGTCATTAACGGATAAACGCAAATGGAAGCATTTCTAGTGCAAATGTCGAGTAAACACATAGAAGTGAAGACGTAATGCCTCCACCTAAAATAACACATCTCCCTCAATTTCAAGGCAATGTTCTTATGATTGAGGCACATCACATGCAGACAGATGAGATGAAAAATGTTTGGCAAATGAAATGGCATTACTGATGAGGCAAGATGTGGGAAGAGCTAATACAATTTCTCCATTTATTGCTCTGCAGAGAGCTGCCATGGGAAATCACAGCACCTTCCGCCTGCCATGCTTGTGCTGAGCTCTATCATTCGAGTGATGCCATTGTTCCATAGTGCTAAGCATGATAAAAGGTACGGTAATTTTCTCAAACTAAGAACAAATGATGATGACCATATGAAATACTGTACGGCAATGATCAGAATGATGCTCATGTTTTATAGTATGATTTAAAGGAATCTTCTGTGTTCAGTATGTTAAGTTCATTTGTCAATATTGATTAGACTGCATGCATGTTAACATGATGTCAATGTTGCTGACGTACCTTTTCTGCGTAACGTAAAATTTTTACATCGTTGTGCCATGATAAGGCAACACTGCAAACCTAAAACCTTAATGCTGCGTTCACACCAAACGCGAATAGAGCGTCAGGAGCGAGTGTTTTCAATGTTAAGTCAATGGAAAGGCGCGTTGACGCACGTCTGGAGGTTCTGCGGCACGATGGACGTGATTCCGCCTCATTCGCGCGTCCAGTTTGTGCGAATGATGCAAATTTTACGCAAAATGAGCGTCTTGTTTATAAAGAGATCGCCTATTAGAAATTTTTATCTGCCGTTCCCCTTCGAGGGAACTCGAACTGCGTCGTCGAGTGACAACACTCTGGGAACGCCCACAGCGTTACGCATCTGAAGTATGAATGAAATCAAGCCAATCTGATTGGTGGTGCGTCGTGACGTAGTAGATGACGGCATACCCGGAAGATACAAAAAGGAAGCTGATGCACACACACATTAGCTTTTTTGCTCTTCAGCGAAGCGCTCTATGTGAAATTGTCTGTCTATTTGGTGTTGTTTTGTCAATATATATCCAAGTTCAAGATGGCTAGTGAGCAACAGTTCACAAGGTGTGTGCACCCGTGTCCGCGCTTCATTTCGGGCACGGACACACACCTTTTGTGTGTACAATGCCTGGGCGTGCAGCACGCTAAGGCGGCTCTCGAGGGAGCCGCCTGTAGCGAGTGTGAGAAGCTGCCGCTCAGGGTGTTGCGCTCACGGCTGGCTGTGTTCGGCGAGACCGGCCAAGCCCGCGAGCCCCAGGGTTCTGGGCCCGCTGTTGCTGAGGCACGGCGGCGCCGTAGATCATGGGGCTCGCAGCGGGACCTCGTGACGGGATATGGGACTGCTGAGGCACCTTCCCTATCCTCGTCCGAGGATTCCGATGTTCTCCCGCCCCGTGCGGAAGCCCGCGATGCGGCTTCTTCCCGCGGGGTGGAGAACCCGATGCTTCAGCTGTCTGGCTCTGAGGAGTCGGATGTGCTGAGCGTCGAGGCGGGTACTGTGGAGCCTGAGCCATCGCTTCACGCACCCGCTCAAGAGGAGCTAGTGGAGGTTTTGTCTCGCGCCGTGGCCAAGTTAAACATCCATTGGCCAAAGGAAGAACCGGAAATCCAGCCGCCCAGTAAGCTGGATGAACGGTTCTTCAGGCGCAAGCCTCAACCTCCACGCCGGGGTCTGCCTTTTTTCCCGGACCTACACAATGAGTTGTGTAGGTCTTGGGATAAACCCTATTCGGCCAGATTAACCAGCCCTCCAGTACTCGACTTCGGTAACGTGCTGGGGGCGGCCGAACAGGGTTACGGGACACTGCCTAGGGTAGAGG
The DNA here is from genome assembly GCF_949357685.1 of Gobio gobio. Classification (NCBI taxonomy): domain Eukaryota; kingdom Metazoa; phylum Chordata; class Actinopteri; order Cypriniformes; family Gobionidae; genus Gobio; species Gobio gobio. Next base: position 14,689,379 of record NC_137114.1, read on the forward strand.
AGGCTCTCGCGAGCTACCTCTCTCCCGAGGCCGCTTCGTCCCTGAAGACCCCGGTATTGCCCGCCAAACCAGCGCGCGATACATCAGCGCTGGTTGGGAGGGCATATATGGCGGCTGGGCGGGCTGGTAGTTGCCTGCACACTATGGCGGTGTTGCAGGCCTACCAGGCCGACCTCCTCAGGTAGCTCGACGAGGGCGGGGGCCCGTCTCCGGACGATATCCTCGAGCTAAGGAAGGCCACCGATTTGTCTCTCCGCATCGCCAAGGAGACGGCCCGTTCCATCGGCCGCTCCATGGCAGGTATGGTGTGTGTGGAGAGGCATCTCTGGTTAAACCTGTCGGGGATGAAGGAGAGAGAGAAACACTTTCTCCTGGATTCCCCGGTCTCGCCTTCTGGGCTTTTCGGCGGTGCGGTTAACACCGTCGTCGAGAGGTTCCAGGAGGTGAGAAAACAGGCGGCGGCCTTCCAGCAGTATCTCCCTCGTCGATCCAGCTCTTCGGGGAAGGCTGTCTCATAGGGACAGCCTCGGCCGTCTGCTAGCTCCTCGCACCGGCAGGTGCAGAAAGAGAGCGTTGCTTCTCGCGCCCCTCCTGAGGGAGCCTGGCAAAAGAGGCGGCGCTCTCGTGGCAAGCCTTCAGAGCCTAAGGTCGATCTGAGGACCGTCCTTCAGGCGAAGAAGGCTGCCACTAAGCGGTCCTAGCTGCGGCTGGACCGCTCAGAGCTGCCCCCCCCGGGTTGGAACGACCGAGGTCGTCTTCCCCCCGGAGCTCTCGGGAGATCAGTGCTGTGTTCCCGCCGTCACAGACGCTTCGGGCCTCACTGATCTCCCGCACACGCGCGCTGTCTTCGCTGCCTCCAACAGGACTTGCGGCTGGACAGCAAACGTGTGCACCCACCGAAAATCGTTCCCGACTTCTCCCTGCCGGTCAGCCGCTTCAGGGGATCGGGAACGAGGCTCGGTTGACACCCGTGGCCAGCCTCGAGAGGCTGGTTCCCTTAGTAGATTATCTTGGCGCATGGACATGCCTTCCGAGTGTATCTACATGGGTCCTGCAGACTGTAGAGCTGGGTTACAGACTGCAGTTCGGTTCTCCTCCCCCGAAGTTCAACGGGGTGGTCCGGACTGTGGTCGGCCCAGAGCAGGTTCGGGTTATGGAACAAGAAGTACAGGCCCTGTTAGCCAAGGAAGCCATAGAGCGGGTTCCGTTGGCGAACAGGGACTCCGGGTTCTACAGCCGGTACTTCATAGTTCCCAAGAAGGATGGTGGGTTGCGTCCAATAATAGATCTCAGGCTTCTGAATCGGTCTCTGAGGAGATTCAGGTTCAGGATGCTCACTATTCCAGCCATCGTGAGTCAGATCCAGTCCGAGGACTGGTTCGTCACGATAGATCTAAAGGACGCATACTTCCATATTTCCATCCTTCCAACCCACAGGAGGTTCCTGAGGTTCGCTTTCGGGGGCGAAGCGTACCAATATCGGGTTCTTCCCTTTGGCCTGGCACTCTCCCCTCGCACCTTCACCAAGTGTATGGATGCAGCACTGGCTCCGCTGAGACTCCAGGACATCCGTATACTAAATTACATCGACGACTGGCTCATATTGGCCAGATCGCGCGAGATGGCGGTTCGGCATCGAGATGTCGTTCTGGCCCACATAAGGTGCTTGGGGCTGAGACTCAACACGAAGAAAAGCGTGTTGACGCCCTCCCAGAGGACCACGTTCCTGGGAGTCGTATGGGATTCCACGTCGATGCGGGCACGTATGTCTCCCGCACGCGTGGAATCCATACTGGCGAACGTCTCCAGAGTGAAGTCAGGCCGCAGCCTCACTGTGAAGCAGTTCCAGAGACTGCTGGGGCTCATGGCAGCAGCGTCCAACGTGATACCTTTTGGCCTGCTGCATATGAGACCCCTACAGTGGTGGCTGAGGGCCAAGGGGTTTTCCCCGAGGGGAAATCCGTTTCGTATGATCAGGGTAACGCGCAGATGCCTTCGTTCCCTCGTCATATGGCGGAAACCTTGGTTCCTGTCCCAGGGGCCAGTGCTGGGAGCATCATGTTGCCGGAAGGCCGTTTCAACAGATGCCTCCCTCACTGGTTGGGGCGCGGTCATGGAAGGCCGCTTTGCGAGAGGTCTGTGGGAGACCCGGCATTCTTCATGGCACATCAACTGCCTGGAGATGCTGGCGGTCTACAAGGCTCTGAGGAGCTTTTACCCGGACCTCCGTGGCCACCATGTCCTGATACGCTCAGACAACACTTCGGTTGTCGCGTATCTCAATCACCAGGGGGGTTTGAGGTCGCGCCCTCTATGCAGACTGGCGCATCAAATCCTCCTGTGGTCCCAGGGGAAGTTATCGTCCCTCAGGGCGATTTACATTCCCGGGGACCAAAACCAGGGAGCAGACATCCTGTCGAGGCAGGGGCTGAGGCCCGGGGAGTGGCGACTCCACCCAGAGGTGGTGGAGGCCATGTGCGAGAGATTCGGCCCAGTGGAAGTGGACTTGTTCGCGTCTCGAGAGACGTCCCACTGTCCACTGTGGTTCTCTCTCAGGCATCCAGCCCCGTTGGGACTGGACGCCATGATGCAGACGTGGCCGAGGCTGCGTCTGTACGCATTTCCCCCGATCACTCTGCTCCCGGGAGTTCTGGAGCGGGTCCGCCGGGAGGGCATCAGCCTGCTCTTAGTAGCACCCCGGTGGCCCACTCGAGTATGGTTCTCGGACATCATAGCTCTGCTAGACGGCTCCCCGTGGCAGGTTCCTCTGAGGAGGGATCTGCTCTCTCAGGCAGGGGGCACAATATTTCACCCCCGGCCGGAGTTGTGGAGCCTCTGGGTCTGGCCCCTGAGGGGGCTCGGTACCTAGAGGCAGGCCTGTCAGCAGAGGTAGTCGAGACCTTACTCAGCTCCAGGGCTCCTTCTACCAGGAGACTGTACAGCCTCAAGTGGAATGTATTTTCCACTTGGTGTAGAGAGCGTGAGGTGGATCCAGTTAACTGCCCAGTGGCTTCAGTGCTGGAGTTCCTCCAAGATTGCTTCTCCGCTGGTCTTACCCCGTCCACCCTGAAGGTGTACGTGGCTGCCCTTGGGGCTTTCCACGCACCTCTAGGTGATGGACCTTTGGGGAAACACCACCTGGTTGTACAGTTCCTCCGTGGGGCTCGGAGGATGAGGCCGGTAGCTCGCTCCAGAGTCCCAACCTGGGACCTGGCGGTGGTTCTGGAAGGGCTGGCTGAGGCCCCCTTCGAGCCACTGGAGCTGGCTGAGCCTAAGAACCTGACCTTGAAGGTGGCCTTTCTACTCGCCATTACCTCTCTGAGGAGAGTGGGAGATCTCCAGGCTTTGGCGGTCACGCCAACCTGCCTGGAGTTTGCCCCTGGCAGAGTAAGGGCCATTCTTCACCCTAGACCGGGTTACATTCCCAAGGTTCCATCTCAGGGAGCCCGGTCTCTGGTTCTTCAGGCTTTCCATCCCCCTCCCCACCTGACGGCGGAAGAGGGGAGACTTCATTTGCTCTGCCCGGTCAGAGCTCTGGGTATTTATCTAGAGAAGTCTTCCCATTGGAGGAGGTCAGACCAGTTGTTGGTGTGCTTTGGCTCACCCAAGAAGGGGCTGCCTGCGTCAACTCAGACGATCAGTAACTGGATCGTCCAGGCTATAGCCACGGCTTATAGGGTGCGCAATTTGCCTTTACCCATGGCCATGAGGGCCCATTCCACCAGGAGCATGGCTTCTTCAGTGGCCCTCCTTTCTGGCGTCTCGCTTCAAGAGGTATGCGAGGCGGCCGGGTGGGCCACCCCGCACACCTTCATACGTTTTTACAGTCTGCACCTCCCGGTGACGCCTGGTGCTCGAGTTCTTGCGTCCTGAGTGTGCCTGGGTCTCCAGCTTCACACTGGGACGTGGGGTGATTTCGGTGTGGCCTAGTGGGTATTAACGTTCCCAGAGTGTTGTCACTCGACGACGCAGTTCGAGTTCCCTCGAAGGGGAACGTCTCGGGTTATGACTATAACCCTTGTTCCCCGAGAAGGGAACGAGACACTGCGTCTCGTCGCCACACCTATCACGATTAGAGCGCTTGCTTCATCGCAAAAGGGCTAATGTGTGTGTGCATCAGCTTCCTTTTTGTATCTTCCGGGTATGCCGTCATCTACTACGTCACGACGCACCACCAATCAGATTGGCTTGATTTCATTCATACTTCAGATGCGTAACGCTGTGGGCGTTCCCAGAGTGTTGTCACTCGACGACGCAGTGTCTCGTTCCCTTCTCGGGGAACAAGGGTTATAGTCATAACCCGAGACGTTCTCATATTTGTGAGAACATTTACATTTATGCATTTAGCAGACGCTTTTATCCAAAGCGATTTACAACTTGGGAGTACACGAAGTGATTGGTCATGAAGAGTCGAGTAAGCGCAACAAGTGCCTGAAATACTGAGACCATGTACATTGCTCAGTGTAGCACAGGCTAGAGTAGGGAGGGAAAAAAAGGGGAAGAAAGAGGAAAGGAAAGGTTTTTTTTAATTATTTTTTTATGAGGTTAAATTTTTTTTTAATGAAGTTTCATAACTTAATTTTTTTTAGGCTATTTAACTTTAGACAGGGTTGTTTATGTCATATTTAATTTTATTAAAGTGATAATCATATATATGCACACTTATTTTCTGAACCATATGTTAATATGTTTATTTTTATTTTATGTTATTTTTAAATGTAAACGAAAAGAGGTATGGTTGTGTTTTACATTTCGTTTGTTATAAATATACATTCAGTGAAGATGATCCAGGTATGCGTTGCCTGAACCACATTTGTGTGGCTATTAATGTTTAATATTTTTTTAATGAAAATGAAAAGAGGCAGGTGGTGTTTTATGACATTTCGTTTTATTGCAGCCTAAAATATACATATATGAGTGAGAGTGAGCTGTCATCCAGGCACGGCTCCTGGAGCGCATTGAACGCGCGTCTATTTCGCTTCAAACGCTCGATTTATACACGCGTCCAATTCGCTGTGGACGCGCAAATGGATTAAAAAAAAATTCAAGCGTCCAACTAGACGCGGTAGACGTCCAACTAGATGTCCAACTAGACGCTCTATTTGACGCTTGAATAAAGTGTCAGGATCGAGTGATTTCAATGGAAAGGCACGTTGACGCGTCCAATTCGCTGTGGTTATGTTGACGGAAGTTAGCCTATTTTCAGGCGCTGCGTAATATCATTGAGCCGCTGCACCCATGGCATGGCTCAAAGTTCCTTGATTATTACGCAGGAATGAGAGTATAGTTCCTAGCCATATCGGTCTAGAAAATGGCCTAGAAGTCAAGTTGTAAATAGGAAAAATATTGAAACTCTTTGGTCATTTTTGAGCGAGATGCAAACGGTCTAATCAGATTCAATGATCTATGCTAAGCTATGCTAAAAGTGCTACCGCCAGACCCGGAGATCAGCTGAATGGGGGAGCTGGAAAATGAAGCCTATTTTCAAAAATAGTGGAGTGTTCCTTTAAACCATAAAAAATTTGTAACACTTTATTTCGATTGCCCACTTTAGACATTCTAGCAATAAGTAACTTTGCAACTAAATGTCAGCTAACTCTCATTAGTGTATTGGTACTGTCTGCTTAATATCTGCTAACTCTTTACTTTGATGCTCCACCAACAGACATTCACTGACAATAACTAACTTTGCAACTATGGGCCTGGTTTCACAGACAGGGCTTAGTTTAAGTCAGAATTAGGCCTTGGTTCAAGGATATTTAAGTAGCTTTTATAAATGTGCCTTAGAAAAAAATACATCTTGACACAAAACAATGGCAGTGACATATTATAAGATATGCCAGTGCAAGTTCATTTCAGGTAAAACAAGCATTTTAGTCTGGCTTACCGTGTCTGTGATTGATTGATTGATTGATTGATTGATTGATTGATTGATTGATTGATTGATTGATTGATTGATTGATGACAATGAGGGACAAGTCGAATGTATTTTTGTGGTAAACCAACAATTTATAGGTTTAAATTTTGAAGCATAAACTTCCACTGTGGTTTCATTCTATTATACAACAGTGCATGTATTTCTTATACCAAAAGTTGGTGTTTGAAGGAGTGTTTGATTCAAGAAGGAAAATGTAAAACATGTAAGAACGCAACTGCTCCCGGTCTCCCCTACAGCAGGGTTTTTGTTGGTAGTTCTGAAGAGCTTGAACACACCAGTGTCAAATCCAAATTTTAAACTGTGATACAGACTAAACCCTGTCCCAGCGGGGGAGCCAAAAAAAGCCTGTCAAGCCTTGTACTGCTTCTCTATCAGGCTACTGTCAACTGTGAATATCATGTTTTCCTTGAAACAAGCTCAGGAATGGAATCACATAACATTTTTAAGCTTTATAATAATACAGACAGTTAAAAATAATATATAACAAAGGATAACTATTAATTGAATATTTTCTTGATTTGCTGATTAATCAAATTAATTGCAATTAAGTTCCTCTTTTTTTCTGAAAAGTCTAAATTGTGACTGGCGAGTAATCATTGAATAGACAAAAAGTGGATTTAGAACTCATCTAAAATCATATACGCCTCCACAAGACATGTTCTCACATTATGTCTGCATTATTTATAATTGGTCTATGCACGCATGTAGCCTAACATCTTTTGCTCTTTGGCTGTTGCATTGTTTTTGCTTTTCATGTGAGCGTCAGTTTAATGAGCAATGCATTTGAGAGTGTTGACAGTTTGACCTCGGCTGACACCGGCCCTCCGCATCAAGAACATTACAATTTCTAAAATATAATAAAGCATATTCTTTTTGCACAGAGAGAGAGAGAAAATATTTGCTAATATTTTATCTGCAACCATTCTAGTCAGCTGTGTGGGTTGTACTGACTGGGGCACGTCAAATAGCTCCTCAAGTCTCAAACTGTTTTTATATAAGATGAATCCATACTTTGACAAAACACCAGATAACCTAAAGCAAGATCGTCTTATATAATGCAGTTTCTTGCTTAAGCTAAGAGTAACCAGTGTTGGAGCCAGAGAGGTTTCTGGGGTGTTTCTGTTTGCACAGATTTTACAGTTTTTTCATTCTTGGAGTTAACTTTTTGCCTCTTTAAAGAAAGTACATTTTCATTAATGTTTCCTGACACAGTTAAGTATAGGCTGCACTTTGCAATAATGCTGTATATAATGCAATAATGCAATAAAACTGCACTTTGCAATAATGTCAAAATCAATGTTTTATTTATTGAAAGTACATTTTAAATCATTATGATTTAAAGATGTCATGAACTGGCTTTTTTATTTTTGTATACTGTTGTCTGAGGTCTACTTGTGACATTCGCGTGGTTTTTACATTCAAAAACATCATAATGAATAAATAATAGGGTATTTTCTGCCTTGGTTTTGAGCCTCTCTCAAGACACGCTCTGTTTTTATGGGCATGCCGCACTGAAGACTTGGAAGTAAACGCCCACTGCTATGATTGGATAAGCTTTGCATATTTTAATGAGCTCTGGCTCCCCCCGTAAGTACATGTGTGGAATTGTTTTGAAAGTGTGTGGAGAAACAGCAACCGGAATGATTCGTCCCACAGGGCTCGCAAAATGTCTTTATCAAACAAACACAATGATTTATCTCTCATCCACTCTCGATTAATATGAATGTTATTTTACATTACTTGGCCCACCCGATCGATGGATATAAGCGCGAACCGTGCATCACTAACACACACACACACACGCCAAGTACTTTGCAAACAGCATGATCAAAACTTCCGCAATTGTATTTTTCCTTCAGATATCAAGTCAAGAGAGTGAACAACGCACATCCCCGGGACGTTGGGCTTTGCAAGCCTTGTGACAGTGTGGTAAGTTAGGCTTAGTTGGACATGTACACAATGTAATATTGTATTTGATCTGTAACAATGCAATACTATCACATATAAAAACATGTTTTACTCACATCAGTGTGTTGCTTCATTCATTCATGTAATCTCATCCTGTCTGTAAATCCAGTCTCTTGTTTACAAATGAATCCATGGTTAAATGAATATACGTGCAATGTCTTCCCCACGTGAGCTGGATATTCATTAAAATAAAGTTCAACCACACATTCCTAATATTAGAATCCGAAGGAAGCTTATGCAGCGACTGTGTTCTTCCACAACCAGGCACAGCACAAAATCTTGCTATCTTCGGCATGTTTATTGCTCAGTAGCGCAATCCGTTTAGCTCCACGAGTCCGTGGGCGGGGCTACGGAATCAGGCGTACATATTTATCAGATGAGGTGGCGTTTCACCACACGATGACGTCAAGGATCGACATATTCAGAGATCGAGCCTTTTCTGGGCCTGGTGTCAATAAAAGCTTTTCTTTGACTAACAAGGATGTTTTCAGCTCCGAAACTTACAGGATATTCTTATTTGAAATTGATTTCTCAATTCATCACCCCTTTAATAATCTTTTGTCATGCTTGAAAACAGTACACTTGTTTTGCTAAAGCCCATGTAAAGCACTTTTGCAATTGTTATGTGTTATTACAGTTAGAGTTCATATTTTCTATTTACTAAATTGCAACTTCTTTATTTAAAATATGTAATTATAATAGTTGAATAAATGAAATGCAAGTTTCAATAGAAATAAACATCAAAACATTCATAAAGAAATCCATATGAATCGAGTCTTCTGAATATAAATGATTGCTTTATGGTGAACATATTTTATTTATTTATTTATTTATTCACTTATAAACACTGCAGAGAATGTACACCAGAGCAATAGGATTTGGTCTCGGAAGCTCAAGCATGCTTGCTTAACGTGCGAGAACCAATGTTTGTTCTCACGCATTAAGCATGTACAGGCGAGCTTCCATTTACCATATTTGAGTGCTCTATGTATGTTTGCTGATAGCCCTAAATGTATCAGTATATGCACATTCCTTCCTTACATGTGCTTGATGGGCAGACTGATGGAGAACAAGTGGCTCTGTGGAACTGGCAGATGTAGGCCTGCCTGCCTCTCAGAAGTCCTGATGAATTATGTAGAGGACCATGCTGGCCGAGGTCTGCCTGAGAGATAGATGCCCTCAGTGGACTTGACAGCCGGGATCCAGCACAAGCACTAAACATTCAAGTCCCCAAACAGGATGTTCCACCAAACCAGGGAGGCTTTGCGATCCCCTGAGACAGCCCAGAAGCCAAGCACAGGCACATGGAGAGAGATGGAAGAAGATAAAAGAGAAAATGTGTCAGGAGACCACATAGACAGACTCAGGGGAGAATGAAAGAGTCATATCTTACAAAGATGTCCTCTAGCATAGGTACATTACTCAATTGAAGCCATATTATCTTCAAGAGAGGGTTGTTTGGCTATTCAGTTCTGTTAGCTGTCCCAGTCTTGCTTCAACAAATTGCTTTGGCTTATTCAGCTAAGCTCTTCTCTCTCATTTTATATCCCCTATTGTCTTGGTCTCTCAGTTTCACCTTTCAAGTCTACAACTGTATGTTGTTTTTTGTTTCTGTAATATGTTATGTCACATATTCTTATATAACAAGTATATTTTTGTCTTGTCCTATAAAGTAATTTCCAGCTATACTGAAGAAACAATCCACAGGCAATCCTATTTAGGGGGCTTCAGACCTGTCTTTTACCTCAGGCCCCCTAAAAATCTGTGATTATGTGATCTCTCTTCACATTTGCTGCAGCGGTGCTGCAGTAATCTGTCTGAGGTTATGTCACTCTGAATCCTTCCTGTACTACTTAATACTAGTACCCAAAAAGCATTACAAATTATCCGTCCCTCTTTTTAGACGACAGGGTTCGAAATGTTCAGCCTGGAGCGCTGCCCCAAATCCAAATACGCCACCATTGCTGATATGCTGACAAAAATACAGAATTCTGATTGGTTTATTTTTACATTTTCACTTGGGCAAGTGTCACGACCTGCCGCTCATAGAGCCAGAAATATTTCTCTGAGATGTATTACTATAAGATATCTGTAGTTACCATTCGGACACTTATAAATTCTAAAACTATAAGACAAATGTCATAAGGAAATCTTCTTGGACTTGTCTCTTGGACTAAGGTTCTTGATTCCAGGATTTCAGCATGACTATCAGCTATTGTGTCCCTTTGTTCTGTCTCTGTGTTCTGTTGTGGATTGTATGTATTCTGTCCAGGAAGACTGATTGGTTCCCGCAGCCTCGTGAGATGTAGGAGAGTGGTGGGGAAGAACAAACGTCTTACGGCCCGATTAGACAGAATGCGTTTTTGCAGCGAGAGGCCTTTTTTGAATAGATTTTTGTTGGCAGAGAGCATTGTGCGCGCTGCTTATGCGCCCCGGTAGCTGTTTTTTTTAACCGCTTGCTGCGCCTCGCGTTTTAGAATGAGCGCTCTGAGCGCCTGAAGTTGAAAAAAATTAACTCTGAGCGGAAAAGCGTCATCCCGACGTCATCTCGTTTTTTTTCTATTGTCCAATCGAATGAATGGAGAGGCAGGCCTTGCGTTGTGGTGACCGTTACCTTGATGAGACAGGACAGCTGATTCGGGGGTTTCCTAGCAACATAAAAAAAAACGCAGCGCACTGCTATTTTCTAAATTGAAAAACTTCGACCAATAAAAGGCAGTGCAGTGCACCTCGCGTTTTTCGAACCTGAAAAACGTTAAGGTGGAGAGTGTGCTGTGCTGCAGGTAACAGTGCAGCTTTTGATACAATAGACCATGGGATTCTCATAAACCAGTTATCCCATTTGGTTGTAATTTGTGGGACGGTTTTAAAGTGATTCAAGTCTTATCTTACACATAGGACATTCTCAGTGAATTATGGTAACTTTGTGCCAACTACAGTGCCAGTCACTTGTGGGATTCCGCAGGGTTCTGTTGTTAGCCCTATCTAATTTTACTTGAATATGTTGCCTCTGAGCTTGATTTAAGCCAAAAAAAAAAAAAACTGCATGTTTTACCATTTATATGCTGATGATACACAGATTTATCGCCCTTTGAGGGTAGGAGGAATTATGGTTTCAATTTACTTTTGGCATGTCTGGAGGAGACTGACAATTTGGTTCAGTTAAACCAAAGTAAAACGGAGATTATGATTTTTGGCCCGCCAGAGGATGCGTAGAGATTGCCACTTATTTAGGCTCATGGTCAGACTATTGCCATGACCAAGTAAGGAATCTAGGTGTTGTGTTTGACCCAGAGCGGAAATTTGATAAACAGATTATTGCAGTGGTTAAATTGTTTCTTCCAGATTAGGTCTATTGCTCGATTAAAGCCTATTCTTTCGAGGAAAGATTTAGAGAAGGTTATTAATGCCTTTGTTCTGTCTCGTCTGGATTATTGCAATGTTTTGTATGTGGGGTTCTGTCAGAAAAGTCTTCATGTCTCCACTATTTTGGCTTCTCTCTGGTGGCTACCAGTGGACTTCAGGATAAAATATAAAGTTCTGTTGTACGTTTTTAAAGCAGGGCATGTAACGGCTCCTGCTTATGTGTCTGAGCTCATGCTCTTCGCCAAGCAACTAGGTCTTTAAGATCATAAAAAGAAATAAGAAATAAGTTATTGCTTACTGTCCCTTTAACTAATTTATAGCTAAAAGGGAACAGGCCTTTGCTTTTGCAGGTCCGGGGCTTTGGAATAGTCTTTCTCATTAGAGAGGTCACATATTTAAATGCTTTTAAAGCTGGTGTCAAAAATTACTTCTTGTCTTTAGCTTTTGAGAGGTTGGGCTAGTATCTGTTGTTTTAGTAGGTTGTGTGTTGTTTTTATGTATTGCATGCTTCTCTATGCCAATTGTACCACACTTTGGCCTGCAGGTGCAGTTGTAAAGTGCTTTTTTTAATAAATAAAGTGATAGTGAAGTTAGCGGTTGTTACAGAAGTGAACTCAGAACACACAGGATATCATTATGCAATGAGTTTATTGACAACAACAGAAGCTGAAGAATTTTGGATAGTAAGCAAGCAGGTTGAAGATACTTTAACTGTGCTGATGAAGATGGTAAAGATGACATTTGCCTTACAGGACCAGGAGATCGTGGATGGAGATGGAGACTAACACACACGGAGATGTTGGAGACTGAACAATGGGAGACGCTGGAGAGGAGAACACTGAGGAGAATCACTGGAGATCAGACTTGGAAGGAGTCTAGGAAAGAGCTGTATACCTGAAATGTTTTATCATATCAGCATTTCATCCAGATGGATCCGGCAATTTGGGAGCCTGAAACCGGTATTTTTTTTTAAACCTAATCGATAGCAGAATAGTGATAAACAGAACTGTTCAGTTTTTCCAATGGCTACACTAACAACTAAAAGTCACTATTTCAAATTTACTGCCTTTCATTCCTGATGACGTTATTGAATAGGAACTTGTTAGGATTGCTAGCTCTGAAGGAATCAATGCTGAATATATGGTTTCGGGTTTGGAATGACAATAAGTCCTTTATGGTCTATGCTACTGCTGGCGTAATGAGCAAGCACGAGTGGGTGGTAAAGTTAAACATTATGGTGAATGATGAGAATGAACAGGTCGAGGATAGAACTGCTTAAGAAATTGAGGTTGTAAAATTTTTGAGTTCATCAGAAGAGGGAAGGGGCGGGCTAAATGAAAATGTGGATGGCGATTTAGAGGACCAGGAAATGTAGTAGAGGAATAAAGTCTGTAGATGTCCATAAAACTGTTGAAGGAAAGAGTTTGAGTTCTGAGGCTGAATGTATGAGTGAGATTGTAATGTTGAGTGATGAGTTACAAAATCCAAAAAACACAGACAGCTGAGATATCAGAAGATGATAATAGGGTAGAGATGAGAGATGAGGAAACACTCTCCCAAATGTCAGGTTTCTCTTAAACTGGATCACAAGTAGAGGATGGACGATACTATTCTCCTCAAGAGATACATACATTTTTAGTGTTGGATTTTAAACAAGAAAAAAAGATGCTCACAAAATTGTGAAAATTAAGTTACATCTTTTTAATACTAAAGAAAACAATTTCAGTTGCACCTGGTGTTCTTTGTTTGTGGATATGGGGCTCATGAGAATAGACTCTCTTAATGTAAATGGAGCAAGACATCAAATTAGAAGAGCGGTATTGGCAGAGTATATGAGAATTAGGAATATTGATGTAATGATGTTAAAAGAAACTCATTCTGATAAATCAAATGGTGGAAAGGAAAATATACTCTTAGGCACGGTTCAAATGTGAGTTCTGGAGTTTCTAAAAAGTTGTTTGTTGATATTAAAGGGGTATAAGTAGTAGTGGATGGAAGGATGTGTTAAAGGGATAGTTCACCAAAAAATGAAAATTACCCCATGATTTACTCACCCTCAAGTCATTCTAAGTGTATATGACAGTTATTTCCGCTAACTGTTGTACGCGCGTTCACGAGAGACTGCCGTTCCAGCGTATGACATTGGACGCTCTGGTGAGAATATGCTAGTTCTCGCGAGAACCAAGTTTTGTTTCGCTCTATCCTCTGCGCTTCCGCGTTCGTCACCAGAACTTATGCTACGCCTGCGTCCTACGTCATACGCTGGAAATTTTGGTGAGCAATTTTGGTGAGCTCGTGCAAATTGTAGCCTCTTTTTCCTATTTGTAGTGGAGATGAGTGGTACCCGGTGGGGTCTTCTGCTGTTGTAGCCCATCCGCCTCAAGGTTGTGCGTGTCGTGGCTTCACAAATGCTTTGCTGCATACCTCGTTTGTAACGAGTGGTTATTTCAGTCAAAGTTGCTCTTCTTTCAGCTTGAATCAGTCGGCCCATTCTCTTCTGACTTCTAGCATCAACAAGGCATTTTCGAGTGTATATACTGTATGTATGTATATATATATATATATATATATATATATATATATATATATATATATATATATATATATATATATATATATATATATATATATTATTGATATTGAGCCATTATTGAAGAGAATAAGGGAAAGCCTTATAGGTTACACAGTACCAAATCAAGTCAGACGCAATAGAATTGTACTGTTGGCATATGCAGATGATGTAACAGTGTTTTTAATACATAGGATACATTTATTCTGCCTTCAAGGTATCTCAGGTAGCCTGACAAGCCAGACCCACATCAAGATGTTGGTCTGGAAACTCACCATTGACAGGGCTCAATCCGAGGGGCGGGATAAACGGCTGTCTTTCAAATTCCCTCTGCACGCAATTGGATAGCGCCATGAGCGCCACAACCAATCAGAGCGAAGAAAAAGGTGAAGCCGAGCTAACGTTAGTTGATAGACTTTCGCCGTATCCGGTAGGCAAAACTTCGAACACATCTTCCTTTCTTAAGAATGACTTCAGTGCCGTTCTTTGTTCTTTTCTCAAAGAAAAGCTTAACTCCAAGACTTCCAGAGTCGCGGCCAAAGCCAATTCAAAAGGCCGCTGCTCATCAGCTTTGTTTACGAGTAGCACGCAGAACCTCCGCAACTCTGCCGTGACGTGCCGTCATTATGTTAAGCCCGCCCACCGACTCTACACACACTGTGTTTGGCCTGACCAGAGTTTGGTTTTTCCAGCTCTCAGCTCTACTGAGAGTTGCTAGACTACACTCGCGGCAAAATAAATTTTCTGCCGCTAGGGTGCGTCTAGATTTCTGGGCTATATCTCAGGAGGAAGGGAAGCTAAAACATTAGATTCCGACGTTCCTTGATTCCTTCCTACTTTGAAATGCACCCTCTGAAGGCAGCATTTTTAAGCTTTCAGACGCAGCCCATATAAGCGATTTCCTGGAATACAAGTTTTTACTTTATGAGTCTGTTTTGTACTTTCTGCTAGAGAGCGCCCTCTGGCTTCCAGTATGAATGAAACGTACATTACATGAGCGTTTAGCACTCTATAATGTTCACATTGCCTCTTTTGGATAAGAATAAAACGTCAGGTCATGCATAGACTGAAAACCCATGAACACCTTTATGTGAACACACTACCCAAAAAAAGTGCATAGGAAGAATTTACGTTTTATTAAAAGTGCCCAGTGCATTCTACACCCATGGATAAATAGAAAGATTGATTGATTGATTGATTGATTGATTGATTGATTGATTGATTGATTGATTGATTGATTGATTGATTGATTGATTGATTGATTGATTGATTGATTGATTGATTCTTCAGGCTTCACTGATAATCACGCAAAGTCCACATTAACAATCTTACATAGTTATATTTGTGTTAGTGCAGTCTATAATAATGTGTTTGGTTTAGCGCTTTGATATTTCTAAGGAGCTCAGCAAAAAGTACAAGAACAAGGCTGAGGACCTCATCCATCAACTCTAGCCGTTGCTCCATTATAATGTTTAATTAAGGTAATTAATCCTGCTTATTTTTCATGAATTTCTCATTCATTCCATCACAAAACCCAGCCTAACTTCGCTGCCGGCACAGACAGTTGTCTGGGGTGACATCCCCGTTAATTACATCGAGTACTGTTTCAAGCAGTCTGCTTCATTATAAAAAATGCTGTAAATGAAGTCTTGGACATCATAGGAACTCCTTGAGGTACCCTTGTGGCTCAGCTCTGAAATGTGCTAATTGCTAACATGGTTGCAAAAAAAGAGTTATACACTGTCAAGATAACTCCTGGGGTTGCTTTGCGGCTCTCTGGCGGCTTTATGTATGCAAGTGGCAGCTTCTGCAGACGTGTGTGTCGCTCAACCTGGCCTCAGGTCTCTGAATGAAAACGTAAAGGCTTCTCTAATTATTGATCAAATGTCTGCCTGCAGCCCCTTGATAAGTCTTTCGGACGTTTGCAGGGTTTGAGTCGTGTATTCTGTGGCAACACCTTAGAGACCTTCATTCATAGAAGAATAAATGATGGATATTTCAATTGTGCCTTTGCTGGATTGTTCCTGGTACATCTTTGACTTCATTTTGCCATATTTTCATTCAGATTTGTATTAAAATGCCTGTCAGTGGTTAATCAAATCAGGGTCAGACTGACTTAATATGTCTTTAATGACACAGGTAGGGAATAAAGCTACTGATGTGAAAAGAAAGTCTGTTTCTTGTGAGTCATGAATACGCATTAAAAAGTTGAAGAGACATCAAAAGTTTCCCCACAGTTTGCCAAAACCCATCAACCCATCCCCAAACCCTGCTGTAGAAATGTCGTCTTACCTTAGCAACTGTTGACATTCATTACATATTTACAGCTGTAGAGATGCAAAACATTTACAAATCCTCTATATTACAAATATATTTATATGGTTTCATTTTTGTCCATTTTATTGATATATTGGACCCACTTTATATTAGGTGGCCTTAACTACTATGTACTAACATTTAAATAATTTGATACAATGCACTTATTGTGTACATTCATGTTTATACATTGTACATTTTTAAAAATACCTGCTTGTAATTACATCTGTAATTAATTTCTGTAATTACGTTTATAATTACACTGTTGACTCTTCACTTACACCTAACCCTACCCTTAAACCTACACTCTAAAAAATACTGGGTTAAAAATAACCCAAGTTGGGTTGAAAACGGACTAACCCAGCAATTGGGTTGTTTCCAGCGGTCGGGTTAAATGTTTGCTTAAAACAACCCAATTGCTGGGTTAAAACAACCTAATTGCTGGGTTAGTCCATTTTCAACCCAACTTGGGTTATTTTTAACCCAGTATTTTTTAAAGTGCACAATAAGTACATTGTACTTATATTTTGATGTAAGTACATAGAATGAGGCTTAATATAAAGTGGGACCGATATATTTTATATCCCTTAACCCTATCTCCAAATCTAATCATAACCCACTTTTCAATCAATAAAAAAAATATGTATTATAATATGCCATTATATATTTTTGAGACGCCAATCCCTCTACTGTCTCTAGATTAAAACTTTGGTTCCCAGAAAGAAACACTGACAATTAAGAAACAGTGTTGATTACCTTTATTGTGACTGAATAAAACGTTTACATTAATTTACATTTTAATAGTTTTAAAGTGAAAATTCTCACTTTTTGTTGTTTAGCAACATGAATAAACAGGACTAAATATGTGTGATATCATGAATTTAATGTGAAAGAGTGCTTATACTTATACGTCATTTTACAACTTCATCGCCATAATACTATCTAAAATCATCATGATACTCAACCATCTCCACTTCTTTTCTTTTAGCATTTATACTTTTATTTCACACTTAAAAAGAAAATCTGCTAGATAGAAGAAGATATATTACATCTACTTCATCATAAATTGCTGGATAAGCGATTCCAAGTACAGTGAATGACATCCAACCCAAAATGACAGCAGTTTCGTTCTGAAAGCTGTTCTTTCTTCTAACGTCAAAAATCTAATTTTCTCTGACAATGACATATCTCACAGTTATCCATTTATAATGCTCCGGCTGATCTCACCCGCTGATGATTGTAACCTTGGAGTTCTCCTCGGCCTCGAGTCGCAGAGAGTTTTCAAGTGCTCTACCATTTCTTACGCTCTGCTTTGTATTCACTGCATTCTTTCATTGTGCTCAGAGGAGATTCAGAGGATAATACAGGTCATTTTCTAGCTGAGAGTTGGAGTGCCATCTCGAAAAAATACTCTATTGTACTGTCTGTAGAGGCCAAAGTCGGTAAAACAGATAAATAGCATTATACTGTACATGAGTTAAGTTTAACTACAGCTCTATTTTATTTTATTTTTTCATTGTATCACACAAAGCACTCGAGACTCCATACCTACATATGCTATTTCTTTCTTTCTTTCTTTAGCACATTTAAAAACAACCATGGGTTGACTAAAGTGCTGGACATAGAATAAGACAAAAACAAAGCAATATAATATAACTATTTGGTTATATCAAACAGTTTGACTTATTTAACTTATATTTTAGACTAACACAGGCTCTTTACATCTTAGATAGCATTTGCTTAGCTAACCATATGGTGCTTGTCCGAGAAGAATTCATGTAATGCAACCCTTAGAGGCCCAGACAATGTATCTTTACATAACTATTTTGCTGTTTATTCTTTGGGACATATTTTTGTCTTGAACATGCCTATAATATGAATCTAGGCAGGCAACACCACATGTTGAAACAGATCTCTAGAGTATAAGTTTGACAGAGAAGCCGTAGTTTCATTAATTGGGTCCTCTATGTTCTCGCAATTGACACAAAATTTGCATTCTAGCAGGTTCTTGCATATGCTCTCAGAGGTGACAAAAGTGTTGTGTAAATTCTGGCAAGCTTTACACTAGCTAATGCTAATTCGATCTAACATTTTCCGTTGCTAGGTGACAGCATGTAAATGGCAGGCTATGGTCTGACACCAAGAGATAGAGTTAACACTATCAAATTTTCACATATGAGGGAAAATAGTATTAATAGATAAATCTTGAATTAACTGATAGGCCTATCAGATATTATGCTGGACTTGAATATCTATGCCTACGTTAATTTAATAAATGCAGCCCAAGTATTTAGTGGCAAAATAAAAGAATACAAAAAATCTTGAATATGCCAGTTGCTTTGCCATCTGGTGCAAATTTTGATGGCACATTGGCGAAATGCAGATTGTTGGCCTAGCACAATAAAAAGCCCAAATAAAGCACACTTTTTTTATTTTATTTTATGGCACCCTGAGCTAATAGAGAGATGGGGAACGACTGCTCCTTTTAGAAGAGGTCACAAATGAATAAATGAATATGGATGTTGTTTGTCCGATAGAAGGGCACAGCTTGGCCAGTTGCATTAGCTGGGGTATCATGCCAGAATGAGAGTAAAGGGCTGTATTTTCTTTACAATATTGTGGCACAAACACCTGCATGACTTGAAACAATCTGATTATAAAATATCTGATTAGTTGAAACTTTGTACAAAAAGCCTGCAAAGACAAAAATCAGTTTGTAAAAGAGATTCATATTCAGTATATTTCATGTTGTTAAGGTCATTGCTAGATTTAGTGCTCTGGAAAAGTGACCTAC
The DNA here is from genome assembly GCF_949357685.1 of Gobio gobio. Taxonomy (NCBI): domain Eukaryota; kingdom Metazoa; phylum Chordata; class Actinopteri; order Cypriniformes; family Gobionidae; genus Gobio; species Gobio gobio. The sequence continues at coordinate 14,708,330 of NC_137114.1, forward strand.
AAAGCAAAAGGAAAAAGGAAAATTTGAAAAATATGTGAAGTAGACAGTGTAGTTAGCGTCCACTATTTCTACATTGGTTGCTATAGTCAGCATGACTTTCTCATACAACAGCCGAGAGTAGCTGACAGTATATGCAAAGAAAGGATGGAGTGCATTTGGGATGCTAAAGAGTGCATTTCCATCATGACATCTAGCCATGGCACTGAAGAAGGTGCATAGGAGAACATAACCATCTGAAGTATGCCCAAAACATATTAATCACTCAATCATGTATTGACTACCAGTGTTGGAAAGGTTACTTTGGAAATGTAATAGATTACAGATTACAAGTTACCCTATTTGAAATGTATATGTAAAAGTTGTGTAACTAGCCTATTTCCATTACTTTATTAAAGTAATGTAACTGATTACATTTGATTACTTTTCTATTTTCCAGCATTGGAACGCATTTGTATCATTCGCCATTTCAGCGTCAATGTGGATGGATGTAAATGGCAGACGTGGTGCGCTGCACATTCAAACGAGAACCAATCAAAAGCATCAGAATAGCATCGCTTTTCTAAATGGCCTTTAAATGGCAGGAGATATCGCACATCAGGCAAACAGGCAAAGCAACACATTAATATGATTCAACATATCCTAGCTTTTTACAGAAAACATTCAGATGTAACCCCCTTTGTAATCATTAATATTTTCATAAGTAACGTCTCGGTTACGGATGTAACCCTCGTTCCCTGAGGAGGGAACGGAGACGTAACGTTAGTGACTAACGAATGGGGGTTTCGCTTAGAAGCCTATCAACTTCGAGTTTTGAGAAAACGCCCAATGGCGTGCCAATGCCATGGGGCATGCGGAATTTGCATACGTAGCTCCGCCTCACTGCGTGAGTATATAAGGAAGTACGAGGCAATATCGCATTATGTTACCTGCTTGAGGAGCCAAGACTGAACTCCTGCGTTCCAGGCAACACAGCTGATGTGGCAAGGGGACGTTACGTCTCCGTTCCCTCCTCAGGGAACGAGGGTTACATCCGTAACCGAGACGTTCCCTTTCGTTCAGTCACTACGACGTAACGTTAGTGACTAACGAATGGGGGTCCCAATATAATCCCGCCACTCAGCCGTCTTCCAGCGCCCTGCGTAAGTGTGAGTTCCCTGTCGTAAGACTAGTACGGACGAAGGACTCCCACTTAACACAGGATTACCAAGGTACACTGGGAAGCATATCCCAGTGAGGGAATGCCAAGATGCCTACCCGTGGGGAGGACTTAAGAGACACATATGACCCGGAGAGGGCTGCATATGGAAGATCTCTAGGGTACCAGCCGAAGGTGGATTTTTAACCCTAGGGGTGGCGGGGACACGCCAAGGGAAGAAACCCGCTCACTGCGGAGACTTACGGTGAAATACACATGTGGGGGTCGCCGGAGGGAACCATGCACATGGGGCACCTGGCCGGACATGAGGGTCTGGGCTCGAAAGGGCAGACTGAACTGATGTCGGCGTCGACAGTGCTGGAGGAGCTCAGGGCTCTCGGGGAGCTCACCTGAGGAAATATCGCACGTATCCAGTCCGTGGAGTGGAGTGGCGAGCAAGCGAAGACACCTGAGCCTGGCCCATCACCGGCCCCTCGGGGGGGCGAGTACATAGTCGGACACTGGCTCCACTCGGAGATTGTAGAATCTGGCGAATGTGTTGGGTGTCGCCCAGCCTGCAGCTCTGCAGATGTCTGCTAGCGAGGCGCCATGCGCTAGAGCCCAAGAGGAAGCCACACTCCGGGTGGAGTGTGCCCTCACACCAAGGGGACATGGTCGGCCTTGCTGCTGGTAAGCCAAAGCAATGGTGTCCACTATCCAGTGAGACAGCCTTTGCTTTGAGAGAGCACTTCCCTTCCGCTCTCCACCATAACAGACAAAGAGCTGGTCTGAGGTCCTGAAACACTGCGTCATGTCTACGTAGGCGCGGAGAGACAGAGCAATGCCAAGGCTGGGTCTGCCTCCTCCAAAGGCAGCGCTTGCAGGTTCACCACCTGGTCCTTGAACGGAGTGGTGGGAACCTTGGGCACATATCCAGGCCGGGGTCTCAGGATCACGTGAGAGTTAGCCGGCCCGAACTCCAGGCACGCTTCGTCAACCGAAAATGCCTGCAGGTCCCCGACCCTCTTGACTGAGGCCAATGCGGTCAGCAGAGCCGTCTTCATAGACAGAAACTTAATATCGACCGACCGCAAAGGCTCAAAGGGAGGTCTCTGCAGAGCAGTTAGTACTACTGCGAGGTCCCAAGAGGGTACGAGAGGAGAGCGAGGAGGATTCAGTCTCCTAGCTCCCCTCAGGAACCTGATGACCAGGTCGTGCTGACTTACCTTTTTGTTCTCCAAGAGATCGTGGTGGGCAGATATTGCGGCCACATATACCTTGAGGGTGGAGGGAGACAGCCTTCGCTCCAGCCCCTCTTGGAGAAACTCAAGCACGGACCCGATCGGACATTTCCAGGGGTCTTCTTGGCGGGAAGAGCACCAGGTGACGAAGAGGTTCCACTTCAACGCATAGGCATGCCGAGTGGACTCTGCCCTAGCGGAAGTGATGGTGGCGACCACCGTAGGTGGTAGGCCACTCAAACCTGCCGGGTCCCGTCTAGGAGCCACACGTGGAGGTTCCAAAGGTCGGGACGCGGGTGCCAATGGGTGCCCCGTCTCTGAGTAAGGAGGTCCGGTCTCAGAGGAATAGGCCAGGGAGGGGCTGTCGCAAGGAGAAAGAGTTCGGGGAACCAGGTCCGGCCGTGCCAGTACGGGGCGACCAAAAGGACCTGCTCCTTGTCCTCCCTGATCTTGCACAGAAGCTGTGCGAGTAGGCTCACTGGGGGAAACGCATATTTGCGTAGGCCCCGCGGCCAGCTGTGCGCCAGTGCATCCGTGCCGAGCGTGCCCTCGGTCAGGGAATAATACAGGCTGCAGTGGGAAGAGTCGTGGGAGGCAAACAGGTCTACCTGTGCGTCGCCGAACTGTTCCCAAATCAGCTGAACCGTCCGGGGATGGAGTCTCCATTCTCCCGGGAGAGGCTGAAACCGCGAGAGCTCGTCGGCTGCGTGGTTCAGGACTCCCGGAATATGGACAGCACGAAGGGACCTCAGGCGCTTCTGACTCCATAAGACGAGATGGCGGGCGAGTTGAGACATGCGGCGGGAGCGTAGACCGCCCTGGTGGTTGATGTACGCTACTACGGCCGTGTTGTCTGTCCGGACGAGCACATGTTGACCCTTCAGCAACGCTCGGAAGCGGTGCAGGGCGAACCGTACTGCCAGCAACTCGAGGCAATTGACATGCAGGAGGCGCTGGGGTCCTGTCCAGGAGCCCGCGGCTGCTTGTCCATTGCACATGGCACCCCAGCCCGTGGCAGAGGCATCCGTCGATACGACAACATGCCTGGAAACTCGTTCTAAGGGCACACCGGCCCGTAGAAAGCTGAGGTTCGACCACGGGGTGAGCGTCTGTAAGCAGGCCCGAGTCACTTGGATCCGGAGCGTGCCAGACTGCCATGCCCATCTCGGGACTCGATCGCGAAGCCAGTGCTGAAGCGGTCTCATATGAAGCAATCCGAGCGGCGTTACCGCGGCTGCAGATGCCATATGCCCCAGGAGCCTCTGAAAAAGTTTCAGTGGAACCGCATTCTTGCTCTCGATTTGTCGGAGGCAAGTCAGCAGAGACTGCGCGCGCTCGCTCGAAAGCTGCGCGTACATGGCGACCGAGTCGATCTCCATACCGAGAAAAGAGATCCTCTGCACTGGGCAGAGTTTGCTCTTCTCCCAGTTGACCCGAAGGCCCAGACGGGTTAAGTGGTGGAGAACCAGATCTCTGTGTCCGCAAACCTGCTCTCGAGAGTGGCCTAGTATGAGCCAGTCGTCGAGGTAGTTCAGGATGCGGACCCCGTGCTGCCAAAGGGGCGCAAGGGCTGCCTCGGCAATCTTCGTGAAGACGCGAGGGGACAGAGATAACCCGAATGGGAGAACTGCGTACTGGTATGCCCGCCCCTCGAAAGCAAACCGTAGGAACGGTCTGTGTCGAGGAAGGATGGAGACATGGAAGTAGGCGTCCTTCAGGTCGATCGCTGCAAACCAATCGTCCGGACGAACGCATTCGAAAAGGCGTTTCGCAGTCAACATCTTGAACGGAAGCCGGTGAAGGGATCGGTTCAAGATGCGAAGGTCCAGGATTGGCCGTAACCCACCGGTTTTCTTGGGTACAATGAAGTAGGGGCTGTAGAACCCCGACCTCATTTCGGCTGGAGGGACAGGCTCGATCGCACCCTTCGCCAGTAGAGTGGCAATCTCCGCACGCATGACGGGGGCATGGGCCCCGGTCACGGTATAGCGGACTCCCCTGTAACGGGGAGGAGCCTGCGCGAACTGAATCGCGTAGCCGAGCCTGACGGTCCGGGCAACCCAGCGGGACAGCCCCGGAAGCTGAAGCCAGGCTTCCAGAGACTGCACCAACGGGGTCATACGGACAGTAGGCGTACCCCGGGTGGGGCAGCGAGGCAGCGTTACCGGCGCGGACAGGGGAGGCTGTTGGGCGTCCCCGGGTCGGAGCACGGTTAACGGCTGCGCCCTGACAGAGGAGACCAGGGAAGGACTCGCGTTCCACGGGGGTCTGCTCTGCCAGGGGGCTGGCGACAGAGAGGGACGAGAGTGGCGTGACCCGAGGGTGGCGCGCACTGCCGTCACCGATCTCTGGGGGCTCAGGGATGGGTTTGTCAGTTCTTTCTTTAACCACATTAGGGTGCTGCTGACCCGGGGGCCAGCAGCTGAACAAAAGATTCTCCCCCGGCCCTCCACCGGGGGAAGGAGCGGCCCTGCCGCCGTCTCCTGGAAAGAACTGCCCATCCCTGAGCCGTCCGCATCAGGAGCGCCGCTTAGCCTGGCGTTTCTTCGCGGGCTGCGGGGCTGGAGCGGACTGGGACGCCTTCCTGCGGCTGCCTCTGCGCGGCCCGGGTGGAGGCTGCTGCTTGGGTGGCGCAGAGGCGGAGGAAGCCGCGGGAGGACGTCCTCGGCGGCGAGCAGGCTGAGGCACCTGCGCGGGCGGTGGGGTGGAGGCAGCAGCTGACCGCCGGGGCAGGATGTATTTTATTGCCTCAGTCTGCTTCTGAGCGGCCGAGAACTGTTGGGCGAAGCTCTCGACCGCTCCGCCGAATAGCCCATCCTGTGATATGGGGGCGTCGAGGAAACGTGTTCGCTCGGCGTCGCGCATATCAGACAGGGTGAGCCATAAGTGTCTCTCCTGGACCACATTTGTGGACATCACCTGACCCAGGGAGCGCGCGGTCACCTTCGTCGCCCGGAGAGCGAGGTCGGTGGCGGCACGCAACTCATTGCTGAGCCCTGGATCAGCCCCTCTCTCGTGCATATCACACAGCAACTTGGCTTGGTAAGCCTGAAGAGTTGCCATGGTATGCAAAGAAGCGGCGGCCTGCCCCGCAGCTCTATAGGACTTCGCCACCAGAGATGACGAAAACCTACAGGCCTTGGAGGGGTGCTTTGGGTCACCACGCCAGGACGAAGCGCTCTGTGGACACAGTTGCATCGCAACAGAACGTTCGACTGGGGGGACCCCAGTGTACCCATGAGCCGCGGCTCCATCGAGAGAGGTGAAGGCGGAAGAGGCCGCCAAACGTTCACGGGAAGACAACGGGGCCTTCCAGGAACGCGCGACCTCTTCATGCACCTCGGGGAAGAAAGGTATTGGAGGAGCGGCCGGACGGGTGTCCGAACGCGCCGCCCCCAAAAACCAATCATCCAACCGCGAACGCTCGGGCTGAGGCGGAGGGTTCCACTCCAGTCCAAGCGCTGCGGCGGCCCGAGAGAGCATGGCTGTCAATTCTGGGTCCGACTCGGGCAATGCTGGGACACCCGAAGGTGGCAGCACAGCCGAATCCTCATCCTCAGATGACTCCAGCCCACCTTGTGATGCGGCGATAGACATCACTTCCTCCTCCGCCGCGCCAAACGCCACAGTCGGGACAGCAGGAGCCGGCCCCGATGTAGACGCCTGAGCGCGGGCCGGGTCAAGTGCCTGAGAGGGGGGTGTGGGCCGAGGAACTAGCGTCGGAGCTTTATTCCACACCGTCACCCTCAGATCACCCTGGTCACCAGCCAAAGTGCCGCCTCCAGAGGAGACCGCAGATTGGGGGGGGACGGAGGGGACTCTCGTTCCGGCATCAGCACGGAATTCACGGAGTCTCGATCGTAGCACTGAGATGGCCAGGTTCCCGCAGAGAGAACATGAGTCATCCACGAGCGCTGCCTGAGCGTGCTGAAAGCCCAAACACGTCACACAGCGCTCGTGCCCGTCGAAAGAAAAAAGCGATCTACCGCACCCAGAAGTGCACGGACGAAACATCCTGAAAAGGACGCGTCACGTGCAAGCTCTTTTATGAGAGGAAACTTCACAGTCGATGCCGAAGCGCCCAGGGAAACACACACCAGCTGGATGCAGACCACTGCACAGATCAGCAGGCAGGAAGTATGCGATCACTGGAACGCGCCGTCACACCAACACCGACTGGAAAGCTGCTCGTCTCGAAGAAGCTGACAGAGTCTCAGAAGGCTGAAGGAGTGAAGAGGTAGGTACTCTTGGCTCCGAAAGCAGAAACATAATGCGATATTGCCTCGTACTTCCTTATATACTCACGCAGTGAGGCGGAGCTGCGTATGCAAATTCCGCATGCCCCATGGCATTGGCACGCCATTGGGCGTTTTCTCAAAACTCGAAGTTGATAGGCTTCTAAGCGAAACCCCCATTCGTTAGTCACTAACGTTACGTCGTAGTGACTGAACGAAAGGGAACTGTAATTTAATTACACATTTTTTCACAGTAACTGTAACTGATTACAGTTACATTTCTTTTGTAATTAAATTACATAATCTGGTTACATGCAACTAGTTACTCCTGTTGACTACATAGTAAATGTCACATATGTAGTTCAATATATAAAGAGACAGAGCAAAAAATAGTGTATTGCATAAAAAATATTTTAAAAAATCCCTGAAATTCTATATGGTCATTCAGACTGAGATGCATTCTGCAAAAAATGCATTATAATTGGATTTCAAAACACAAATGGGTGTGGTTTGGAGTGGGTTTGTAATTGAGACTTCATTTTATTGTATTGTATTGTATTTTTACATTAGTACATTACTTATCTGTATACCGCTGTTTTCACTGTCCTCAAAACGGCTTGAAAGATTTCCCTGTTCTATGAAGTCCCTCCTTCAGAAATACGTAACGAGTTCTGATTGTGCCAGCGGTTCCCGTGTTGTGATTCGACAGCAGCTTAGCGCAAGTTGCCCGGAAAGGTCACGCCTCTCACCATAACGGGGATGCATGCGCTCAATGATCTCTAAGTACAGCGTCCCTGGGAAAGCCAAACAAAGGTGATTTGACTCCGGGATGAAAATAACAGCGTCTCGACGACATGGCAACAAACGCAACCGAACGCAACACTTCCTCTTCTCCACGAGGGAGCAACAAGACCACGCCCCCTTTTTTGCATATTCTTGTGGGCGGAGGTTAGTCGACAAACTGTTCTACTGACGTCATTAAAGCAGGATGTACATGGATGTAGTCCAAACCGGCCGTTCGCTGTAGGCTTTGAAAGGGAACTTCTGTTAAATAAAATATCTCGCTTGGCATTGAACTTTGAGCTTTATAATTTTACAGGTATTATTTATGCTCTAACAGCAACATTACACACTAACTAAAGTTTGAAAAATGGGATCACGAAGAACAGGACCTTTAACCATTTTTTCCCCTCAATAAACTCCTTATTGATAGTAAGTAAGGTTGTTGTAGGTATGGTTAGGTATGGGGTAGGGACGGGGTTAAGGGATCTTGAATATGTTCATGCAGAAAAAGGCATTAATATGTGCTTTATAATATGTACTAATAAGCAGCCAATATGCCAGTAATATGCATATGGTATTCCCTAATCTAAAATGTTAGCTTTGTATGTTTTTTTTTCTTTTTTTAAATTATTTACAGAAAATTCTTTTTTGCTGCTTGTCTGAACCAAGTCAAATGTGAAATCTTCATCTGCCCATGAACCATAAGATCAATTCCTCTCTTGACTAAAAGTTCCTTTAGTGGTGAAATAAGTAAAGAAAACAGTTAGATATAGCAATGCATTTGTAAGGTCGGCATTAAAAATGAAATGTGGAAGTTTGGTGGCGTTTAATCATGAAGAGTGGCTAATACAGGTGATGGCTGTGAGATAGGCCACTTATCTGAACATGGTGAAGGCCAGCAGGGACATCAGAGACATGCTTTCTTCCTGTCAGACTAGATTTGGCTGTTGTCCATGAGCACCAGGTTTTATTAGATTTCCTGATGACATAATAGACTGCACTTTTTACCAGATCAAATTTCCTTTTTTTTCTTCCTCTTTTTTTTTATGAACAAAATGGGGCAGTCTTTAACGTTTCTGACATGGGAGTAAAATCCAGTCTCAGGATAACCTGAAAATTGCTCCAGATGTGTTCAAATAACTGGGGCATTATAGGATCCCTGTCAAAAGAAGGTGTTACAGAGATTTGATGTGAATTACTCTTAATAGAATCTCTTCATTTTTGGCAATTAACACGTTCATTTAGGGCAACTACCTATTAATTTATCTATAAATAATTTAACTATTTTAACTTGGCACAATTTTTTTTTTACACAAAAACAAGCTGAAGACACTGAAAAGAGTGAGATGCAACAAAAGAGTGGGAACCACTGTTATAATTTAGCTTTAGTTTATGATGCAATGACATTGTAAAAAGTCCAAAAATGTTTTATATTTACCAGAAGGTTTTTATCTTTGGGAAAATAAATATTTTGGATTGATATTAAATATTATCAATACTTAATGTTAAATATAATATGAACTTAAAAAAGAAACCTTTTCAGGATAATGTATTTGAAAGATATTTCCCTTTCGAGGGAACACTATGGGAAATGCCTCAGTGTGATTGTGTCTGAAGCATGTGTGCAACTATTCCAATCCTGATTCCAGTGATGCATGACTGCGGAAGCTGTAAAGGATACCCGGAACAAAGCAGCGTTGTCTGTCCGGGCCACCAAGGAGACAACCCGTGCCATTGGCCGCTCCATGTCAGCACTGGTTTCTAAAGAGAGACATCTTTGGCTGAAATTTTAAGGGATAAAAGAGAATGATAAATCATTTCTCTTGGCTGTCTCCTTCTGGCCTCTTTGGCGTCGCAGTCAGTTTGGTTGTTGAGAGGTTCCCAGAAGGCTAAGCGACAGTCAGCGGCGTTTGAAAGGTTCATACCATGCCGGTTCCAGGCCCCAGGGGCAGCTTCCAGAGTGAGCAGAGTACATAGATGCCTTCCACTCACCATTAGGTGATGGGTCTTTTTGGGTGACACCATCTGATAACCCCTTTCCTTCATGGTACTTTGAGGGAGGCTTACTAGGCCTGCGGTCCACGTAAGAGTTCCAGCCTGTGATTTGGCAATGGTCCCAGGAAACCTTTGAGCTCATGGACTCGACTTCGGAGATGTTCCTAACTTTAAAGATGGCTTTTCTGTTGGTGATTACGTCCCGTAAGAAGGAGACTTGCAGGCTGTGGCAATTCATAACGCTTCGAAGCTTCATGATGCGGTGTTATGAAATCGGTCATCACTATATAAGTCGTTATTTAGGTTTTTTTTGCGCACAAAAACTATTCTTGTCGCTTCATAAAATGATTGTAGAACCACTGTAGTGAGATGGACTTTGTAACGACGTCTTTAGTAACTTTTATGGGTCTTGAGAGTGTAAAGTGCATTGTGCCAATGGAGGCCTTTCTGAGCCATCGGATTTCAACTAAAATATCTTCATTTGTGTTCTGAAGATGAACGGAGGTCTTATGGGTGTCGAACGACATGAGGGTAAGTAATTAATGACAGAATTTACATTTTTGGGTGAACTTACCCTTTAATTTGCTTAGGGTTAGGGCCGGTTAGGTCTCTTAAGACTTACGTACACCGGACTGCTCAGTGGCGTAAGACTGACCACCTGCTGGTTTGCTTTGGTTCACCCAGGCGGGACTCCCCAGCTTAAAAAACAGACCGGCTTCAAAAGTTTTACTGTTTCCCTCCAATAAGTACATGATTTCTGCGGGCTGGGCTGGTCCCCACACATAATTATAAGGTCTTATAGCCTGGATGGGGTTTATTGCTTCCACGGTTTGCGTCATGCATCACAAGCTGCCATTGTGCCAATAAGGATTGGAATAGTTACACACATGCTTCAGACACAGTCACGCTAAGATGTTGCCCATAGAGTCAAATCCAATTAAGCTTTACAGATCTTTATTGGAAAGATCCATAAACAATTATTGCACATGCACTTGAGGAACAGTCCTTACAGCAGTTTACAGGCGCTAGTCAATTAAAGTCACAGTTCTAATAACTTAGAAAGAGACCTTTAGTGTCAAACCACATGTAACCATATGTCCCCTGTGTTCAAGACGTGTTCAAGAACGTGCAAGTGTCTTGGTGGAAGAGTGGAGTAACATCAAGCAAAATCTGGCTCAGTCCATGAAGATGATATGTACTGTCTATACTTTCAAGCTGTTGAAAGTGATGTTTCTTTAGTTTTTTAGTAAGGGGACAATTACTTTACACTCTATATACTTTACTCAATTTCACACACACACACACACACACACACACACACACACACACACACACACACACACACACACACACACACACACACACACACACACACACACACACACACACACACACACACACACACACACACACACACACACACACACACACACACACACACTGATAGAAACCAACTTTGGGAAAAAATTATGTGAAGTGTAATTTGATTGTTTAGTTTGTCTTGCGTCCATTAGAATACACGGAGGGGCGGGGGTCATGACCTATACTGGGACCAACCACCTGGGGGCGATCGAGACGTTTTGGCTTCAGTTTTTAACACGAGTGCGGCAGGCTTGGTTTGAACATATTGAAACCGATTAGACACCTGCTGCAGAGAGGAAGATTTTCAGTGAATACATTTCAGTTATTTTCATTTCAAAGTTATTGTATGGCTTTTATGATACTTTTAGTGTTTTTTCCTCCCCTTCGGTGCGTGATCAGAAATTCTTTTTTTGTTTTTCCTAGAATAAAATAACAGCATATGGGTTTAAAACAATATGAGAGTGAGTAAATAAGGACAGCTGTAGTGGTGTGTATGTGGCCAGTCAGTCATCCACCACCGTTTTCAATTTATCTGGGCTCTGCTTTGGTAAATTCTGTCCTGCTGGATTGTCCTTATCTCTCTCCACCATGCAAATTCATTTCATTTCGTTTTGTCTGAGGTTATCTATCCATTGTTCAATTGTTCCTCAAAACACTGAGAGATGAATACACTAAACTATGTCAGTTTTTCCTATGGTATTACTTCTGTGCTTCTCAAACCTATCCTGGGGACACACACCACTGCACAGTTTATGTCTCCCTCATCTGACACCTATTTCAAATAATCAGCTCATTAGTATCGACTGCAAGAATTGAATTGGGTGTGTCAGATGAGGCGGACTGGGGCGTGACCGGAGGGGTTGGAAGGACAGAAGAAAAAAGGAGCTGGGGACCATAGCGGTGCTAGCAGAGCAAGGAGCCTTGGCAGAGCCAGCCAAACATGGGGCTATGATGAGGCTGGCCGAGATACAACCACAAAGTAACCAGTAGTGTTGAGAACCAGGGTGTATCAGATGAAACTGGAGGGGGGACGGACAATGTCTACTATGGCCATGCCCATGACGTAGGAGAAGGACACATTTCGTGATTAGTGTTGCCAACCAGCGTTGCCTACCTTGTTAACATATTTCAAGCTAACGTTACCTTGTTTAAAAACCGTTTTGCAATTGTTTTAAAGGATTAGTTCACAATTCAGGCCCTGTCCACACGGAGACACGTTTAGCTGTATACGTTAAACTTTTGTATAGTATCAGCGTTTCAACTACCGTTACCGTATCAACTACGGGCACTGGGCATGCGCACATCAATACTGCGTCGTTTAATTACTGTATTTGCATTATTGTAAGGGTAGGTTTAGGGTTGGGGTAGGTTGTAGGCGTTAATAAAACACATCTGGCAAGTAGCACATTTATTTAATGTTCTTTTATTATGAGATTTTGCCTCACCTCCGACAAGCCACAACTCTTCTTCTCCGTTTTTAGTGTATTTCTGTGGCAGAATTACAGCGCCACATACTGGCCTGGCATGTATACTACATCGTTTTGAGCCATTTTCATGCTCTCGGGTGTACGCTAGTATTTCGTTGAAACGAGGAAGATTGGATAGGGAAAGCTCTGGCTTCGTGTGGACGGGGCCTCAGTCACACCCATGTCATCCAAAATGTTCTCGGATGTCTTTCTTTCTTCAGTGGAAAAGAAATTAAGTTTTTTGAGGAAAACATTTCAGGATTTCTTTCCATATAATAGACTTCAATGGCAACCAAAATGTTGAAGGTCCAAATCAATGCAGTTTCAAAGGGTGTAACAACAATGAGTTTCGGGGAATAATTAATTCAAATGGTAGAAATATTCATGAGTCTATGAATATGATTTTCTTGTTGTACAGACAATATTACGTATAACGGAACCTTTAATCATTTAAAAGTAATCTTTATCCAAATTGATTTCTTCATCAATTATCAATCTTACAAACCTTAAGAAACATTAATCTGCTTGATCAGGACAAATAATATTTCTTATGTTTGTACAATTTGTATTTCTGAAGTAGTAATACAGGAAAATCAAGCTTAAATGGGTAGCTAAAATCTTACGTCTCGTTGACTTCGATATTTGTGAGCAAAACAATAAGGATTCACTTCAATGCAATCATTGGGTTTTAATAAAACAACTACAGTTTACAAAGCTACGATTCATACGGGGGAAATATGCATATATATGTAGGTGAAAACAAACAATATGGTACAAACAAGGAAACATGAAACTTAACGAATAATATAAAGGGAAGAAGAATGATGGGAAGAGAGAATTAACAAGGGAGAGAGAGAGAGAGAGAGAGAGAGAGAGAGAGAGAGAGAGAGAGAGAGAGAGAGAGAGAAGACAGAGAGAGAGAGAGAGACAGCTTTACCACAATTTCACAAGAGCCCTCAAGAAATTCATAGTCCCGTGAACGGGAATAATTCAGACAACCTTTTCCAAGCAGTTTGATTGTGAAATAGAATACTTGCATTACTACGGCTTCTCGTGTAAGTGTCTGAGTTCGAATCGTCGGGGAAGTTCGCTAAGGACCCAGGAGAATTTCTTTGAAGTTTAGGAAAGTCGCTCCAGAAGTCTGCCGGTTTCTCTCTCCGTGCGGGGAGGCCTTCTCTCAGGGTCAGGAAGACCAGGGTTGGTCTTCCCCTCCATGGCGAAATGCCAAGAGGTCCGTTCCTTGTGGTGGCGAAAATGCGAAGAGTTGATGGTCGCTCCTGTTCTTATAGAGGGGATGGCCGACGCCCAAAGAGTTCAACGCTCCAATCTCTTGCGGCTACACGATGACGCCTCGGATCTACTCAGCGTAGATGATTACATCAACACACAGGCCCTTTGTTTAAGCATGATTTGATTAGAAAAGTCACGAGGGCTGTGAGGTGTTCAGTCTTTGGCCTTCCTGCCAGATGAATGATTGAATCATTACTGTTACAGTGCTCCAGAGGCTCTGCATGATCCCAGCTGAGGAATAGGGTCTTCTCTAGCAAAACCATCTGTCATTTTCTAAAAAACGTAATCACGTCAGAAAGGTCACACTAGACGTAGGCAAAAGTACTGCCTCCGTGTTTACAAAGCGCTTGTGCGAAGACTAATACAAACATCCTGTAGCAAAAAAAGGTTAAACAACGATGTCGGAAGATTTTGAAGTTGTAGATTTAGTTTTTTTCTTGTAAAGGCCGTTTGTATTAGTCCTCGCACGTTCGCTTGGGGCGGTACTTCTGCCTACGTCTAGCATGACCTTTCCGAAGTGATTACGCAATCCGTGGCACGTCGCAGAGAAGCGCAAGATGAGCAATTTAGGTTAAAAAGTATATAAATGTAAAAAAAATTCTTGAAAATGACAGATGGTTTCGCTAGATAAGATCCTATTCCTCAGCTGGGATCGTGCAGAGCCTCTGAAGCCCTTTGAAACTGCATTGATTTGGACCTTCAACCCCTTGGTTGCAATTGAAGTTTTCTTTATTATGCAAAGAAAAATCCTGGAATGTTTTCCTCAAAAACTTAATTTCTTTTCGACTTAAGAAAGAAAGACATGAACATCTTGGATGAGACTGGGGTGAGTAAATTATCAGGAAATTTTCATTTTAAAGTGAACTAATACTTTAAAGTATTTTTATGTTCTTAAACTTGTATGTTAGTTAAGAGCAATTACGTCATGTTAATTACGGTTTCACAAGTACAGGAGACCTCCCGATGACAGGTGTCTTAGAGGATCCATTGCAAACAAGTTAAATATAAAATTTAATTAAGTGAAATTTAATATTATGTTTACACTTATTACTAGGGGTGTCATGAGATGAGATGAGACGAGACACAATATTGGGTTCACGAGACGAGACAAGATTTTTGCACAGCATTGAAGAAATCGTCAATGACAAAATTCATGACTGGAAAAATAGTCTGCAGCTACATTTTGAAATGTTTTAAATATTTATTCATCTTGTAATGAATGTCATTTCAGTTCTACTTTCTGAGTATAAATTATCATATGCATTGAAAGACAACAATATACAAGCACTGTAAAAGGTTTTGCCACAAACTCAACTGACTGGCTTCTCTCCAGTAGGATTTCGCACAAGTCTCTTCAGACCTTACTGAACAATGAGCTTCTGATTGAGGCTGTGTGTGACCTTCTAATTGAACTCCTTTCCACAAATTGAACATAGAAATAAAAACAGTATGAATAAAACAGTATAGTAACAGTAGCCTATACATAAAACATTAAAAAGTCCACAAAATATATAACACTGTTTTAGTGTTTTTTGAATATTTTAATCCAGAAATCCTGTGCCTTTAAAATAACAATTCTAAACAAATGACATCAATAGGATGCTCTTCCTACAATTAACAATCGTATTCTTTTTTGCACATTTAATAAGGAATACAAAAATTATTCTCATTTTACCACTTCCACCCACCACTAGCCCACACCCCAATGTTATATTTAACGCCCGCTTAGAAGCCTTTTCCTCTAATTACACAACAGTGGATAAAACTGCATCCCAAGATAAGGGAACAACCTTGGTGGCTGAGACGAAGGAGAGAAGGGTGGCCTCCATGATCAATACGATGGAGGAAGGAACTGGCTACCTGGCAGAGTCAAAGGAAAGAAGGGTTGCCTCCTTGGCCAATAAGAGGGAGCAAGGAGTAGCCTCCATGTTGCTGGAGCACCAGACTTGAAACACCGGACTCTGTGCCAAGTGATTTTGAACAGAAGTAATTCTTCCTCCATCACCTCCTCCAATGCTGGAGGTTTAGAGATGACTGGTGGTCTTGAAAGGGAAAAAGCACGGACAACAAGGAGAATTAATGTGGGTAAACACAACTAGATCACGCAAAGACTAAGTAAGGGTATGTTTACACGACAACAATCTACTGAAAACAGACAACAACATTGTCAAAACGTTCCCCCTTCGCACGGATCTGTTAAAATAACTAAAGGCTGTATTATGCATGCCAGGCCAGTAGTTGGCGATGTCACTTTGTCAAAAAAACACCCCGCGAAGACGTAATACCAAAGCCACTAGATAACAAGCCTGCAACCATTAGCCAAAAAAGCTTAACGGCTAATGGAAAGGAGATCAGAGGCTGTTTTTTTTTTATGGAAGTCAATGGAGAAGAGGCTTCACTTCACTGAATAAACCGCTTTTGTGAGGAAACAGCTTATCATTTAATGAATCGACTGCCTGTCCACTAATCTTCAACATGTTTTATGCCAAACAATACTAAATTTGTTTGTTGGGAACAATATGTAGACTTTACTATGATAAAAATGTTATTTTATAAGAGAAGGCAGAGAAGGGCATGTTATGACAGGTAAGACTCATTTACGGCATTACCATAGTATTTCACAGTAATATTGAGTGATATTGTCTAAAAAAAAGAAAGTAGAAAATACAGATGTTTCCTTTATTTGGCTTTCAGTTTTTACCAGTTATGATAAGACTAATGACTAATATAACTGCACGTATGCACATGATGCTGATATTATGAATTTAAAAGAATAAAGAGAAAATTAATGATTTAATTATTGTGTTATATTGTATGTTGTTTAATGAAATAAAAAATAAGTATTATTTCGCTACCAAGTTAGTCTTGTATTATAATGATTTATGACTGCTGTGTGCCTAATGATGATGATATAACACTTTTTAATGAATGAAGGTAAAACAATACATATAATTAATGAATACAGTGAAGTTTAGCGTACTCTTAAATGTGGTATCACCGCTCAGTAAAACATTTTCCACAAATAATGCAGTCCTACTGTACCTTTACTAGCGATATTACATCAAATATAGAACATTTATTCACAAGACCAGCACGCTAATAATCCACAAGAAAGTGATTAACGTAAACTGTAAATGACTGTCAAAAAACTGAACGGCGGGCATTGCCAATTACATGATAGGCTGAGAGGTGATCCAAGTTAGTCGTTACGCTTTCTCCAATGGTAAGAGATAAAGACCCTCTCATCTCCCTATAATAAGACAATCTCTAGTAATATGCATGCATCAACCTGTAAGACATATGTGTATGATATCATCGCTTTCACAAATTTACATTTGTTTATATGGAGACGTAATGGTATTGTTTTCAAAATCTTGCACTTTGAAACTCCTGTTTTTAAAAGCTTGCGGTTTTTGGCACCCAAAACGCTGTTGTTGTGTAAATGAATGGCCTTTACGCATAAAAAGTTAGCCGTTTTCAGTTGAAAAACATACCCTTAGGGGCTGTTTACACAACACCATTTTCAATTAAAAGCGTAAAACTTTTTACGCATTTGGCCGTTCATTTACACGACAATGCCGTTTTGGGTGCCTAAAAACGTTTAAAAGTTTAAAACGTTAAAAAGTTTTTGAAAACTGTCTCCGTGTGAACAACAAAAACATGAATCTGTGAAAACAATGACGTCATGGACATGTGTATTACATGTTCAGTCTATAGCAGTGGCGGCTGGTCAATAGAGGGCGCTGGGGCGCCGCCCCCATCAAAATTCCAGAAATATACATGTATACAAAAATGATATAAAAATGAAATAAAAATAAAATAAAAATAAAATAGTTTACTCATACGACATGCCGGCTGTTAGTAAGAGCCTCAGCAAATAATTAAAAACTGGCTTTGATCGGTTAACTAATATGTTCTTCAATATGTTTCATGCAAATGGATGTCTATCTGAGTCCAAAAATCTACGGGCAGCATGTGACCTGAAGCTGGTCTCTAATTGGTTTTTAAAGATCCTCCTCCGGACGCAGGTCGCTGCGTCCCTGGCGAATCAGAATTGGATGCGTGTTATTTTATCCAATCTGATTGGTTCTCGTCACCTGTCATTCAACTTTCCGCTCTTGGCCACTAAAGCGAAAGTGCGCGGGCGACACAGTCACTCGGACTCCGCCAAAATCTTGTTATGATGATCACTTTCGTAGAGATGGCAGCAGTTAAACCAAATTCTTTCACAAGGCGTTCATTGGAAGAAAAAAAATTATAAAGGATCCCGAACGATGAAACCAACGCGATTTACAAATCCAACAGCAGCAGGCCAGTGACAGGACGCAGCTGCACTCGGAGCTTCACGCGCTTGTTATGAGAAACGTAGGTGGCTGACAGGATGTGTTGTTAACAATGCCCTTTATTGCTTTCCCTGTCTTTTATTTCAAAGTGTCGGTCCTTAAGGTTTGTGGACAACAACGGGGTAAGAGACCTCAAATATCTGACTGAACAATGCAAACGTCATGACACTACTGAGATGACTGACTTTAATAAGAGAGCCATAGAGAAATTTGCTGGCCAGAAAGAAAGGAGAGCAAAATTTATGTTCAAATAGTCAACATGTTGTTGCTGTTTGTTTTTTGTTTGTTTTTTCCTCATTCAATTATATGTGGGAAATGAATGTGTAAAAAGATAAAAGTGAAGACGCTGCCCCCCCCCCCCCCCCCCCAAAAAAAAGCCGCCACTGGTCTATGGTGTCTTATCCCCATTTAATGGCCTGGCAGCTGAATGCAGCGTTTTTAGCCGTTTCCGGGTATGTGTGAATGGGGGTACGTTAGTGACTAACGAATGGGGGTTTCGCTTAGAAGCCAATCTTCTTCTTCGTATTCAACAGCGCCCAATGGCAGTGCCAATGCCATGGGCATGCGGAATTTGCATGCGTAACTCAGCCCCACCTCGTGGGTATATAAGGAAGTACGCTGGCAACATCGCATTATGTTTCTGCTTTGGAGCCAAGAGGATCTCTTCACTCCTACAAGCCTGAATTCTGAAGTCTTCTCTTCAGTCTTCGAGACCAGCGGTTCTCCAGGGTGTTGGTGTTACGGCGCGTTCCAGCGATCTCATGCTGCCTGCCTGCTGATCTGTGCAGTGATCTGCAACAGCTGTGTGTGTGTTTCCCTGGGCGCTTCGGCACTCTGCAGAGCTTTCCTCTCACAAAAAGAGCTTGCGCGTGGCACGTCTTTTTCAAGACGGTTCGCCCGTGCACTTCCGGGTGCGATCGATCTCCGTTGCTGTCTATGGGCACATTCACTGCTCGATGTGTTTGGGCTTCAGCACGTTCGGGCAGTGTTTGTGGATGCGTCATGTTCCCACTGCGGGAACGTGACCATCGCGATGTTGCGGTCGAGACTCAGTGATCTCCGTGAGGAGAGAGAGTCCCCTCTGCCACACCCCAATCTACCGTCTCCGAGTGAGGTGGTACTTTGGCTGGTGGCCAGGGTGACCTGAGTGCGGTGCCGTGGTATTAAGAACCCCGACGATCATTCCTCGGGCCACGCCCCCTCTCGCACATTGCTTAAACCCACGAGTGTTGGACTGAAACAGCGGCCCGTCTCTGACGCCTCGTTCGTTTCGTCCACGCTCCAGATAGCAGTGAGATGTCGATCGCCGCATCCCAAGGTGGGCTGGAGTCCTTTGGGGATGACGATTAGGAGTTGTGCTCCGCCTCCGGGTGTGTCAGCGCTGCCTGATCCGACCTAAGGTTGACAGCCATGTTATCTCGGGCAGCCGCGAGTCTCGCGCTGGTGTGGAACTCCGCCCAGTCGCGAGTGCTCGCTGTTGCGCGATTGGTTTTTGGGGACGGCACCCGACAGCTGTTGGGCCCCGCCCCCAATGCCTTTCGCTCCCGAGGTGCATGAGGAGATCACGCGGTCCTGGAAGTCCCCGTGCTTCCCGCGATCGTTTGGTGGCCTCCTCCGCCTTCTCTGCCCTTGATGGGGCCGCGGCCTAGGGTACACTGGGGCCCCCTCACCCCCACTGTTGAACTCTCTGTTGCGCACTACGGTGTCCACAGAGGGCTTGACGTGGCGTGGTGTGGCTGTCCTAAGCACCCTCCCAAAGCCTGTGGGCTCGTCTACTTCGGTGGCGTGGTCCTGCAGAGCTACGGGCAGGCCGCCCCCCCGTTGCACATGCAAAAGGGTGGAGCCGACCCAGGGCTCTTCATTGAGCTGCGTGCCGCGACTGATCCCGCCCCCGGGCGGTGAAGGTGGCCACACGCTCCCTGGGTCGGGAGATGTCCACAGCTGTGGTCCGGGAGAACACCTGGCCTTACCTGGTGATTTGGAGGACGTTGAGTGGGCCCGCCCCCTCAACTCACCCATATCCCAGGCTGGCCTCTTCGGCGGCGCGGCTGGGAACTGCGCCCAACAGTTCTCGGCCGCCCCAGAGCAGACTGAGGCTGTAACACGTAACACGCCTTAACCTGGGCCGCGCCGTGGAGGTGGTTGAGGATGTCGCCCAGTCCGCTCCCCAGACTGGTTAAACGCCACGCTGGAGGTGGACAACTCAGAGATGGGTTCCAGTTCTTCCCAGGGGATGGTAGCAGGGCCTCTCCTTCCCCCGGTGGAGGGCCGGGGGAAAATCCTTCCGCTGCTGGCCCCCGGGCTAGCAGCGCTTGGGAAGATCTCATGTTCCTGTCTCTGAGGACCCAGAGACCGGTGATGACAGTGCGCGCCACCCACGGGTCCCGCCACTCGCATCCCTCTCTGTCGCCAGCCTCCTGGCAGAGCAGACCCCAGTGGAACGCGCGTACTTCCCTGGTCTCCTCTGTCAGGACGCAGCCGTTAACCGCACCCCCACACCGGGACGCCCAACAGCGCCTTATGAACTTGTTTCTTGTAATTTAGACAAACTTAAATTTATCTGAAACTGGGCTGGGATTTCTATTTCCCAACATATGCTTTGCCATGGCACTCAAAATGGAGAGTAAATGCTAAAATTAAGTGTTATAGTATTGTTTTGGTGCAAGATTAATGTTAATTGGGAGATTTAGTAATGTTTAATGTTTTGTTATGCTAGTTTAGAAGAGTTTCAATTTTTTTTTTACCATTTTGGTGACGAGTGGAGCATGAGCTGCTTTACATTTTATGTTTTATATTGCTGTACTCATTCAGCAAATGTCATAATATGCTATGCTAATGCTATCAACACATTGTGTCACCAATTAGCAATATACCATTTATTGAATTAGCAAGTTAAAGCTAGCCACGTTTCCACTTCTAAAAATATTTGTTGAGATTACATGATCATTTTAAATTAAATGAATGAAATAGCTTACTCAAATATTTCGTTAACCTGTTTAATCCCGAATATTTTCTTGCAAATTGAGTACATACTCCTTAGACCTCCGTAATACACAAACTTTATGTCCTCTTTGATTTTATGTTGGTTAAGTTAGTGCAATATTAGGTTTTATATTCGGCCACAATAGTGACTGGGAAACGGCATAGTCAGAATTCATACAAATTCTTCAAATGAAAACACAAGTTTTGGCTGTTGATCCCAGTTGAATTATTTTTGCGGATGTGTTTTGACTTCCTAGACGTGCATGCTGTGTGCGGCATCTCTTTCATTCCTGCACTTAAGAGCGAGGCAGTTGGGGGTGACCATGTTGGTAATGGCTCAGATGGGAAATGCCGGGCTGGGGCGGCTCATTTACCTGGTGCACTGTTGGGTCGCGATGCAGAGGTGAACTGTCTGGAGGATGGGGTGGATGTTCATGAGAGCCGGTTGGTGTGCCCCACCGGTGGGGAGGTGGGGGGTGGGTCACCATTTTGTGGTCTGCCTGGCGGGTGTTAATTCGGTTGCCTCTTTTTCAAGCGTGGGAAGGGTGTTGATGCTACATACAACACTTGGGGGGTCATGCACGTCTGGGAGGTCCAACACATCTGGTAGTTTTAAACTGTGTGGAAGTGGACGGATGATGGCTGGGATTGGCAGCCGGGACCTGTGTTTTCAATTGAAAACAATTGTGACCGTTAACAAATGTACACCTCTTACGAGCAAAATATATATGCAGGAAAAATTCTCAAAATATATCAGTAGTGGACCCTTTAAATAATATATGTACAAAATATGATAGTTATATCTGTCAATTAAGGTGTTTTACTTATTTAGTAGTCTGCGGAAGACATTTTTGTCTAGATGTGCAAGCAGGAATTAAACTGATCTGGTCATGTGACCTCACACACTAGTCACATGACATTGATACATTTTAATCAAGACAATCTATTTTTTTCATTTAAAAGTTTAATTTATTGCCCAAAGCCAACAACAACACTTTTAGAGCTTTCAGAAATAAGAAAAATGACACGGTCAAAATTGTGACCGGTGGGATTAAACCGGCAATTAATTTGATTATTTTTTAGTTTTGCCAACTTATTCGGGTTTAAAGTGTATATGTGCAGTCCTCATAATCCATGAATGAAGTGCAGGTATGGGTGATTAGTACTCTGGTGAATGTGTGAGGGTGGAAGTAGAGGGAGAGCCTGGTGTAGCCGTGACAAGTAAATATAAAATTTCACAGACTGTGATGACGCGTTTTAACGGTCATCAGTATTGTAAATCCTGCAACGTTTTTTGTATTTTCATTTTTTTTTTTTTTATATATGTACATTTATAACACTAATACTTTTTGTTTTATTACTTTTGCATCAAATTACAATAAAAAAGTTACCACTGCTGTGAGGGTGTTTAGTAATGGCGTCTACGGGAGTGATGGTAAAAATGAACATATTTCTCTCTTTTCACTGCCATTATCAATCTCACTCTATTTTTTCCCTCTTTTTGAAAGTTGTGAAATCACTACTGTAGCGTTTTTCTTTTGCTATGTGAGCAAATGGGCACACAAATAAATATTGAATGAATTCTCTCATTCACAGCTATAATATTTAACCCAACTTTGACAACTTCCGCTCTGAGAAACCCGGAAATGTGTAAAGGGTCTATAGTAACCATTGCGAACAGATCAAAGCAGTATTATCTTATAATAAAATTATGACTTTACAAAAACATATAAAGCAAACAAAAACTAAGATAAAACTATATTTTAAAAAATTTGTACATTGTATTTAATATTTTCATTTTAACAAACCGAATATACTGTATTGCCCCATGCATATGTAAATGCAAGGCTGTGCAAATTATGTTCAGGTTAATTTGTGGGCGTGTTTGGGCAGTTGCCTAATTTGCATAATGACTTTAATTAATAGGTGCATGCTAATTAATGTAAACATCACATGCAAATAAGTGGCTGCAATTCGTTGTTAGTGAAATCTCCCTATATGTTTCATCCGTTTGATAATAAATTAACACATTTTCACCACATTAAATCTTGCCTTCAAAAAGTATTTATGGCTCACATTTACTTTGGGCTAATTTGTGGACGATGATGATTTAGCAGCGCAGTATGCTCATACATCTGTTTACCCAAACACACTCCTAGACAACCGAACGGCCCATCAGGAAAATGCTCGGATATGAATTTTCTTGCCTGTTGACAGCACATCTAGTTAAGCACCCTGGGAGCAGCCATCATTGTTATTGTGTGGTGTGATTTCTCAGATGAGAGCCTCGGCTATCGCAACGGTCCTGCCTGCTGACATGCATTAGTCATGCATCAGTTAAAAGAGCTTGTGCCTTGTTATGGTGGCTGTCAGTCATGCCTTATTGAGAAATCTACTAATTAATTGGATTTTCTGCAATATTGGACGTTTAAGTCTAATGACATAACAGATGGCACATTGAAAGGTTAGATTGTTTTGCAGTCCAATGAGAAAGACTGGTATACATAATGCATATAACTGTGGGTCACTATGTTTATTGCACTATAGAGGACAATATTTCTGCCAAACAATCAGATTTTATATCATATAATTGATATTTAATAAATATTTTACTACAAATTATATGAAATATGATACTAAAATATAATATTATTAAATGTTCATATTATATTATATATTTTTGTAATAATCTTAAAACACTCATTGTCTCTTGTGCTTAGCAGTGTATATTGTGTACAACGTTTTTTCTATTTTAGTATTTTGCATCTAAAAAAATCTAGATGTGCAACACACACCAAGTTTGATTTTAAACTATTTGGATATCATTTTCCGTGGATGTTTGCAGCTTTTGTACTTACGTCCTCAAAATAACTTTTTATAATCAAATCCTTTTTTTTCCTCTGGCAGCAATGCCAATATTCTGCACTTCAGTGAATCACGATGAAACAGGGAAATCAATAGTATATTTTTCTCAGCTCTCCTATATAACAGTTCACCTTTTGAGTATCCTGCGCCTGCAAAGTCAAATTCTGTTCTCTTAAATAAGGTCAAATAATGTCTTGGTTTGTTGGCTAAATCAATTACCAGTGGATCAAATCAAGTATTTGTTCCCCCTCTTTGAATATTCTGTTTTACTTAAGACTTACTTACTTTGCTAGACTTATTTTGTCACATTACGCAAGTAAATTGGTAGAATTGGCTTCGAAGGTCGTTTCAGGTTGAATTTAAACTAGTTATGACCTTTCTTCAATAAAAGAGACCTTTTCACAAAATGGAAACACTCAATTTACACTAAAGACAACTGTCTTACACTTCATTTATAGGCGTTTCTGAAATATTGCTTACATTTACAAAGTTCTGTTATGAAACTCTAGATTGCTCAGACCCTTAATTTGTTCGCAATCACATCATGATAGCAGTGTTTCCTAACCACTGTGCTGTGACAGGCACATATACACACACACACACACACACACACACACACACACACACACACACACACACACACACACACACACACACACACACACACACACACACACACACACACACACACACACACACACACACACACACACACACATATATATATATACAGCTCTGGAAAAAGACCACTTAACATTGATTTTTTCACTCCAAGTGGAACTCAAACTCCACCAGCATGAAGGCTGTAACCCCTAGCGTCAGTCGCCAGAGCGTCTCTTGAGATCAGAGGAGTGAGGTTTACTCGCACAGAAACTACTAGCTGGCCTCCGTTACACATGGCATGAAAAAGGTTGGGAAGCACTTCTCTATAGGACACAGCTGATTGGTTCCTGCTGTATAGACCAAGAGCTTGCTATTCAACTTTCAAATAATTGGTCAGCAAAGTTTTTCATCTCAGCATAAACTTACCAGCTCATTATGCACAGAGCATTTTAAACACCACTTACTAATAAAAATATAGATGCTATTTAATGCATTTATTGAAATGCTTATCATTAACATTAATGAATGACTGGCATACTACTTTAGGTTATAATTGGTCTTTCCTGGTGCACATGGCAATTAATAAATAATTTTAAAATCTTTTCCATAGTGAAGTTTAATATCACTAAAGTTCAATACCTACCATTAAATCAGTCCATATAAAGCAATGCTCTGGTCTAAGACTTAGTATGTAGTGCAGAATGTGGACTATTTTATGGTGCCTTTCTAGTGGTTATTTGTCCTTTCAGGAGTTTGACATCTGTCATTTTATGGAATAGAGCTCCAATTGTTTAAAAATTCAAGTTTAAAAAATATATTGGTCCTGAATGTTTTTTTTTAATGAAAAATACAGCATATTAGAATGATTTCTGTAGAGTCATGTGACACTGAAGACTGGAGTAATAATGATAAATTCAGCTTTGATCACAGGAATAAAAAACATTTGACTATATATTCACAACAGCTATTAGAAATTGTATTCATATTTCTTAATATTATGTTTTTACTGTATTTTTAATCAAATACATTTAATCAAAAACAGTCTTAATTATTAAAAGTCTCTTTATTCAATTATTTAAAGTTATTTTAAACTGTTATTGCTAGTGTGTAAAATAATGCATGTGAACTAACTAGCAAATTATAGCCTAGCCTATATTTATATTTTAGTATATGACACGTTCCTTCACGGGACATACTTGAATATGAAAGTTGCCAGTTTTACCATGTTTTAGTGAAAATAATATTTTGAGTTTTATGAATCCATTTCAAATGACTGATATTACTGAAGAAAGTCTGGAAACAGATATACAAACATTCACTCTGATATGCTGAAAACTGCTGTGTGTCGAATAACGTAAATGGCATTACAATCTGAGAAATTGGAAAAGGTCAGCAGTTTGCGTCCCTGGAAATGTATGTGTATTGTTTCACTTTTTTTTAAATCGTAAACAGTCGGGAAATATTGCTGTATTGACTCTTCAAGTTCAGCTGTTTATCTCACCTCGGCTCGCATTCAAGCTGCTCGGTTTCTGTTGACAATAAATCCCGCCTCCTTCGATTTGATTGGATATCTTTTGACATTGACGAGCGCTTTTACACCATTGAGACTGATCAGGCTAAAAAGAGTTTTTCCCTTCAAGTGGGCCGTGTGGGCCATTCGTCTGGGCTGACGGAAGGATATAGACTAGGCTACGTATATATATTAGCAACAGGCCGGCCCACATTGTCCAGCGGCCCACCGGGAAAACGGCATGTAGACATGGTCAAGATGAATTGCTGAAGTTCAAACTGAGCATCAGAATGGGGAAGAAAGGTGACTGTTGAGTGTTGTTGGTGCCAGACGGGCTTGTCTTAGTATTTCATATCTACTGGGATTTTAACACACAACCATCTCTAGGGTTTACAGAGAATAGTCTGAAAGGTAAAATATCCAGTGAGTGGCAGATCTGTGAGGTCAGAGAAGAATGACCCGACTGGTTCAGTTGATAGAAAGGAGTCCAGACCTTCTGCCGTCAGTCTGAAACTAGATGACAGATGACTGAACATATAAGGCTGAACACCGCTAATGAGAGTTTCTGACATATTCAGTGCGTGAGATTGCCCTGTTTTGTTGTTGCATGAGCTCTTGAAGCTATGCCCTCTTCTTGAAAGGGGGCCGGGAGCACCAGCTCATTTGCATTTAAAGGGACACATACAAAAACGGTGTCAATTTGAATGTGCTTTAAAAATGACCTGTGGGGTTTTGAGCTAAAACTTCACATACCTCTGGGGACATCAGAGACTTACTTTACATCTTGTAAAAAGGGGCATTACATTTTCGTTTAATTGTAATTAACATACATTTGAAGTGTTACATTCAGTATATTCTTCTAAAGTATATTGTTTATGTAATAATTACTCTATTTCAAAGTACTTCTTTTCCACAAGGGTTTGAGGCTGCTGGTGTAAGGTGTTTTATTCAA
Source organism: Gobio gobio (assembly GCF_949357685.1). Lineage (NCBI taxonomy): Eukaryota > Metazoa > Chordata > Actinopteri > Cypriniformes > Gobionidae > Gobio > Gobio gobio. The sequence continues at coordinate 14,735,092 of NC_137114.1, forward strand.
GAGCATCATTACTCAAGCCTGACTTGCATTTGTGCAGTTTTTGTAACCTGACACGCCTGTACAGTAAAGCTAACTCACATTTATCGACAGGCACACTGGCCCTCAGGGGTGACATTTTACATTTACATTTACTTTTTGATGACACATTTGCCTTGCGGTGGTTGACTGAATATGTAATTTGTTGTGAGTGGTGCCCACACACTCTTTTGGACGGTCCACCCACTCTTGCTCGCTCATTCTCAGATGTCTCACATCTACTAAGAGACCACGGTCCTGTCTGGGGACCTACTCATGAGGTAAACATTAAAGGGAATGGAAGAACTGTTAGCTACAGGCTAACACTCATACTAACTCCTACATCTTAACATTTAGCATATAACAGTGGATGCTGAGGTCACAGTATGCACGCTAGCAGATGAGCATCAGGAGGTCAAGGGCAACATGCATTTCTCTTCCCACACAAATACACTCTGATTATAAAAGACAGCGATTGACGTACCCGAGAGCGAAGCATGTGATTTGGTACGAGATGTTTCATTTTCCCTATCACTGGTTGTAATGGGATGAAACATGTTGCAGAAATTGTATCCACAGGACTCAATTTTTAAATAAAAATGTATTCTTATGTGGATTTTTTTTCTAGTTAACATTGCTGCAACATTTTGAACAAAAAGCTGAGAAAATCACATTTTTGTCAAAGACTGCATCCAGATCAGATTCAGAACAATAATCAAACACTGATGGAGTAGATCAAGTCCATCAACACCCCCACTGCTTGCACAGTCCTATAGCTCATCCTGGATTGACATTTCATTCAGTAACATTAGCCAGTTTTGATTTATATAATGTTTAATGTTGATGATCACGTTATTTTACATATGCATCTGCTTACATACAATCACTTGTTTTTTTGCATCTTCTTCGCCTGTGTTTTGATCAGGAGATTCTGTACTCATTCATAAGATGCGTAATAGCACAATATAAATGAATATTCTGTTTAATTTCTAAAAGTTTCTCTCCTTTCTTGCCATATAGGCTACTTTCCAGAATTGTATGTTTTCTTTGTATCTTTCTACTGAGTCCCATTTATCTCGCTCTGGGGTTGAAAGGTAGTGTTCCCTCTATGGTACGCAATATGATTTCAATGTGGAAAAAATTATTTGTGGTGTTTTTCCTGCTTAAAGCTACACTATGTAACTTTTCCGTCCACTAGAGGTCGCCTGTTCAAAACAAAGGCGTAGTTTGATGACGCCACGTTTGAGCGCAGAATCTCGGGACATGTGGTCTTCACCTCACAGCCGGTGGGAAACAGTCAGGATAGGACTCGGGCAGAAATCATGTTCATGGATGCGATTATTAACATTACTGTAGTGAAGCAGAGCAGGAGCGAGTGTTGTGGAGCTGAGCAAGGCCGCAGGAGCGATTGAAGAGCGGGACTGTTATTATGGCATAGTCGCCGGCGGGACTTTTATTATGACACAGTTGCCGGCGGCACTTCCTCTTCTCCAGTGCTGAGTGTGAGGTAACGCAGCTCTGTTTATCGTATTAGATATATCTGAGTGTGTTGAAAAGGAAGTTATGACGTTCGCTCAGCGGCTGCTATGACACTTGTTCACAATGCAGTGAGAGTAAAGTGTTTCACTGAATAAAACCGGAGACCGAGGGTGACGCAGATATGACGCAATCGACAGGCGACTCCCTCAAACGCATAGCTCACACGTCCCGGCTCCTTGGTTAAAATAGCAATTTTCTCACGATTTACAAATAGTTGAAAACATTTGGGATATTCTAAGTACTCAACTGAACAAAATATATAACACTGGTCTAGTGATTTCTGGATGTTTTACTGCAAAAATCCTACATAGTTCACCTTTAAAATAGGACACTATAACAATAGCAATACAATTTTTCATAATTTTTTTTATTTATTTATATTTTAAAAGTTTGTTGCCTCAACATTGGCAACATTGTACCACAATGGACAAATTTAAACAGTTGACATTTTCATGTAGACAAAATAAATATATTTATTGAAAACATCGATTTCTTTAACCAGACACCTGAACAAAGACATTTATCCAGTTTATTATGTATTACAAATTTCACATTTAATAAAAAGTAACATTTCAAATTCAGCAGCTCTCAGGCAACATTGTACCATCGTGGAACACAAGTATTACCAAACCATCACATCAAGTTATCATGTCAAGTTATCATATCAATATATCGTGTCAAGTTAGCATATCAAGTTATCATATCCATCTTCATCCTCATCTCCATCTTCGATCTCTCCCTGACGGATCGTCACAATGACCTCATCTTCCTCATCACATGACACCTCATCCTCACCCTCATCGGTTGTGTTTTATACCTTTTTTTAAGTGCTATAGAAAACGTGCAGATCATAATATATGCAGTTATAGTATGTGAATTACTAATCTTATATGTGCATTACAAAATCATGCAAAAATGCAAATACATTTTGAGAATTGTAACTCTTTTCCTTACAAATATACTATATTTGTATCCAATCTAGTGTGTCTGGTGTGGCCTTATGCGATTCCATTATGGTTCAATGTTGCCTTGAGGCAACATACAGTTTTTTTGTTATTTACTCTAAAACATTTGATGATATATAATGTAAAGTTATTGAAAATACTTCTTTACTCACCAGTGAAGGTGATTCATATTTTTTGTGGGTGATTAACTGGACGGAAACTAGCGAAAAATGCACTTTTCGTTGGAGAAAATATGGAGCCATGTGAAACAGGACACAAAATGGACCCCTGTGGGTCATGTGACCAATTTTTTTGCACTTTCATTGATTAGTATTTGAGTTCCCTTTCAGTCGGTCACTACGACGTACGTCGGTATTACCGACGAATTGGGATCACCTTAGAGAGCCCCTATCAGCTTCGAGATTTAGAGAACAGGCCAATGGGCCATTGGCGTGCGAGATTTGCATCTCGCGCTCCGCCCCGCGCCGCGGGTATAAACAGGAAGCGAGAGCATCGCACTGACGTCATTCACTTCGGAGCCGAACGCCGTTGATGAAGCAAAATTGCTTTTCTAAAAGAAAGCCTATCTGCAAGAAAGATGCTCCAGAGAACGAGAAGGACTCTCTGTGTTGGCGAAAAGGCACAATCAGTGCGACCGCATGTTCACCGCTGCATCAGCATAACAAACTGCTGTTCTCACAGCAACTGTCGGTCTGGTGAGGGCGTTTGTTTCAGTGAGCGCAAACACAGGACTGCACTTACCACCTGTGTGTTGCCGCGGTCTTCCCCTGGGTGCTTCAGCACTGTTTCACTAGTTCACACGTACATCAAATTAAATGGAGTAAAGATTATGCGTATTTGGCGTGCTGTCCGGGGGAGGGCTCCGGGCTCGGAATTTGGCCCGAACCCAGAGTATCCCCCCCATGATGAAGATAGTCTAGAACTAGACTGTATATTATCATGGATTGTGTGGACGTCTAATGAGTTTATTAAATCAAAGTGAGGAGATGGGGTGGTGGAGGGATGCTAAAAATAAAAACGGTCAACGAAAGAAGGTAAATATGCTGTATATATACACACACCTCTTATCGTTGATTAAATCGATTGGCTTGATATGCTCCACATGTGTTTAATTAGGTTTAATTATCTGAGGGTGCTCCACTTGAGTTTGATTAGGTTACATTATCTGGCATGCTCCATTGTTTAGATAGGTTTAATTATCTGGACGTGCTCCTCCCGAAATTAGTTACTAAAACTTCACTTAAAGAGCGTTTCCTCACAAAAGAGCAACACGAGTGTGACACTGCGTCTTTTTCAAGACGTCATTCCACTTGTGCGTTTCTGGATGCGGTTGTTTCCTGTCCTGACGGCCACCTTCTCGCATAAACATGTTGAGACTGTGTTCGTGGGTGATCCGTGTTCTCTCAGGGGAACGGGATCACGTCGACGCGCTGGTCATCTCGCCTTCCGCGTGAGGGTTTGAGTGTTTAAGTGTTCAGCGCGCCGTGTGCCGTCTAGCTGCTGAGTGACAGCGCGGGTTGCCACGGCAGCTCAGCGCGCGTCACTCGCCGGCTACGCATGTTGAGACTGTGTTTGTGGGTGGTCTATGCTCTCTAATGAGAGCATAGCCACGTCGGCGCGCTGTTCGTCTTGCCTTTTTCATAAGGGCTTGAGTGATCAGCGCGCCGTGTGCCGTCTCACGGCCATGCTCACTGTCTCACATGTCTGCTGGTAGCTTACAGATGGGATTGCTGGTCCTAAAAAAAAAAAAAAAAAAAAAAAAAAAAAAAAAGGACCTAGCGTTTCGTTTGGGGGGACAGATGTCAATCGCTGCATCGGAGAGAGGGCTGTTATGTGTTGAAAATGAAGATGATGCTGAGATTCCCACTATAATAGTGGGCGCTCGTGCTGAATCCGATTCATACTCGACAGCCATGCTTTCCCGGGTGGCTGAGGCATAGTGCAACGCATAAATCGCCTTGCCTGCCCCTTGCCTTTCCCAGATGTGCGTTGGAAGGCTTTTGCATTATGGAACTATTGGTGCCAAAATATGGAACACCAATAGGGCCATAATCTGTATAAAGTTTTCCCCTCTCTCACTACCTTCATCGGTGGGGTGGCAGTGCCACTGGCAGGCCACCTCCGCCCTGCTTAGGGCATGAGGGTAGTTCTCAGCCGAGGTTGAGCTGCGCACAGTGCTGGCCCTTGGCTAGACGATGTCCAGAAACACCATTGACCCGGATTTGGTTCGGGACTGTTCTTCCCCCGGAGGAGGGCCGGGTAAAAACCATTAGTAATTCTGTTCCGCCACTGGGGTTAAAAACAGCCAGTGGTACCCAAAAAAAAAAAAAAAAAAAAAAAAAAAGAAATATATATATATATATATATATATATAAAAGAAAAAAGAAAAAAGAAGAACAGTTCCAATATCTCTGGGTCTCGGGAGTTCAGGAATGGCAGCGTGTGACGCTACAAGCCTCGCCGCCCTCATTCCCCTCCCCACAAGAGGGCGAGAATGGCAGTGTGTGACGCTACAAGCCTCGCCACTCTCATTCCCCTCTTCTCAGCGGTGTGTGGACGACAGGGCCCCGCTGAGGAAGGAGGTGAGGCAGACCGTGTGCAACGCCACAAAGCCTTGCCACGCTCAGCCCCTCCTTCATTTGGAGAGCGCGCTGGGCGGTGTACAACGCTCCCATGCCTTGTCAGCCTCGGGTGCCTCTCCAAATCGCCAGCAGGGGGTGCCGGCTGTGGGAATGCACTCAAGCGGCCTTCCCACACTCGCGCACCCCCTCAGCGGATGCAGGTCGTGTGTCAGACCCAGACCCCTACACGGACCACTCCCATGTCGTCCTGGGGTCCCTGCATTCCGCCTCGCTGCCCTGCTGCGGGTACGTCTGTGGTACCGATGACCCCGCTTGTTCGGTCTCTGGGGGCCTGGCTAGCGCTCCCCAGCCCGTCTCGCTGGGTCATCTGTACCATCAGACTCGGCTTGCGATTCAGTTCGCCCGGCGTCCGCCCAAGTTCGGGGGCGTTCACTTCACGTCTATTGCGTGGGTGGATGCCCCCGTGCTTCAGGCGGAGATCGCTGTCCTACTGGCGAAGTACGCGATAAAGCCGGTCCCTCCAGCCGATATGAAGTCCGGGTTCTACAGCCCGTACTTCATTGTACCCAAGAAAGGCGGCGGGTTACGGCCAATCTTGGACCTGCCTTACTTGAACCGTTCCCTCCACAGGATGCCGTTCAGAATGTTAACGCAGAAACGCATCTTCAGGTGCGTCCGTCCCCAGGATTGGTTTGCAGCGATCGACCTGAAGGACGCGTACTTTCATGTCTCGATTCTCCCTCGACACAGACTGTTTCTACGCTTTGCTTTCGACGGACGGGCATGTCAGTAGAAAAGTCCTGCCCTTCGGGCTGTCCCTGTTGCCCCGTGACTTCACGAAAGTCGCAGAGGCGGCCATTGCTCCCATGAGAGAGCGTGGTGTTCGTCTTCTCAACTATCTCGACGACTGGCTGATTCTTGCCCAGTCGCGGGAACAGTTGTGCGAACACAGGGACATGGTGCTTCGGCACCTCAGCCGGTTGGGTCTTCGGGTCAACTGGGAGAAGAGCAAACTCTGTCCCGTACAGAGGATCTCTTTTCTCGGGATGGAGATCGACTCGGTTGCCATGACAGCGCGCCTCACCGAGGAGCGAGTCCAGTCGGTGTTGAGCTGCTTGAATACGTTCAAACGCAGTACAGCGGGTCCACTGAAATAATTTCAGAGGCTCCTGGGGCATATGGCAGCAGCAGCCGCAGTAACGCCGCTAGGGCTGCTCCTACGCTTTGCACGTTCGCTAGGTTTTATAGCCTACGTGTAGAACCGGTGGCTTCTCGTGTGCTCGCTTCCCATAGTCAGCAGCTGAAGTGCCCGTTCTAAGTGTCGGCTTGCTGCGCCATTCCCTTCCCCATGGAACGGATACGTGCGCTTATTTTCTCCAGTCGAGTTCCCCAGGATTGGCGAACCCTGTTGAGTCCTCCGCTCCCCTCGGCAGTCGGATGTGGCAGAGCGTCTGATGCCAGGTCTGGCACTTGTATGCATTGGTGGAACTTGTGTCGGACTGGGGTCCGTATGTCGTGACCCCTACGGCGGTCCCATACGTGTATTCTCCACGGTACAGCTCCCTACGGTGAGCTCGTGTCTTTCCCTTGGCAGAGTTCCTCTTCCGTCTCAGTTCGGTGTCGTCCCCCACCTGTATAGGCCGGGGCCACCTCTGGGACTTCCGTATGTTGTGCTGCCCACGGCCAGCCCATACGTGTTCTCTCCACATGGTAACTCCCTCCGGGCATGATGTGGCTCCCGCAGCATCCTTCGGGCACGCTTTCCCAGCGTTATCCAATAAGTCTGCTGAATGGGTCTTGCGGAACTGCAGTGTGACTCTCCCTGCGTGAATTTCCCCGCCCGCATCAGAACGGGGTCTGAGGGGCTCTCGCTGGGCGCTGGAAGTGGTAGTAACTGTGGCGTTTTCCATAGGGATCCCAATTCGTCGGTAATACCGACGTACGTCGTAGTGACCGACTGAAAGGGAACGTCTCGGTTACGTATGGTAACCCTCGTTCCCTGAAGGAGGGAACAGAGACGTACATCCTGTCGCCACAGTTCCTTACCATCACTGCATGGCCGAGTCACTAGTTCGGCTCCTCAGTGAAAAACGTCAGTGCGATGCTCTCGCTTCCTGTTTATACCCGCGGCGCGGGGCGGAGCGCGAGATGCCAATCTCGCATGTCAATGGCCCATTGGCCTGTTCTCTAAATCTCGAAGCTGATAGGGGCTCTCTAAGGTGATCCCAATTCGTCTGTAATACCGACGTACGTCTCCGTTCCCTCCTTCAGGGAACGAGGGTTACCATACGTAACCGAGACGTTCTTCTTCCCTAAAATAGGTTTGACCAATAAATTGGTGTTTCATTGTATTAAAAATAAACTAAAATAGACTATGTTGCCTGGAGGCAACACCGTACCATAGAGGGTTAACACAGTACATAAGCTGCTTACATACATTTATTGTGAAAGTTGCTTATTAAAAAATGTTTTAAGTGAAAATTTTTCTTCTTCAGGGTTTATACATACAACATTAAGTATAGCCAATTTATTACGTTTGGTAACAATATTTTGTATTTATAATGTCACACAATTTATCTAACAGTTTAAATGTTTTTCATAAAAATAGATGGAAATTAGGATGGGAAAAAAAAACAAAAACAGACCTAGCGTATAACAGTGAAAACACGGAAACCTGGGAAATTCTGTGTTTGGCGGGGAAAGAGTTAATAAAAAAAGCTTAGTTATTCACTGTGTGTGACTTCCTGCTATGTCAATTTACTTAAGTCAGTATGTCAACATTTTCACGTGTATACTGTTGTATCAAATATTTACTTAAATTACTTAGCATTTAACCTTTATTAAAAATGGAATTATCCTTGAATTAACCTGATGTTGCAAGCTCCTGTTAAGACCTACTGTACTTAAATTATCGATAATTTCTTAATAAATACCTACAGTTTTACATCATACCTTTATGTCAACACAGAAATGAACTTACTCTTTATTTTGATAACTTACTTTAGAGACTGTACTAACTATAAGTAACTTTGCAACTACATGTTAGCAAACTCATTCATTTGCAACTAAATTGTAATAGAGTTTGTTGTTATGGGAAGAAGAAGGCGGGAACCGGTGAACGTTAAAAGACTTTAATAAAATAACAAACACAAAATGAAAGTAAAAGCGGCAGCCCCTTATGGACGACTGTCGCGCACACACACATAACAAAACGTAAAAAAACCACAACGTAAAGTCCAGGCCTGGTCCTCTCTCGTCCTTCACTGTCGTCGCTCCTCCTTTATGCTCCCGTCACTCCTTCGTCCCGCTCTCACGGTCCCTCAGCCTCGCTGCTCGCCACATAAATATTTAACTTTTATTAGAGTATTAGTAGACTGTTAGGTTAGGGCTAGGTTTTATAATGTTCCTGTTAGTAGAATAAGTTGACAGGTAGTTGCAAAGTTACTTATAGTCTGGATAATGTCTGTTGGGGAGTATCAAAATAAAGTGTTAGCAGACATTAAGCAATGAGAGTTAGCTGACATGCAGACGCAAAGTTTCTTATAGCTAAGACTTCATATACACAAAAAAGGTGCACTCATATTACTTATGAATAGGAGAAAGTGCAATGCACAATATGGCGGAAATGACTTGCCTTAAGGCCCTGATAAAACCAACAAGAATCAAGAAACTCCGCAGCCTAATCTATTCCTGCTGCACTGCATGCTGGGTACCTTCATAGTACATTAGCACTGTAGAAATACAGTATGATATTCCAAGAGTGCAGTTAGAGACAAGAGATGTCCTACTGTGAAAGTCATGCAGTTATTAAACTGGAATGTACTGTAATCTCAGACAAAAAAAATTAACAGTGTATCTCTAAACCTAACCCTAACCATTTCTTTAAAAAAAAATATGCACAGTATAAAGAAATAAATGTAACAGACAGACAAGTGTAATTACAGTAATTTATTTATGTTATGTTAAAGTGCGGCAATTGTGGGACGTTCTTTGCTACCCTGCTTTATTAGATGTCTGGAAATCCATCCATGGTGAAGGCATGAAACTGAAAATAGAACAGGACTAATCAAGTCCTGCAGTCCTTAAAATAAAGAAATGTGAAATTTGACTCTCTATGGATTCATAATATACAATCATAGAATACGCTAAAAGTAATAGGTTTGTTAAAATGTAATATCCCTCTTACGGGCAATTGAGAAAATATTTTTTGGGATTTATGAGATTTTTTTATTCTGTAGCCCATGGCAATAATCATGTGCTGACCTCCATCTTGAGACCATCTAGTCAGTTGTAATCATGTTGCCTGTGGGTTATTGTATAGGCAATATTTATTGAGGTAGTTGTACGTAATTGAATAGCATTTGTGTTATTTTAAGCCAAAATTGCATTTTAAAAAAAGATTTCCCATGCTGGAAGTACATTTTCAAGTAAAAAGATTTGCAGGAATGATACACTAGAGGACATTTAGTTGATATAGCAGTTAGAACTTTACTCCAGCATAATTACACCAGTCTTCAGTGCATGATCCTTCAGAAATCATTCTGATATGATGATTTGGAGAAATAAATATTATTTTTTACTGTCAATTATTTTGCTGTTTTTTGTGCAAACTGTGACAAACTACCATTGAAAAGTATAGGGTAGGAATTTGTCAACAAATAAAAAGAAGATATTTCAATTAAATCCTGTTCATAGATCTTTCTGTTCATCAAAAAAATCATGAAAAATGGTATCACGCTTTCCACAAAAGTGTTAATAGAATAAGAATGACTAATAATTGAGTACCAATAACAATTGATAATAATTGTTGGCACCAATAGCCTCGTGGGCAGTGCGCTGACATATAGTGCTGTTGCGCTTCGGGCGACCTGAGTTCGAGTCCCGGCTTGTGGACCTTTCCCGATCCCGTCCCCCTCTCTCTCTCTCCCACTTCGCTTCCTGTCTACCTACTGTCCTATCATAATAATGATAAAAAAAATAAATTAATTAAAAACAAAAAAAAAACTATTGATAATAATTGAGTGGCAAATCATGTGATACTGAAGTAATGATGCTGAAAATTCAGCTTTGATCACAGGAATAAATTACATTTTCAAATATATTCAAATAGAAAATGGCTAGTTTACATTGTAATAACACTTTTTTTTTTTTAAGTTTTTACTGTATTTTTATCTAATATTGCAGCCTTATTAAGCATAAGAAAATTTTTGCAAAAGCATTGAAAATAGTATTTATTCCAAACTTTTGACAGGCACATATATTAAGCATTGGAGATACAAAAAGTGCATTTAGTTGTGTTATACAGCAATATAATGCATCAAGGCTTGATGACTTCAATTGAAATCGAGTATGATATTTTAAAACCATTGAAAGATCATGTTGTGCTTCTTTCTCAGCATCAATTCTCAGCATCTTTTGGTTCTTATGTGAATGACCATTTTTGAATCTACCCACGCCTTGTCAAAGAGAAAAGTATGATTGGCTCTCCACTCACCTGGAAACCTCACAGGGATCTTGCAAATGTGGTTTGAAAAGTAGACAATTTAATAGCAGGCAACCAACCCACTGTTAAACATTAGCTGAACATTTCGCAGCATTCAGCATTGGTACTGCAAGAATGTTCCGGCTTTTAAAAGCAAGACCATGGTGGTTAGGGAGCTGAGAAGCCTCTCCGCTTCTTATTAGCGTTGCCATGGAAACCAGTCATGAAAAGGGGGCCGATAAGCACAGGGGTGCCGTGCCATGGAAGTGTGGAAGACAGGTGTGACAGTTTGTGGGTATTCAGCTTAGCATGGAACATTCCAACTCCTTCAGGAAGGTACCTTTCAAAAAGCTAACCTCCTATGTTAATCACAGTACTACTCTCCATTGATTAATGTTATAATTAATGTTCATTTGAAATAATTTTTGTGTACACAATATATTTAATTAAAATGATCACATTTTCAATAACAACATCAATAATCATTGTAATATTACTACAAGTGATGAAGGCCTACTTCAAAACTGTAGCTTGCTGAGCTACAGCTAACTACTCAGCAACTAGCTACAAGCTACTCATATTTTAAAGTAGATAACTGCACATCTGTATGTACAGTCAGGCTACTCTTTTTTAAAAGCTACAATAAAAGATACAAACAAAAAAGTATACAATGGCCAATATTCAGTTAATGCAACTGTGCTCTGAATGCCCTTGTGGAAAAAGAAGTGCACTTTATTGTATTTAATGTCAAATCTTAAAAGTATATTTAAAAAAAAAGAAACTTGGAGATAATACTAAAAAAATGATTGGGTCCCACTTTATATTGTGTCCTTAACTATGTACTTATATAGCCGTAGAGCACTGGATAAGACCATTGAGGATCAGGTGGACCTGGACTGTGGAGCAGTGGACGAGACCATGGAGGATCAGGTGGACCTGGACTGTGGAGCAGTGGACGAGACCATGGAGGATCAGGTGGACCTGGACTGTGGAGCAGTGGACGAGACCATGGAGGATCAGGTGGACCTGGACTGTGGAGCAGTGGACGAGACCATGGAGGATCAGGTGGACCTGGACTGTGGAGCAGTGGACGAGACCATGGAGGATCAGGTGGACCTGGACTGTGGAGCAGTGGACGAGACCATGGAGGATCAGGTGAACCTGGACTGTGGAGCAGTGGACAAGACCATGGAGGATCAGGTGGACCTGGACTGTGGAGCAGTGGACGAGACCATGGAGGATCAGGTGGACCTGGACTGTGGAGCAGTGGACGAGACCATGGAGGATCAGGTGGACCTGCACTGTGGAGTAGTGGACAAGACCATGGAGGATCAGGTGGACCTGGACTGTGGAGCAGTGGACGAGACCATGGAGGATCAGGTTAACCTGGATTGTGGAGCAGTGGACGAGACCATGGAGGATCAGGTGGACCTGGACTGTGGAGCAGTGGATAAGACCATTGAGGATCAGGTGGACCTGGACTGTGGAGCAGTGGACGAGACCATGGAGGATCAGGTGGACCTGGACTGTGGAGCAGTGGACGAGACCATGGAGGATCAGGTGGACCTGGACTGTGGAGCAGTGGACGAGACCATGGAGGATCAGGTGGACCTGGACTGTGGAGCAGTGGACGAGACCATGGAGGATCAGGTGGACCTGGACTGTGGAGCAGTGGACGAGACCATGGAGGATCAGGTGGACCTGGACTGTGGAGCAGTGGACGAGACCATGGAGGATCAGGTGAACCTGGACTGTGGAGCAGTGGACAAGACCATGGAGGATCAGGTGGACCTGGACTGTGGAGCAGTGGACGAGACCATGGAGGATCAGGTGGACCTGGACTGTGGAGCAGTGGACGAGACCATGGAGGATCAGGTGGACCTGCACTGTGGAGTAGTGGACAAGACCATGGAGGATCAGGTGGACCTGGACTGTGGAGCAGTGGACGAGACCATGGAGGATCAGGTTAACCTGGATTGTGGAGCAGTGGACGAGACCATGGAGGATCAGGTGGACCTGGACTGTGGAGCAGTGGACGAGACCATGGAGGATCAGGTGGACCTGGATTGTGGAGCAGTGGACGAGACCATGGAGGATCAGGTGGACCTGGACTGTGGAGCAGTGGATGAGACCATGGAGGATCAGGTGGACCTGGACTGTGGAGCAGTGGATGTGACCATGGAGGATCAGGTGGACCTGGACTGTGGATCAGTGGACGAGACCATGGAGGATCAGGTGGACCTGCACTGTGGAGTAGTGGACGAGACCATGGAGGATCAGGTGGACCTGGACTGTGGAGCAGTGGACGAGACCATGGAGGATCAGGTGGACCTGGACTGTGAAGCAGTGGACAAGACCATGGAGGATCAGGTGGACCTGGACTGTGAAGCAGTGGACAAGATCATGGAGGATCAGGTGGACCTGGACTGTGGAGCAGTGGACAAGACCATGGAGGATCAGGTGTACCTGGACTGTGAAGCAGTGGACAAGACCATGGAGGATCAGGTGGACCTGGACTTTTGGAGCAGTGGACGAGACCATGGAGGATCAGGTGGACCTGGACTGTGGAGCAGTGGACAAGACCATGGAGGATCAGGTGGACCTGGACTGTGAAGCAGTGGACAAGACCATGGAGGATCAGGTGGACCTGGACTTTTGGAGCAGTGGACGAGACCATGGAGGATCAGGTGGACCTGGACTTTTGGAGCAGTGGACGAGACCATGGAGGATCAGGTGGACCTGGACTGTGGAGCAGTGGACGAGACCATGGAGGATCAGGTGGACCTGGACTGTGGAGCAGTGGACGAGACCATGGAGGATCAGGTGGACCTGGACTGTGGAGCAGTGGATGAGACCATGGAGGATCAGGTGGACCTGGACTGTGGAGCAGTGTACGAGACCATGGAGGATCAGGTGGACCTGGACTGTGGAGCAGTGGACGAGACCATGGAGGATCAGGTGGACCTGGACTGTGAAGCAGTGGACAAGACCATGGAGGATCAGGTGGACCTGGACTGTGAAGCAGTGGACAAGACCATGGAGGATCAGGTGGACCTGGACTGTGGAGCAGTGGACAAGACCATGGAGGATCAGGTGTACCTGGACTGTGAAGCAGTGGACAAGACCATGGAGGATCAGGTGGACCTGGACTTTTGGAGCAGTGGACGAGACCATGGAGGATCAGGTGGACCTGGACTGTGGAGCAGTGGACAAGACCATGGAGGATCAGGTGGACCTGGACTGTGAAGCAGTGGACAAGACCAGGGAGGATCAGGTGGACCTGGACTTTTGGAGCAGTGGACGAGACCATGGAGGATCAGGTGGACCTGGACTTTTGGAGCAGTGGATGAGACCATGGAGGATCAGGTGGACCTGGACTGTGAAGCAGTGGACGAGACCATGGAGGATCAGGTGGACCTGCACTGTGGAGCAGTGGACGAGACCATGGAGGATCAGGTGGACCTGGACTGTGAAGCAGTGGACGAGACCATGGAGGATCAGGTGGACCTGGACTTTTGGAGCAGTGGACGAGACCATGGAGGATCAGGTGGACCTGGACTGTGAAGCAGTGGACGAGACCATGGAGGATCAGGTGGACCTGGACTGTGGAGCAGTGGACAAGACCATGAAGGATCAAGTTGATCTGGATTGTGGAGCAGTGGATGAGACCATGGACCATAGAGCAGGCAGGCGTCTCAGCGGGAGTTATCACAGATGCAGCTGCTTCTGGAGATGTGTTACCAGGCAATTACGAGAAGCATCGTAGACAGCGGAATGACCACCGAGTCAGGGAGCTCTGCGACCGCCAGGTCACTCTCAGGCAACAGGTATTTCATGAAATCACTAAATCCATTGCAAAAGATGCCTTTTAACAACAACACACACCAAATGAGAGCAACTTCTGGGTTCATGGTTGCAGTTGTGTATTCTGTCCAAACCCAAGTGCAGTTTATTGAACAAAACATATAAGAAACTAACATAAGATGATGACTGGACCTGACTAGCACAGACTTGAACTTGGTTTGAACAGACATGGACTTGACTTAACCACAAGCATGAACATAAGACTCACCAACAGCAGGATACAAAAAATAAACAACAGAGAATCATGGCAAACTTGAGGGCTTAAATACACGGGGAAACAAGAACAACCAATGAACAGAGGAAGCACATGACACTGACTTACAAATTAAAATCTGTCATCATTTATACAATCTCCTCTCATTCCAAATCCTGTTAAAAATGAATTTTTAGTTTTTATATCACAAGATCAAGGAGACAGCCAGACAGTCTGTAACAGATTTGAAATAAAAACTGAACCGAAACAAAATATTTGCCACAATGTCTTATTGCATTGATTTTTAATATTTGTTCTCCCAGCCCACAGCTGTCCTCCTACAGTTTTGCTTGCTGATGGGTAAAATGCCGCTCTCAGAGTTGAAAGTCACTGGATTATATCTTAGTGTTTGTTTTTCTCTTTGTAGTCAATAGAGCTAACACTCTCTTAACATGTGAACTGTCTATTTTTGGCTGATCCTCTCAGGTGGAGAGACTTTTAGCCTAGTAATTACTTTGTTCTTGTTGCTGTTTGGATTTAAATATGCAAATGCTTAAGAGTCAATGATTGGATCATTATTGCAGTGATTTTTGTGTTTCTAGCATGTTATATGTTTGGCAACAGTTCTTCCAACCCAAATTGATGGAGTGTGTAGCTTTTCATTTCTTAACCTTACAGTATTGCATGATAAATACACCAGGCAATTCCTACAAAGCAAGGACACTATATAAAACTGTTTGAATCCCATGTAAATGCTAATTTCTGATCATATACTTATAGGGATGATATAGTGCTGGTCTTGCAACAAAAAAAGAGGATAGCGAGTATTTGAAACCGCATAGTCCCTTGCTGATACATGCATTATAGGCAATACATCCAAAGAGACACCAACCCTCAAACTATTGCCTTTAGAAAATTGAGTTAGGTACACTGTTTACAAAAGCGCAAATATAGTCCCACAACAGCATGCATCCCCAGGCATTAGCTCTGAACATTCAGTAATTCAAGTAAAGATAAATTATACATAAACTTTGATTAAATCAACAAAGCCTGAGGAAAAGGTAGAATAACCCCAGAGTTTATCTCACTTTCCCACAGCAACAACCTTGCAGAGTAGGACAGAATATTGAGCATTGCACACATATTGCACTAGAGAATCACACACCATGTGCAGCAACCTGAGATTTGGATCTGAACTTGCTTGAGATTGAATGCATTCAAAATTTGAGACTGATTTAACATAATTTCAGATGTTGGTGGTTTAAAGATGTCTTCACATATTCACATATTCTTTGTGGGGGGCTGACCGAGCTATAATCAGACATGTAGATGGAGAAACGTTGTTCAAACAACATCTGTATTGTACAGGAAATGTATTTATGAAATTCACATGGGACTAATAAAAGTAAAGCCATTTTGCATACATTAAAGCAATATTCCAGGTTCAGTACTTTAACTCTTTCCACGGCATCGTTCCACAGTCAGCACCAGCATTTTTGATCATTTTCACAAAACATTCATGGCCCCAAGAATATTTTGTTGTATGAATATCTGAACATACAATATCTAAAAAAAACAAGATATTTTAGTAGATCGCATCCATCAACACCCCTAAAGCTTAAGTGCTATACCTCGGTAAACATTTCATTCAGCAAAATTAATTCGGCAGCTTCTCCACCTGTGTTTTGATCTGGAGATTCTGTACCGTTTCAGAAGATGCGTAATAACCATCATTCGCTGGGAAAGAGTTAAGCTCCGTGGACAACATTTGTGGCATAATGTTGATAACCAGGGCTTAAAATTAACTTTTTTGCTCAACAGTCACTGTGGCTAGTATTTTTTTTCCAAAGTTACTAGCCACTGCATTTCCACTGGCCAAAATTTTGCTGGGAAATTTTTTCTTGGCTATATGCGTCTAGATATTGAGAGTGAGGACCCAGATGCAGAATGAGCAGGGGGTGAAATTTATTAACAATATTGGACACAGGACAAGAATGGTGAGACAGGAACAAAGTCCAAACAATAGGGGCAGGACACAATGGGAGAACTGGCTGGTCAGGGTAGAGACAGCAAGGATGTGATAGCCAACTATGGAGACAAGGAAGCGGCTCAGGGAAGCAGGCATTAACAGTTGGTGACGTGACTTGTTGAAGAACCAGACTGGTAGCCAGGCCAGGAGAGTCAATGACCAGGGGAAACTCAGGACACAGGGCAGGAACTAACACAAGACACACACGAACACAGACACAAACAACAAGAGAAAACAGATAAACTAACACCCAAGAATAAAGAACACAAAATAACCTAAATAACTGAAGCTAGCAAAAGAGAAAAATAATATAAAACCAAGCTCTATAAATGAAGGAAACTAAGAAATACAAAGGAAATAAAACAAGAATGCACTCTTACAGGAAACTAGAGAGAAACTAAATAAAGTAAATAAGTGAAGCTAGAAAAAGAAAGACAACTGAAAATAAGTCTAGGGAGACTAGACCAAAAATAAAAAAACAAGAAAGAGACAAGAGTAAAACCTCAGGAACAAAATCAAAACTAGAGAAATCCCCCCAAAAATAAGGCTAGGGAAAATAAAGCAAAGGACTAGAACTACGCAAGATCAAATACTAATCACTAGGACAAGCTTAGCTAGACACACGGCATAAAACAAAAGCACACAACGAACCAGCAAGAACAAGAGGGAAAGGAGCTCAATATAAAGGGAAGAGCACATGAGGATCAGGTGAACACAATTAAGCAAACAAGGACTAGACAAGGACTAAACAAGGGGGTGTGGTAAAGGGAAACAAGGAGGTGGGACGAGAGGAGCACATGGCCAACACAAACAAAGGCAGAGCCATGTGGTCAGACACAAGACAAACAAAGAAACATTGAACAGAGACAATACAGACAAGACTGTCAGGGCAGGACCCTGACAATATGTAAGTAATATATAAAGCCAACAACAAATTTCTCATCAACACTGTACACACCCAAATCAAGTCTACATCACAGGTCATCAAATAGGCCTATTCAGCTCTGATAAGGATGTGTGTAAAGCTCCTTAATCTAAACAGAGGACACCAACAGTTTTTTTGGTGTGAATGTAATTTATCCTCAAGCAATATTCACATTAGTGTTCTATCAGCTGATATATTTAAATCTAGCACATTTTGTGTATGAGCCCACACAGTAGCCTAAAGCATATTCATATTGTCATTTGATTTGACAGTTTATTTTATTAAATATCAAAAATCAAAAAGGTGTGCATCACTGACACCTAGATGAACACTTTACAGTTTGTTTTATGACTGTCTCTTCAAATGCTATTGAAGTGAGAAACTTTTATACCAATGTCGTGTGAAACTTTAGAGACGGTCCCTAAATTCACGAATATCGAACGTCCAACATAATGCCAACTTTATGCCAGTCACATCAGATGTGCGATGGTCCTGCTATTATCTTTGTTTTAAACAATTTTTTACTGCTAAAAGAGAATAAAGACAGTCAATCACTGTATGACGAATGAATCTTTTTCGCACGTGTATCTCAGCTGTGTTGTTTATGATGAGAGTGCAGATTTCAGTGAGTGAGAGCGCGCTCTAAACACAACTCTGGCGTTTCAGCGATGACTAATCTGAACCCCTCTGATTATTAGACATTGCATTCATAAGCTCAACAGAATCGCGTGTGATTGGCTATAATCAGTGATGGGAATAACGGCGTTACAGATAAACGGCGTTACTAACGGAATTATTTTTTTCAGTAACGAGTAATCAAACGAATTACTGTTTCTCCCGTTACAACGCCGTTAGCGTTACTGAGGGAAAAAAATGCGGCGTTAGTCGCGTTACTATAATTGAGCTCACTGAAGCGCTTTTCATCCGAGGCTCTCTGTCAGTCGGACCTGCAACGTGAGTGTGTGTGTGTGTGTGTGCGTGTGCACGCGCACCAGTCATGCGTGTTGGGGGTGGGTGCGGTGGTACACATAACTGATGATGATTGGTGGGTGGGAGACAAGGTTGAAGTTGATAGGTTGAGTTCACACCTATTTTTTTCACGGTCTATGGTTCACACACACACACACACACACACCTATGACGCACACGCATATGCACATTCAGCGATGGTCCAACGACTTCAAAAATAGCTTTCGCAAATTGGAAGTATAAGCGCTACTTTTCCCTCGTTGAGGTGAAAGGTAAGAATATTTAAGTAACGTGCAACTTACGCCCAGGAAGAAAGAGTCTCTCCACGCCGGTGGAAGTGATTCTGAAGCGCCTCACATCATCATATGCCACAAAATTAGCGGCTAAAAACCCAGGTAATAACGTGAGCTCCACTACCAAAGGAAAGTATAGTACTGATAATATTTACACAATATTTACACTATAGTAGGCCTACTGATAATATTTATAATAATCCATTGAATTTGATAGGTGTCTCTCACATTGTCCCACAGCAACATTACAATAGTGCACATTGATGTACAATGTTTTATAATAATAATTTATTCTATTTAGTGTCCAATTCATTCATTTAACATATCTAATATTGGGGGCATCCAAGTTTGACATATTTGAACATTTGAAAAAAAAAAAAGTAACGCAGTAATTACTTTCCCTGGTAATTAGTTACTTTTATAATGATGTAACTCAGTTACTAACTCAGTTACTATTTGTAAGAAGTAACTAGTAACTATAACTAATTACTTTTTTAAAGTAACGTGCCCAACACTGGCTATAATGCACAATGCAATTATAATTATAACAGATGCCTTTTGTGAAGACTACAATAAATTGGCGGGTGTTAATGTCAAGCCCTGTTGATAACTATATAAAACAAGATTTTGATATTTTTATTTAACCCCTGTAAACTTGAAAAGTAACACAAGTATTGCCACAATACATAAATCATATGTGTCAACAAGATTGGGAAAAAAAAATTGCCTGAAAAAAAGCATCCGATTTTAAATCTTTGTCACAAAAATTCCCCACACAGATTTTGCTTTGGATTCAAAAACATTTGAACACACAAATTAGACGCATTGACCAATAGACTTTTCATTTCCTGTAGAATTTCACAGATTTTTCGCCAGAAGTTTCGCCTTAAAATTATTTAAACAGCTTTACAGCTCAAACAATATGCGTTTAACAAAGAAGTTAATGTACGTGCACTTATTTACAGTTTTGTGTATTTGTCTGTGTTGTCATGGTTCCAACCACCAGTCTTTGAAAAGGTACATTTTTTAGAAGGAATATCTACGAATACATACATTGGATCATAAAACATAATATTTCAAATCAGAATCATGGGCCTATATGTTCAGCGGGTAACTGGATTCATTAGCGCTGCAATTTTATGCTGATCCAAATCCCAGATTTATTTGTGTCCCGCATGAACAAATAATCATATAAAATGCATCTGTGCAGAGTGTATCATTACTGTTTGCCTGATGTATGAAGTCTCAAACTAGGCATTGAATAACACCATAAATCACTGACTATTCACATAACACATTAATAACTGGCCCTCCAGACCATTTCATCTCTGACTGAACTCCTATTCTACTGCAGTCATCTGGCTGAAAATAACTTTAATGGCAAATGTCAACCTTCCAAGGATTATGACTGCAAATTCCCCTTCTGGCTAATTAAGATGTGAGAGCATTAGACATTTTTATGTTTCATGATCTTTTTCAAAAAATATTAAGTAGTCCACCGAAAAATGAAACGTCTGTCATAATTTGCTAAACCCCATGTTGTTCCAAACTCATATGATTTTATTGGAACTGTTGGCCAGTGATAGGCTTATGATTAATGATATGGAATACAAATGCATTCATAAAAGAAAATAGGAATCTAGATACCATACATTGAAAAAAAAGTGAAACAACCATGTCATTTATCTATGTAAATATGTAAATAAAGTATAGTTGAAACACCAGATTTTTGACATGCAGAACACATACTGGCTAGCTTTACTGACGGCAGAAATGATTGTGCATTTTATTCCTTTTTCTGTTGTTGTTGTTGTTGTTGTTGTTGTTGTTTTTTTGTACATTACAGAAATTATGATGCATATCATATATCATAGACATCACAATAAACATTAAGGACTTTATGAAGTTGTCTTAGTAAGTAAATTATCTTAAGTAAAAATTCTAATTTTATATTATAGCTAATTTAGCTTTTGCTGTTAGACTTCAGTGTAAACGCCCACTGCTGTGATTGGCTGCTGTTAGACTTCAGTGTAAACGCCCACTGCTGTGATTGGCTGCTGTTAGACTTCAGTGTAAACGCCCACTGCTGTGATTGGCTGCTGTTAGACTTCAGTGTAAACGCCCACTGCTGTGATTGGCTGATGTGAGAAAATTTTTCATTTATATTAAATCAAAAAATAAGATTTGAAGCAATTTTAAACATAATGAGAAAAACGAATACATTTGCCTGTACCACATTTTTTACGTATATTTTTTAAGATCCAAAGTATAATTTTTTTCGATGTACTTACAAGTGACTCAGATGACTCTAATCTTGCTAAGTTTGGCAAATGCAGAGATTAGTTCCCTCCAGATGTTTCATAAAACAAGCCAATCAGATTATAACTGATCATTTCAACCAACACTTGCCATTTTTGTATGCCATATGCATCAGACAGTCCGTAAACGCACCGTGGGTGTGGATGCCATCTGTGGCCGAAGCTGTATGACACTTCCTCATTTACATTCGAATGGCATTTTCTGGGGACAAACTCACAGCTTTAGAGAAAAAATCATTAAAATTTTAATCACAGAGGCTCCCTTCATTAGCTGAACTGTCGTCCAAGGGTGCAATAAACAGCAAGAGGAATAATTATATCTGTCTTATTACCTTGTACAATAAAACAGCAGAATATTTGTACAAGACAAAGTCTAAAAGGGTCACTGTGATTTTGCCAAGTAAGACATGCTCCTGGGTCAACATATTTTGTTGATCCAGGAAGATGTTTTCTGTCTGAAAATCTAGTCTTAACCATATCCCTAAACACAACCCCTAAAATCAGAGGGAAATGCCCCTAACCCCGGTTGTAAGCCTAAACTTGACATAAACTGTTAATTTGTCCCTCACATCTGATTGGTTGATTGGAATGTTGTACTGTACTTGGTGAAATCCCATTCACCTTTCAGATAGAGGTAAGAATGACACACTGAGCATGTCTTGATTACCTCAGGAATCATTCCTCTCATTACATTCTATTGCAAATGATCCTTCTTGGATCTTGCAAGGGAGTTCAGTTTCCAAATTAATTCTAGAAGGCAAACCATGATTGCATTGTGATTATTAGAGTGTAACTGCCACTGTGGTGGGATAATGTGCTTGATTTGTCTTGTGTATAGCAAACAAAACAATGTGATTCCATCAGGGTCCTCCATAAGGCCACAGAGTATAAAACAATAATTATGAATGTCGGGAAATGATGCTACACCTGAAACGTGATATGCTGATTGTGTAAGACTCAGCACACCATGGGGTAAGATGTGCCAATGCCTCATTTTAATTTTCCTATCGTTCTTACACGGCAGGTTCAGTGAATGTCTATTCTCTCATTTATGATCTAAACTTACACATTTGTGAAACTTATTTTGTTGATAAATGGTTATATGTGAATAAAAGTCTAAATTAAATCTGTTTATCATATAAAGCGATCGTGTCTCTTCAGAAGACATGAATTCAACAGCTCAGTTCATATGGATTACTTCAACAATGTCTTTAAAGCATCAAACTTTAGATGGACTTTAAATGTAGGGATTCAGGTTTCATAAAAAATATTATAATTTGTGTTTTGAAGATGAAATCAAATCGTATGTGTTTGGAAAGACATTATGGGTGAGTAAAGGCTGACAGAATTGTCATTTTTGGGTCCCATTTTTTAATTTATGAGGTAAAAGTATATTAAATTCAAGTGAAATGTTCAAATTAGACTCTTTGTAATGAGATGATTGATAATGCATGCTAAACTCATCCGTCACAATTTCACATTTGTTCTTAACAACAAATGTTTCCTAATCTTCCGTACTCTATTTCAAAGGGGACCTATTATGCCCCTTTTCACAAGATGTAATATAAGTCTCAGTTGTTGACAGAATGTGTCTAAGTTTCAGTACCCCGCAGGTCATTTATAATAGCTTGTCAAATTTGCCCCTATATTTGGCTGTGAGCAAAAACACATTTTTGTGTGTCCCTTTAAATGCAAATGAGCTGCTGCTCCCCGCCCCCATTCCAGAAGAGTGTAGAGCCTATACAGCTCGCACTTCGGATATACAAACAACAAAACTGGAGAATGTCACGCAGCCGTAATGTCAGAAATTGACAGTAGCAATTTCACGTTCGCAGCCTTACATGTTCGAGCCGGAGTTGGACACTGATGGAGAGACTCACGAAGAAGTTACAACTTTTAGAATGGTTAGTGGATACGTCTATGTAGTTGTTGTGGAGTTAAGATGATTCAATGGACCATCATGTTAATCTAGAAAATCTTTCAGAAACAACTTTTGTGCAAAACCTGTGTACCTATGATTTGCACAAATATATAACACTTTCTTCGGTACATTTCCTTCATAAATGGAATTCAACAACAGTGTCCTCAGTGGCTCAGATGCTGAGAGTTTATGGAGACTCTTATGTTTTTGGCGCAGGCATTGTATATCTCCAGCTGCTACAGCGAGGAAACAGAAATGGCGGACTGCTGTGGCTTCCCCCAACTCTTATGTAGGAGTAGCACTCATTTGGAGAGACTGTTTATGATTTATGGGGATTATAAATAAAGGAGTGGGTGGATTTGTACCATCATAGGCTGGTGGCTTAAAAATATGTGAATCTTGAAATCTGTGTTCAAACACCTTATAAAAGTGAATTTTGCATAATATATCCCCTTTAATAGAAAAAAAAGCGAGCAAAGGAAAGAAAATAATGGGCCTCCAGCCCATTATGCACAAGTTCAACACCTCCAGAGTTAATGACACTTTTGAAGACTGAATATGCTTGTCTATATTTAAAACATGCTTTTGTATTGCTGCTATTAGGTCAGACACTCGCTGATATATTCCCTCCTAGTGATTATGTGCCCATGAATTCCATTTCAGCCCAGCTATTTCTGGTGACCATGGCAACTGGCTTGTTGTATGTTTTCGGCTAAATGCAGATGTTATAATGGATTAAATGTAATGGCTGTCTTGACAGTTTGGAACCCTAACCTAATTTCTGTCATTACCGAACAGAGTGATGTGTGAGATTAGGAAAGTAGTTGAATACAGCTTCGGCAAGGTATAATTAAAGCAATTGTAGACACAGGCAATCACATAGGCACATCAAATGATATTCATCCATGATACCTTCATCATATGCCATCTGTGTTCAGTCGAATACAAAGAGCCCCGAAGTGGCCCCCGATTTTAGACTCAAAACGATCATAAAAGTAGTAAATTCTACTTGAACGCTACAGTACATTGCAAGTGTTCTGGTTAATGGTTGATTGGAATAGTTAGTTATGCCTATGACAGACTCTGTGGATCATAAACTGATGTGACAATCACAAACCGATGTCCCGTGTATTTTGTCTGTGGTAGATAGAGTCATCTGTCTTCACTCATCAGTGAAACTTCCAGATCTGACACACTGGAACACCATGACAGATGTTGATGTGATGTTTTCAAAAAAAATGTCTTAATTAACATTCACTAAACCATCACTCAATATAGATATAGAAATCTTTCTTACAGTAATTTGCTTCTGGAAAGTTCCCTGCATGAAAAGAGCCAAATGTCTACTCGAAATTCATGCTGAGAGCCTATATGATCTTGTCCATCTATCTTAAACAAAAAAGCAATATATTAAGAGAGTTAATTGTATATATATATATATATATATATACCCCCTGCAATAATGTAATGAAGCCCCAAGTCTGAGAATACTCGTTTGAAAACCCTCAAAATATTAAAATTAATGTTCTTTGTGTCCTGGAGAAGGATTTTATATGAAA
Organism: Gobio gobio; assembly: GCF_949357685.1. Taxonomy (NCBI): domain Eukaryota; kingdom Metazoa; phylum Chordata; class Actinopteri; order Cypriniformes; family Gobionidae; genus Gobio; species Gobio gobio. The sequence continues at coordinate 14,759,746 of NC_137114.1, forward strand.
GTAAAATATTCAGTCACACAAATGTTGATGAGACTTGCGCTCATAAAAAATGATGAATCATTTCCCCTAGGCCACCAATTTGCAGTGTCGCTATTGGAGAATTATTGCAATTATGCAATTATGAGTCAAATAGGGATATATCATGAATAAATACCAAACCGTTTTTTTCTTCACACATAAGGATAATTACACAAAGAAACTTGAATAATTGCAGCTTTAAGATGAACATCAAAGATGCCAAAAGGTGCCAAAATGTCAGTTGCTCATTTATTATCTTTTCATAGCATACATTTTCTGTACCATCTTACAGTCTCTTTTAAATTCAGTTATTTAGCTTTTTGACCCCATGCATGAATAATACTGATATTACCCATATGAGTCATAGCCAATTAGTAAGATTCTATGATGATAATGTCATCTTTATTCATCATGATTTCAAAGTGTTTTCCCCTGTAAACCTTTCAAGAGCTCATTGCATATACACCACTGTTCAAATGTTTTTTTGTAATACATACTTTTATTCAGCAAATATTCGGATTCAGGAGGAACAGTGTGGTTTTCGTCCCGGTCGTGTAACACTGGACCAGCTCTATACCCTTTCCAGGGTGCTGGAGGGTTCATGGGAGTTTGCCCAACCAGTCCACATGTGTTTTGTGGATTTGGAGAAGGCATTCGACTGTGTTCTTTGTGGCGTCCTGTGGAGGGTGCTCAGGGAGTATGGGGTCCGGGGCCCCCTGCTTACTGCAGTTCGGTCCCTGTACGACCGGAGCAGGAGCTTGGTCCGCATTGCTGGCAGTAAGTCAGACCTGTTCCTGGTGCATGTTGGACTCCGGCAGGGCTGCCCTTTGTCACCGGTTCTGTTCATAATTTTTATGGACAGAATTTCTAAGCGCAGCAAAGGGCCGGAGAGTGTCCGGTTTGGGGACCACGCGATTTTGTCGCTACTTTTTGCGGATTATGTTGTCGTGTTGGCCTCCTCAAACCAGGACCTTCAGCGTGCACTGGGGCGGTTTGCCGCCAATTGTGAAGCGGCTGGGATGAGAATCAGCACCTCCAAGTCCGAGGCTATGGTTCTCAGTCGGAAAAGGGTGGCTTACCCACTTCAGGTTGGTGGAGAGTCCTTGGTGTAATGCAGTCGATGTACCAGTCTGTCATGGTGAAGAAGGAGCTGAGCTGTAAGGCGAAGCTCTCGATTTACCGGTCAATCTACGTTCTTACTCTCACCTATGGTCATGAGCTGTGGGTCATGACCAAAAGGACAAGATCAAGGATACAGGCGGCCGAAATGAGCTTTCTCCGCAGGGTGTCTGGGCGCTCTCTTAGAGATAGGGTGAGAAGCTCGGTCACTTGGGAGAAGCCCAGAGTAGAGCCGTTGCTCCTCCACATCGAGAGGAGCCAGCTGAGGTGGCTCGGGCATCTATTTCGGATGCCTCCTGGATGCCTTCCCAGGGAGGTGTTCTGGGCACGTCCCACCGGGAGGCCCTCAAGACATGCTGGAGGGATTGTGTCTCCCGGCTGGCCTGGGAACGCCTCGGGGTTCCCCGGAAGAGCTGGAGGAAGTGGCTAGGGAGAGGGAAGTCTGGGAGTCTCTGCTTAGACTGCTGCCCCCACTACCTGGCCCCGGAAAAGCAGAAGATAATGGATGGCACTTATAATTTTACTAAATGTTTCCATTTCAAATAAAATGCTGTTATTTTATATTCAACAAAACAAAAATGTACTTCTAATGGGGTGGGGTTCCCCTCGGTCCGGAGGGGGGCTCAAGGATGTCCTTTAGCTCCAGGGCCTGCCCGTGACGTGCGGGGGGTGGGGGGTGAGTGTTGAGCACTACTTAAGAATTAGATCCCGTTTTCGTTAAATCATTACCATGTTGTACTTTTTCATGCCTTGTTCTAATGAATGGATACATTGTGGCAAAGGATGGCCACAATATACCTAAAACAATGGAACTAATTAATAAATTGTATCAACAAATTCTTAAAAGGCTTAAAAATATATTAGCATGCAATGTGTGGGGCTCTGTAAATATCAGCATTTTGAAACATTGTTCGAATATATTAGCATGCAATGTGTGGGGCTCTGTAAATATCAGCATTTTGAAACATTGTTCGCTCAATCAAACTTGAGCATCAGAACTAGCTGTTATAAATATATATTTTATAATCGCAGCAAATGACACCATGGGCCCTATTCTAACGATCTGAAACGCAAGTGTCAAAGCGCGAAGCGCAAGTAACTTTGTGGGCGGGTCTCGGCGCTGTTGCTCTTTTCCCGGCGGGATAAATGGCTCTTGCGCCCGGCGCAAATCTAAAATGGGTTGGTCTGAAGTAGCTTCATTATTCATAGGTGTGGTTTGGGCGTAACGTGAATAAACCAATCCGAGCGTCATCCAACATTCCCTTTAAAAGCAGGTGCGCAAGTTCCATTATGGATTGCTATTATTATGGCGTATTTACCAGGCGCACGCCAGGAGCGGTTCACAGCCGAGGAGACTGATGTTCTTGTAAGAGCAGTGAAAGACAGAGAAGTGAAGTTGTAATGTTGTACATTATGGTAAAGGTGATTTCACAGTCTTTTTTTTTCAGTCTTTCAGTTTTTTTCAGTTTTTCAGTCGATTTTTTTTCCTGGTTCTTGACGGACAAACCAATTTGTCAGATGTCCTTATATACATATATGTCTTGCCACTATTGGGCAAACAGGTCTTATCCTTAATTATTACAATTAGCCTGAATCATTTGTAAGCTAGATTTATGCCTATTTTTTCACATCTTCGTGGCACACCACAATGATTTCCGTCATCTCATGTGTTATTTTTTTAGTGTAACAATTTATGATTTGCAAAAATAACTGTTGCATCTGTGTAGATTACATGAGCAAAGTGTATGCGCGTTGTGCACGCTATACATTATGGTCAAGCATGCGCCCTTAAAATAGCATAATGAACAACGCGCAACGCGCCACTGACTTTAGACTAGTTTTTTTCTGGTCAGTGGCGCAATTGTTTAATGGAACAGCAAAATAGCACCAGGGATTGTTTGCGCCGGAACACGCCTCCTTTTTTGCGCAAATTCATTCACTAGTTTAGCGACGTGCTTCTGTGGAGGGAAAAGCGCGCTTTGCGCGGGTGCAAAATAGGAATGACACATGCGTCGGTGTACAAAGTCAATTGCGCTGGGTGCAAGATAGGGCCCCATATCCCAATTAATAGTCCAATATCATTATCTTTTTTTTTGTCTGAACGAACCAATCTACTAAATTCTAGATGTAGTGTTTTATCGCCCTACATCGGTACTTGTTACAAAAGTAAAAGTAGTTTGTTACTTTAGCGACTGTCACTGCTAAGAGATATCCTTAAGTCCAGTACTTCCCCACCCAAGGCTTCAGATTATTTAGCAGTAATGCCAAGACATCCCTTGGAAGCCCCACTAGCTTCTTCAATGCCAAGCTGGTTATAGCTCATCTGGATAGTGTGGATTTGGCTGAAAGTGGCATTAATAATCTATGCGCTCAGTATTCCTGGCCACTCTATCAATCAGTTTGGGGACAGCAGAAAGCTTGGATAATTTGCCTGAGTCCAATTGAGGGTAATTGAACTGAACTCCAGGCCAAATCGAGGATCAATAGAGTGGAAGATATAAAGCATGCTGTTTGGTGTGGCTAGATAGCATGCCAGTGAGCGAACCCACATTCATCTACCAGATTTATTTAGCGCCACCCTGCAATAATCGCTGCTGCAAAACAATATACATGCACCAGGAGCGCAGTGCCATGATGGAGCACTGATGACAGCGTGGGAAAGCCGCACCTGCTGCCCATTGCATCCCATCACTGTGGCCATAAATTCTTATTTAAGCTTCCCAGAAAGTCTGTAGCAGGGTTGATGTGTACCACATGTGCTGTATCTTTTCACAAACGGGGCTGTGACAGATCTGGGCCACCTAGGACAACAACCCTTGCCTCTAGTTGTCAAGAAGATGCCTGCCCCTTCATAATATATACATTATATATATATATATATATATATATATATATATATATATATATATATATATATATATATATATATATATATATATATATATATATATATATATATATATATACACACACCGATCAGGCATAACATTATGACCCCTGACAGGTGAAGTGAATAACACTGGTTATCTCTTCATCACAGCACCTGTTAGTGGGTGGGATATATTAGGCAGCAAATGAACATTTAGTCCTCTAGGATTTGAGTGAGTTTGACAAGGGCCAAATGGCTAGAGGACTGGGTCAGAGCATCTCCAAAACTGCAGCTCTTGTGAAGTGTTCCCGGTCTGCATTGGTCAGTATCTATTAAAAGTGGTCCAAGGAAGGAACAGTGGTGAACTGGCAACAAGGTCATTGATGCACGTGGGGAGCGAAGGCTGGCCCGTGTGGTCCGATCAAACAGATGAGCTACTGTAGCTCAAAGTGCTCAAGAAGTTAATGCTGGTTCTGATAGAAAAGTTTCAGAATAAACAGTGCATCACAGTTTGTTGCGTATGAGGCTGCATAGCCGTAGACCAGTCCGGGTGTCCATACTGACCCCTGTCCACCGCCGAAAGCGGCAACAATGGGCATGTGAGCATCAGAACTGGACCACGGAGCAATGGATGAAGGTGGCCTGGTCTGATGAATCACGTTTTCTTTTACATCACATGGATGGCCGGATGCGTGTGCGGTGCTTACCTGGGGAACACATGGCACCAGGATGCACTATGGGAAGAAGGCAAGCCGGCGGAGGCAGTGTGATGCTTTGCGAAAACAAAATTTATGTCAATGGCAAAACTTTTGGCCATGACATGTGCTTTAGTATTCCAATAAACACATCAAAATAAGTGCGTTTCCTTAAAACACAAACAAACTAATTAAAATATAATGATTTACAATGTACTTGAACTCTTTCCCCGCCAGCGTTTTTATCCCTTTGACATGTGTGATTTGAACGTTCGGTGCATCTCATGTTCACATGAACTAAATTCAAATGTGCTTTCGCATTTTTGCTGGCGCTGAACCAGAGATGGATGTGCTCAACGCTTGCCATATATCTGTCATAAGACGCTGAAGCACAGACAATGGATGATCGTTCACAGGAATTTATTAAAGAGAATAAAGGAAACCACATGGGTAAATATCATGAATAGTCAGTGGCACTTGAATGACTTAACTCGAGTACAACAGTCTTTCTGTGTTGCAGGATGGACCGGGACCAATGAAGATCCGTGAGCGGGAGTCAGGTAAGTCTTGCACTTGTGTGAGAGATGAGACCAGACAGTTTAATGAAGGTGAGTGTGGGCTGTTATGCAGGTCCCGGTTAATCTGCCACAGGTGTAGGGAATCGGTATTCAGGCTAATTGGAACCGAGAGGTGGAGTAGTAGGGTCTGGCGCTGATGGGAAGGCTGGACTGTGTAACAGTGAAAACACGGAAAGATGGAATTTCTGTCAATGGCGGGGAAACGTTTTCTCATAAATTATGGAAATTTCTTAGACTGGGTAAACCCAGCCTGACCTGTCAGCGATTTGATTTCGCCCGGCAACTGAGTCTGGAAACCTGTACATTCACTTCAACTGCTTCTGTTACACTTTTGCGGGAACCAATCACAGACTGGCTTATCCACCTGGCACGCTATTGGTGGGATTATCACGATGACAGATAGAGAAGCGATGGGTCGTTGCCCGTTGATCACGCCTCTTGTGGTCTGATTGGTTGAAGGACTATCCAATTGCGTACAGTCATTTAATGTATGCGCGTTTATGCTCGCGTGTGCAGTAGAAAATACATAGCAGACTCCCCAGACCAATGTTCAATCTTAAATTGAGCTTGGTCTGGTGATAGCCAGACAAGAAATTTCCATCAATGGCGGAGAAGAAAGTTAAAATAAAAATTCCAATTTGAATTTTACATCAGTAATTATCATGCCATTGTATGTATTGATTGTGTTTTTTAAGTATTTTAAATGTGTAATTAATTCCGCTAGACAATATAATAAGGCTTTCTTTATGTGGGTGTTACTGTTCCATTTCAGGAAGAAAAAAAAGTGTCTCTTTTCATTTCCTGCCCGTTGCCTATTTATGACATGTGACGTGTTAATGCAAAAATTTCAACATTAGTCTTTAATACACAATCTGTTTCATATGTAGTCATCAATCAGAATTGACAAAATTATATTCAAGACATTGCCTCTGTCAACTATGCCCGCACTACCGCTTGTCTGTATCATTAAAAACACACCTGCTCTCATTTTCTAAGAAATGAAGCTAACAGTCATTTAAATAGATCCTCAACACATTTTAACCCTATGAACCACTGTTTCCTTCTATGAGAGAGATTTCAATTCAGGTAGCACACTTTTCATCATGCAAGGCAAGGAAGAGGGGGGAAAAGAAGAGCATGAATAATTTACCAGAAGAAATGATGCTGAATCTAAAACGTTGTGGGAAAGTAGGGTTTGGTAACGCTATTGACCTTCAAGGCAGGAAAACATAACAACCACAGGAATGTTGGTCACAAAGCCCAAGTCTAATGATTGCTTCTGGGATGTAATTTATGGATAGAGAGGGTGATATAAGAACCCACTTTGCTAAATAATTGGTTTTCTTTTGCAAAAATAATCTCTGAGGAGCATTCAGATACTTGTTTTGTCAAGCACTAAATGTTTTCGGTTCAGGCAAAGGCTGGCACTAACTTTCCTGACATTGTTAATATAAAAGGTGCTTTAACAGCTCGAAGTGAGTCAGAATTCACAATAGGAAAAGTATTAATTAGCTGACTACTTCACTCTAGTTTGTTGACAGTAACCTCTGGATTGCATCTTGTGGGAGATAATTAGTTTACCCGCTTATTCGGCTGAGTTTCATTTTGCATCAGCATAAAAACTGATTTTTATACAATAGGATATTTAGGTTAGGTCACAGTTGAGTTGTTAATCAAATTGCATTCAAGAAATATTCTGCAGATACAACACAAATAGGGAATCACATTGAAAAGTGCTGATGCCAAAATTTAATCCCTCTACCTTTTATAAATGAGTCTTTGATTTTGCCTCTAAATTAGAGAAAGAAAAATTATTGTTTGGTTGTTTTTTACTTGCTTTAAAGGCAAAGTTCACCGAAATTGAAAAATCGATCATCATTTACCCACGCTCATGTCCTGCTGTTTATTATCATGTTAATTATTGTGTCTTTCTCCCCAACAGCGGGGCGCCTTTTATCCCAAATATCATACTTTTACATATTCTTCACGATAACTCTCCTGATATTGGAGTGACAATTACAGAAGAATTACAGCATATTTTGTTATCTTTTGGAGCTTGTAAGGGTTCAGTTTGAGCAGATGTTTTATACCATCATCACTGTCCTCATCAGAACTCATTTCCCAGTATATTCAGCATCTGGCTCATATTCACAATCTCAAACATATTCTCAAATCTATCGTTTTAACAAATATTTTGATCGCTGACAGCTTCTTCACCAGATCCACCATCAGTGACAGTGACAGTAATATTGGATTGCGTTCAGGTCTTGCTCTGCTGTAAATCACTGAGCCATTTCAAGTGTTGCTGATGATTCTTCCTATTCTTTTGTTTTCTGCCTGCGGTGACTATGAGTGAAACGTCACTTCATCATTGTTTATCAGACATTTCCACGTTGTGAAATAAAGGGGAATTGCACTCATTCAGTCATCAAAGATTCAATTATTGTTGTGCAGAAAGTGCACCTCGAGTCGATAGCGACCATATACAATTTTGTATAAAAAAAATTAATGGGAAAACAGGCCTTTTTTTATAAATGTATTATTTGTTCTTTTTATAGAAAAATATATATGTAGATTCAGAGATAGTTTATGAAACTTTTATTTATGTATGGAAGAAAGCAGCAGGAACATTGTTCAGAACTTCACATGGGGAAAACATAAGAAATAACTGGAACGAGGAAATGATGAAGAAGGGATGTGTTTCTCTGAGACAAACAGATAATAAAGTGAAGGACAAAATATCACAAGACAACTGGGAGGTTTTACAGAGGCAATCTTTTACAGGTCAATATTCATATAATAGGTTCAAGCTACAAAACAACATATGGATGAGCCATTTGGTCTTTAACATAACTCATTTCATTTTTGCTTAATTGGTCGCCTCCATTAAATAAAGAAGGGAAAGGAGTAAAAAAAATGCTGCGACTCTGGGTGACTGTGGTGGCATCTTTATGGGGTGAAATCTGTTGTTTATGAGCCTGACAGTGTGCTGATTCAGCTAATCCTCGTGCTTTACCAGTGTTGAGGTGTTTTATTTACACCCTCGGGGTGTGCACCTCTACAATAAGTGCGGGCCAGGGCCATCATCCTCAGGCTTGCCAGAGACACTTAGCTACTTACATTTGAGGAAAATACATACACTAGCCTGCTGAAGGAGTAGATATATTACTTTAAATACAGCAGTTTACTGGAAACATAATATACTGAATTATAAAGACATGCTGTTGAATCCATCTGGGCAATCACGTTCTTTAAGGTTTTATTTCTAACATGCTATATATATATATATATATATATATATATATATATATATATATATATATATATATATATATATATATATATATATATATATATATATATATATATATATATATATGTATATATATATGTTTGTGTGTGTATATATTGTAACATTAACTTGATTTTTTCAAGTAAAAAAATATTATTTAACAACCTAAATACTACCCGGGTAGAAAAAGCTCTTTAAGGCAATTGCATGTTACCACTTTTTACAGTGATCATCTTATTTTACCAAGTATTCTAGAGCATAAACATATTTCATTTAGCAGATGCTTTTATCCAAAGTGTAATGATATATCATCATTATAAAGACACAATCATGATTAATGACACAGAAAGCCAAACTTGGCAGGATGAACTTTTGTAATTTCATATGAGTCCCTTTTTCTTGAAGTGTCTGTTGTGAGAACAAGCATGTAATCACAGCAGTGTTCATTTTGACAGCAAATTTTGATTAAGTTTTAGTCATAGTCTTTTGACTAAAATTCCATTTAGTTTTAGTCATATTTTAGTCACCTGAATTTTTAGCTTTAGTCTAGATTTAGTCGACTAAAATCTAATGAGTTTAGTTCATTTGTAATGCATTCATTGAGCATTTAAGCATTACATAACCCACTGTTACTTGAATTCATGTCAAAACTGAGATTTTGGCATAATTGTGTGTTTTTGACCGTTCAAGCGCAAAAGGACACGAAAGAAAGCTCAGTTCACTTTTTATTGTTTGTTTTTTTTTAAAAACATCTATATAGTTTTAATAATGTTGTATTTCTGTTTCAGTTAGTATATCAGGTTAATCTTAAGCTTCAAATAAGTTTAAGTTTATTTTTTAGATTCATTTAACATTTAATTTCAAGTAATGAATATTGTTTTATAGTTTTAGTTAACTATTATAACCCTGATACTTTATTGAATAATATGTGTCCAATACTGTTCTAAGTCTTTCCTCCTGACTATGAATTAAATGGGAATTAAATTAAATACAGTTTATTGTGTAACCAAAACGTATGTATAATGCGTGACTTTTAATTATAAACAAACTCGAAATACACACTGACTTATTTTGAAATGTCTGAGCCGCTCATTCAAGTTCAGATGAGGGAGATAAAATATGCATTGTTACCTACTACTCGTTTTTATTCGTTGACGAAAATGACAGTAGATTTTCGTCATAGTTTTTGTCATCCAAAACTGTTTTTTATTTAGTTATTGTCTTGTTTTAGCCAGTGAAAAAAGGTTGTTGACAAAAATTATGGCGCAATTTATTCATCAACGAAATTAACACTGAATCAGAGAGGTCGACAGTATCCTGTTATTACAGTAATGGTATTTGATATTATTATATTAATTATAATTTATTCAATTTTGTAATTGATGAAGTGTATTTTCATGGTCTAATCATGCATTGATGCAATGTTAACTTCTCCTAAATTTTAACGTTGCTTTTAAGTTTAAACTAATAAAAAAAAGTTGGAATGTTATGCCACCCTCTATTTCAGAGGTTTTTTTTAACTGGGGTCCGGGGATCATAGGGGAACCTCCAGAAGGTTCCAAGGGGTCCCCAGAAAATTTCAGAGGATAAAAAGACAAAGCAAATATGGATAAAGTCTACTGAACATTTTAACTGTTTCATTTCTAAATGTTTCTCGCTTTTCTTGCCATGTACGTACTTTCCAGAAATGTATGTGTTTGCTTTGTACCTTACTTGTGAGTTTTTCTCAATATAGTCCCCTCACTATAGTCACTAGGGTTGTATAATGCAGTATTCCTAACGCAGTACGTAAGCTGCTTACATACATTTAATGTGAAAGTTGCTTATACAAATAATTTAGTTGAAAATGTTCTTCTTCAGGTTTATACATCCAACATTAAGTATATCCAATTTTAAAATATATAGATGGATTTTAGGAAGGGGGTCCCTCATGGATGGTTCATTCACTCTAAAAAAAAAAAGGTTCTATATTGCACCAAAAATGGTTCTTGGCTCGTAATCATAGGGGAACCTTTTTTAGTGCTATATACCACCAATTTTGGTGCTTCAGTGGTTCTTCAGCGGTTCTTCAGAGGTTCTTCACCGGTTCTTTGACTAAGGTGCTATATAGCACCTCTGAAGAACCGCTGAAGAACCACTGAAGCACCAAAATTGGTGCTATATAGCACTAAAAAAGGTTCCCCTATGATTACGAGCCTTTTTTTTTAGAGTGTACCTGGGGGTCCTTGGCATCATAAAGTTTGAAAACCCCTGCTCTATTGGGATGTCAAATTAAACATGCCGATGGTAATAATATAAAATTACCTCCGTTTTTCACCGAGCTGATGGGTCACAACAAGGTCCAGAGGGCTACATTGTGCAAATATTGATTCAATTTCATTCTTCCTTCAAAGTGAACGATTCCCCTGCTCTCCTTCACTGAAGTGATTTCAGCATTCATTTGGGTATAGCAGCGCACAGTTGTCACAGCTGGGTGAAAACTTTTTGAAGCATTTTATTTTCAAGTAAGTGCCTGGCGGCAATTTTACCAGAAGCTTGAATTGTCATTGTATGCATCAGGTGAGGTAAAAAGGTGAGACATGAGCTATTCACTGTAACAAAACATTGATTTAATGGCTAACACCATGAAGAATGTTCCTCGAGCTTGTACCCTTTTCGGCACGGTTGCCCATTAAGTTTATTAAACTGGGGATATCAAAGGTGAAAATAGGTTTTCAAAAATGTTTTGCTCAAACAATCAACGATGGTCATTGATTTTATACTAATACCTATAGTGGCTTGGAGGCATCATTATGCAAAAGCAACATTAGCGAGTAGTTCCCATTCAGTCAGTCACGTTCAACATGACGTCGATACTGACAGTTGTTTTTTACACACACACACACACACACACACACACATGTTTGTTTTTGTGAAATGTGAGGACATTCCATAGGCGTAATGGTTTTTATACCGTACAAACCGTATTTTCTATCCCCTTACACTGCCCCTGCCCCTAAACCTAGCCCTCACAGGAGACTGTGCAGTTCACTTTCTGTGAAAAAAAACTTGTACTGTGTGATTTATAAGCATTTTGAAAAGTGAGGACATGGGGAACGTCCTCATATTTCACCCTCTTTTTGTAATACCTGTGTCATACCCATGTCATTATACACATTTGTGTCCTGATATTTCACAAAAACATGCCCACACACACACACACACACACACACACACACACACACACACACACACACACACACACACACACACACACACACACACACACACACACACACACACACACACACACTGCCCCTGCCCCTAAACCTACCCATCACAGCAGACTGTGCAGTTTACTTTCTGTGAAAAAAAACTCATTCTGTATGATTTATAAGCATTTTGAAAAGTGAGGACATGGGTAACGTCCTCATATTTCATCCTCTTTTTGTAATACCTATGTCATACCCATGTCATTTTACACATTTGTGTCCTGATATTTCACAAATACATGCCCACACACACACACACACAATGTGGGTCATCGTCAGGGGTTATTTAAAGCCAAGTTCTTGGTGTGTTTGCCAGACATACTTTTCACTGTAAATATTGGCTCAGCATCCAAACTCTACTTGTAGCTACAATTTGTATTATGCATGTGCATACAGTTTAAATACTGTAGCCTGTTAATATGGGTGTCGAAAGAGTATACTTATTTCATTGAAGTTAAACTAAAGGACAGGTGGGGACTCGTTGCATTGTTTCGGACATTTCAGAGTTGGCTTGAATCCTGAAGTGCACAGAAAATTGATACATTTTCAATATCTACTTCCAAAAAACCTTCTGCAGTGATGAATATGGAGATATTAGCATTTCAGCATGTCACCTTGAGATAATTTGATTGGTGCGGTACAGCAGGCTGGAGATGCAGTGTCATTTGTCAAAACCACCACACTGTAAACATCCACAAGACAGGCCGTCTTATCCAATAGTCTGTCAGGCACTCATTTAGATTCCTCTTTTTATATATTGAGTTTGTAATAAGGCTGCACAATTAATTGAAAAATAATTGAAATCACAAATGTCAATCACAGCATACCACATGTCTACCCTTGTTGCATCAAAAACTTCTAATAACATTTTTTTGTATTGCATTGTAGACAGATTTATTTATATAATAATGCACTGAAGTGTTGAATTCAGGAATTCGGTTACTCTGAAACGGTGTAAGCTTGCAGTGTGGAAAGCTTTCTTGATAATGAGATGGCGGTGTCCGAGTGTTGTGTTGCTCATTTCGTTTATTTAAAAATTTGAATAACTGGTTTGCTGTGCATGCTTCTAAGAAAATTAGAAAGCATTCTCTTCATGCTTCTAATTAAATTTAGGAGCTCTCTTGATGGAAGACTAGCACCACTTGCATGGTGCTTCTTTGTAATTTTGGGAGTTTGACAGCATATGTGTTGACTTAAAGGGATAGTTCATTAATTTTCTCATCCTCATGTTGTTTCAAACCCATTAGACTTTCATTCATCATTGAAAGACAAACGATGATAGTTTTATTGATACCAGAGAGATTTCTGTCTCTCCATTGAAAGCTTCATGAAGACAATGTAAAAGCAATCAAAAATGAATCAAGCGGTGTTAATCCAAGTCCCCTGAAGAGAAATAATGTCCTTATGATGAACAGATTTAAGTTAGGCTTTTAGTCACATATAAAACAATCCATGATCAAGGCACATCAAATATGGTAAACGGAAACTAACACATTCTTGCTTGATGCACGAGAACCAGTGAGGTTTGTTCTTGCATGTTGTTCAAGCACGTGTGTGCACACGTTTTAACATATACTTGACATTGAATTGTTTTATAACATACTTCTCTAACAAAATTATATGACTGTCATTGACGGATTCAGGACAAACACATCGTGGCATCTTTGTTGTTTGGCTAATATTATGTTATTCCAAAAGCATTTGTTTCCATTCTTTGCACTGTAAAAAGAAATTACACTCAACAGATTTTTTGATTCTCAACCATTTTCGTGATTGTCCTAAGTATAATTTTTCAATGTGAAATTGTTCATTTACTAGCTGCAAATTGCAGCCAATAAATTCAAGGCAACTACAGATTTGTTATTCAGCAAGTTTCAATTAGTAATACATACAGGATACACACACTCACAAAAATGATCATTTTTGCAAGTGTGATCAGTCATTGCAACATTTTTACATTAACCAAAATAAATGTTGAAAATAAATGTCTGCCTGGAAACAAATGCCCTGACGCCAAACTCCTTAGTGGAAGAAGAACGCTGTCGTGTTTACAACTGTGACAATGAGCGCTTACCAGGATCAACTAAACGCTGTGTTTTCAAAAGTATGTGAAGTTAGCGGCTCCATTTTTGCAGTAAACTTGCACAACGTTCTTGAATGAATGATTTAAAGATGCACAGCGGTCTGTTATTGCAGGGACATCGACTTTACATTTTCACGCCCCTGAACATGACGCGGAACAAAACGAACTGTGATTGGTTGCATTACATGTCCTCTTGGGCAGTCCTTGACCAATGAAAGCTGTGATAGAGTCCAGACCTTCTGCCGTCAGTCTGAAGGTCTGGCTACGCGAATAATCTTACTACATTGGTTGACAATGCCATTCAATGAGTTTCAATGTTTAACATTTACATTACCATTATTATAACAGACACGGACTGCTCTGAGACACAAGGGGTTGAGGATCCAAATGCAGCTTTATTTGGGAAATCCAGAATCATAATCCATATAACAGGCAAATGTCAAAACCACAGGGTAGTGATGTGACATTTGAACCGAGGCATCGGAACTTGTGTCGAGCATAAATGGGCATACCAGATGCAGCTTCTATTTGAGGCTTGTGTTGTTAATGTAGAAATCATGTGACCAATGGCAAACAAAGCCTCACTTTCTGTCCAATTCACTTTGCGTGTCAGAATGTTTGAACCCCCAGATCTTAGGCCTACTTTACAAGCAAGTTTTCATTCACTGTGTTGCGATACACAGTGTAGACATCAATAATTTTAGAACAAATTCCAATCAGATACGCAAATAATTGGATTTGGACTGACAGTGTGAAGCCTATGCTTTCGCCTGTAATGCGAGGATTATTGTTTCAGGTCCTTTACCAATGCTTAGGATGAGCAGTGAAATTTTCAGTAGGCTCTCAGCATTAAATGACTGGTTATTGAGATGGTGTTCATCGGTGAACGTTGATTTTGTGATGAACTGGGATTTATTTTGGGAGAGACCACGATTTTACTGTGTAGATGGTCTCCATCTTAATAAAGCTGGTGTTTGCCTCTTATCTGATAATATTAGAATGAAGATGATAAATGAATGACTTCTAGATCAATCTTTGGGTTTATGTACCGACAAATCTTCTGTAGTGAGTCTCACGTCTAGAAAAGATGACATACTAGCCAATTTCATCCCTTGTATTGTGAGCTATAACAGGCAAGTAGTTAGAAAAAATATTGCAGTTAATCTAAATAACCTTATACAGGTTAAAACTTCCACTACTTGTATTTCGCCAGCAATCACTGCTAAGATGTCTTTGTTAAATGTGAGGTCACTGTCTAATAAGACTTTCATTTTGAATAATTTTATTACATCTCTTGATTTAGATTTTTTGTTTTTGACAGAAACTTGGTTAAATAATGAAGAGCATACCCAATTTAATGAGTTGTGTCCTAAAAATTATAAGTACTTTAGTAAGCCGAGGCCAAGTGGTCGTGGTGGGGGCATTGCTGCTATTTTTAAAGATTGTTTTATGTGTTCTGAGCAAACTGTTTCAGTTTTTTCGGCTTTTGAAGTTTTGCAGTTTAAGATATTGGGGAAAGATCCTATTCTCTGTTGTGTGATTTATCGTCCACCTAATTCTAATGCTAGTTTTAAAAATGAATTTGCTGAAATGCTTTCTGATTTAGTTTTATATTATGACAAGATGATTATTGTTGGAGATTTTAATATTCATGTTGATAGGGTAAATGATTATGCAGTTGATGAATTTTTAAAAATCACTCAATATTTCAATTTAGAACAACATGTGTCAGGCTCTACGCATAGCCATGGCCATACATTAGATTTAGTTTTTACTTTTGGATTAGCACCAAATAATTTTTTAATAGAAGAGAGTGTGATATCTGATCATAAAAACATTATATTTGATATTCAATTGGCTGTAGAACGAAACAACATTAAGACAAGCGGTACTTATTTATCTCGTGTTATAAACCCAGAAGTTGCTGATAGATTCTCAGCAAGTTTTTATGCTTCAACAGTTGACTGGGCTTATGATGCAACTACAGTTGATCAGCTGAATGATTTTAACAGTCTTTGTTCCTCAATATTAGACTCAGTGGCCCCAGTTAAAATAAAAACCAAGTCTCTAGCAAATCAAGTACCATGGATAAATGATGATATTCGTATATTAAAGAGAAAGTGCAGGAAAGCTGAACGAATTTGGAAATCAACTAGACTTCATGTTAATTTTGAGCACTGGAAGGTTTCACTCTTGCTTTTTAATAAGACGGTTAAAGTTGCGAGATCTGATTATTTTTCTAAATTGATAGATAATAACCGTCACAATTCCAAGTTTTTATTTAATGTAATAAATGAACTGACTAACCCGCGGCCTAGCATTACCTTGAGTCCTATAGACTGTAGGTCTTTTATGAAATTTTTTGTGGAGAAGGTCGCAAATATAAGGGCTTCAATTTCGCCGCCTTTGGTTCAAAATGAGGATAATTTATCTCGTAGAATGGTATTGTTGGATTCCTTTTCACCTGTATCCGAGCAAGATATTTCTGAGATTGTGAAACATTTGAAACCTTCGAGTTGTCTTAATGATGTGGTTCCTGCTAGACTGTTCAAGGAAGTGATTGGAACTATAAGTCCCATTGTACTGTCTATAGTGAATAGCTCTCTTGTCTCTGGATGTGTTCCTGAGGATCTAAAGATGGCGACAGTACAACCGCTCCTGAAGAAGCCTTCCTTAGATCCTGCAGTTGTAAATAATTATAGACCCATCTCAAAACTACCTTTTATTTCAAAAGTATTAGAAAAGGCAGTAGCCAATCAATTATTGAAGGTTGTAAATGAAAATAATATTTTTGAGAAATTCCAGTCAGGTTTTAGAGCAGGTCACAGTGCCGAAACTGCACTTTTACGAGTTACTAATGATTTATTGATGGCAGAGGATGCTGGTGAATGTTCAGTTTTAGTTCTATTAGATTTGACAGCAGCTTTTGATACAGTGGATCATTCCATTTTAATTAGAACATTAAAAACATGGGTCGGGGTTTCGGGGAGGGCATTGGATGGTTTGTATCTTATTTGTCAAACAGGACATTTGTAGTGTCAGTAGGAGAGGAAGTTTCCCAACGCTCTGAACTTATATGTGGAGTTCCGCAGGGTTCACTTTTAGGACCAATCTTATTCTCAATTTACATGCTGCCATTAGGTGCAGTAATCAGGAAACATAATATAAATTTTCATTGTTATGCAGATGACCTACAGTTATACTTTTCATTGAGTTCTAAGGATCTAAATAGTCTGGATGTCCTCCAAGCTTGCTTAACTGACATAAGAAATTGGATGGCCTTACATTTTCTGCAGTTAAATACAGATAAAACTGAAGTTGTGATAATTGGTCAGGGCTTAAGGAAAAATAAGATTGAGCTTGCTCTAAATGGGGTTTTTCCAAATATTAAGCAGGTAGTTAGAAATTTGGGTGTTTATTTTGATTCTAATCTAAATTTTGAAATTCATGTTAAGAAGCTGATTCAGTCCTGTTTTTATCAGTTAAGAAACATTTCCAAGGTGAGGCAGTTTTTACATTTTAATGATACAGAGAAGCTTATTCATGCTTTTATATCCTCCCGCCTTGATTATTGTAATGTTTTGTTTTCGTCTTTGAACAATCGCACTTTATCTCGTTTACAATTGGTGCAAAATGCTGCAGCCAGATTACTGACACGAACAAAGAGATCTCAACATATTACACCTGTTTTAGCGTCTTTACATTGGTTACCTGTTTATTCAAGGGTTGAGTTTAAGATTTTATTGTTGACATACAAAGCATTAAATGGTCTGGCACCTATATATTTAACTGAGCTCCTGAGACCTTATGAAGCAGGGAGATGTCTGAGGTCGTCTGTTAAGAAGCTGCTGGATGTTCCAAGAACTAGATTTAAAACAAAAGGAGATAGAGCATTTGCCGTGAGAGCTCCAAAATTATGGAATAGTTTGCCAATGGATATTAGAACATCTGAATGTGTGTCTGTTTTTAAATGTCGTCTGAAAACTTATTTGTATAGACGTGCTTTTAGTATTCAATGATGTCCTTGTGTAGTTTGGGTTTGATACCTTATATTATATTTTGTTTCATTATGTATAGCTCTTCATTATGTGTTTAAATGATTGTTTTTATTGTTATTGCTGTGTAAAGCACTTTGTGCATTGTAGCGTTAAAAGTGCTATATAAATAAAATTTTACTTACTTACTTACTATGGGCCCTAAGCGTTTCTGCTAAATAAAAAACAGAAACCGAGGGTAACGCAGATATGACGCCATTGACAGGTGACTCCCTCACACATCCCGGTTCCTTGGTTAAAATAGCAATTTTCTCACAATTTACAAATAGTTGGAAACATCTGGGATATTGTAAGTACTCAACTGAACAAAATATATAATACCGACCTTGTGGTTTTTGGATATTTTACTGAAAAATTTTACATAGTGCACCTTTAAGTTAGAAGCTATAAATATTATTAAAGTCTAAGATTTGTACCTGTTTTATCACGCTGATCTGACAAAGCATTTGCCAGAGGTGCGCACTTCTGTGATCTGTCCATAAGGTTACCGACCCCTGTCTTAACATTTCAGCAGTATTGTTCAATATAAAAATCGTTTGTTCAGACTGTGTTTGACTAGTTGGGAAAGCATTTAGAGAAAATCTTTTGGTCAAACATGTTTTTTTTTTAATGTAGAATCAAGTATTCACATTTCTTAGTACATTGTAAAAACAAATGTTTCAAAGTTGTAAATAAAGCAAAGATTAATGGAGTAAGTTTTACAAGAAAATACTATGTCATCCTTTCTACTTCAACATTTGACGTTTGATTCGAGTTACTTTCTAAAAATTGAAATTGAAATTTGAAAAAAAAATTGAAAAATGAAATTTATTTGAAAATTGGTGTCTAAAAGTGTATTTGTGACTCAAAATGTCCCGTAAACTGGAAAATATGTAGTTCAAAATGTATTCGTTATAATCATAGGCATACATTTTAGCTGTTGGACTTTCAAATCGAGGACATCAGATCTAAGCAGCGAGAGCAATCTGAGAAATGTCTCCTTTTGTGTTCCACTTAAAACAAATGCATGGATCAACATTGATTGAAAAATGATGTCAGCTTTCTTTTTTTTTTGGAGAAAAAATATGATTCCCTTTTATTCCTGTCATAGCAAGACAACAGAAGCTTATACGGATGGACACAACTCCTTTTTATATAAAAACACAAAGTTCCTGCCTCAAAGGCTGCCATCCATCTAATCCTCTGTTAAGCTTCTGAAAGCAGATCACCCCTCAGACTTGTTACCCAACAGTAAAATCCTTGCAGGAGTTTTGAAGCCTTTATCACCGCTGTCTCAGGAACCTTCATTCCCCCCTGCCATCGCATCTGTCTGGGACTCAGTCTGATCCACTTTTGGCTCAAGGTCCTCTCGTGTCTCACCCATCCCAATGTGCCAGTTTTTTTATGAGATATGGCCTGCCAACAAGAGAACGTTGGACTCAATTTCAGCCTCTGACTTCTCCCTCAAGGCTGGGGAAGGAATATTATTTCTCTGTCTGTCCGGGAAGATGTCACATTGTCTGCGATCGTCGTGGTTATTAGAAGAGAATGATGGAAGGCTGCCGCTGACTGAATTAAGTTTTAAAGTGGCTCCGTGCAACCAAACTTAACACATTCTGGGAGCGTGATGGAGAAGAGCCAATGCTCAGTGCTGTAACAAAATATAATTTCCAATGTGGAATTAATTGGGTTTAAAACTGCTGATTTGCAGATTCTTCTCAAGGGAATTTCATGCAAGCATACAGTGAGTTATGGCATCTTTTACTAAACCTTCAGCTCTCATCTCTTTTCAAATTAGCTCTGCCTGCGATTCATGAGAAGCTTCCTTACGAATTTACAAGAGAATTCACTGGTAAAGAATACGGTTGGGCCATATTTCACAAAGAAATCAAATCAAGTGAAAAAAAATAAAAAATAAAAAAAATCTGAATATTTTGAATAAATATAAAATATATAATCAACTATTAAATATTTAAGCAATAATATAAAATAATAATTTAATAATTAAAGCTGCAGTCCGTTACTTTTTGCGCTCTTTTTGTCTCTCAGGTGTGATACCCAGCATTATTCATGATCGTTCACTGCCTGACATGATGCTTCAGGCATTCAATTTCATATATTTATTCATCCACTTCAATTTCATATATTTTAAATGTTACACAACTGAATTATAATACTGCACTACTAGTTGACAAACTTAAACTCTGTACAGGGTATACATTTTGCATACATGATCCAGACAAAATTATTTCTTCCACTATTTTCTGGAATCTAGTGGAAACAGCCAAAACTGTCTGCAGGGTGCTAGAGCACACACTTTCAAAACTGAATTTATAACCAAAAAAATTTGTTTTGATCATTTGCACAGAATCAACTTTGCACTGCTGCCCATGATCGTGTCAAATTTTCTGACCATGACTGTATAAGATAACACCAGTAAAATAACCTTACAAGACGCACAATAATATCCCAAATTGATGTGACTGTCTGTAAAGCTATCACTCATGCAATTCAGACGTAAGGATCTTTACTGACTCAATTAATGTGTCAATAATGTTAACGTTTGTTTTATTTTGCTACTAGTTGACAAACTTTTAGCTAGCAATAGCACACATTAACATCTTAAATGCTAAGCATTAAAGCTTCTTCAGCAAAGCCATTATGACATTAGTTGTTTTAGTCCACAGCCTAAGCAAATGCTCCACTCTTCTCCACAATGGTAATCCACTGTAATTTAAATTGTTTATTTAAAACAAGCTTTCCTGTAGCTCAAACACTAGAGCGTGGCGCTAACTACGCCAAGGTCATGGGTTCGATTCCCAGGGAAAGCAAGAACTGACAAAAAATGTAAAATGTGTACGTTGAATGCAATGTAAGTCGCTTTGGATAAAAGCGGGTGCCAAATGCATAAATGTAAATGTAAAAAGTAATTCCAACATAATTAAATATTAAACACAAACAAGTCTCCCCCTTTATCATCTTGCTCAAAAATACATAAAATCACACTTTTTCATATAAAATAACAACATTTACTCTCTCTTGATTTAGCCATATGCAAAGCATGCTTCAGTTAATGCTACACAAATCATTCATGTAATCTCAACACAAACGGATTAAGTAAACTTCAATTTGACTTATATTTAAGTGGATTGAACACAATCAAATTAAGTTAGAATACAAAATGTATAGCAATTATGTTGCTTTAGCTCATTTTAACTAAGCAATTTGAACAAGCAGTAAAACACATTTTTCAGTGTTCTTTGTGGGTTCATTGTTATATAGATTGTCTTTTTTCCTGTGCTGTTGAGCTCCTCCAGGAGGGGAATAAGAGTGTGGTGTGCTCCACTGAAGCAAAAGACTGGGAATCGTCTTCTTTACAGGTTAGGTGAGGGACTAATAGGCCTAATCCTCTATTAATCCATATACCATTGCCCAAAGTACAAATGTTGTTTGGATTCTACATACATGAAATGGTAGATAGAAAGAGGCTCAGTTTCAAACCCCAGTGAGTTTCTTTCCAATCAGGCATACTAGTAAACAAAATAACATAACTCAATTTTTACTTAATTTTTTTGTGTTGTGTGGAAGTTCTTTAGTTGTTTTCAAAACAGGGTTGCTTTTCCAGTATCAGGCTGTTTTCCAACTGAGACTAGTGTGGCATCACTAAATGCAATATCACTTTTTGTCACATTGTATTGCTTTACAATTGAGTGAACATAAAGCTGAGTTCAGGCATGGCCTAAAGGACCAGGACTTTTCCCAGTGGGCCAGTTTGGTTGTCAACCACATTTATATACAGTTTATATTATTTATGGTATAAAGGGTATCCACTCACAACCTACTTTACTTTTCTAGTCTCATTCCAACCACCAGTGAATCAGTGCAATATTTCGAAAGGTTTAATTATTATGTTAGTATATTATTGTATGTAAAATTGAATATGTATTGTATTAAATGCTTGTTTTATTTATTTGTTATATTGTTATATATATATATATATATATATATATATATATATATATATATATATATATATATATATATATATATATATATATATATATATATATATATATATATATATATATATATATATATATATACACACATCTGATTTCACTGGTTTATCAGTCTACTGCCTTCACTTTTTTTCAGGTAAGACAAGGCAGTAACGAGAAAGAACCAATAGGACATAGATAAAACAAAAAAAATTATTTATTTTTTATTTCAATAAACTGGTTCACAAAATCAATTCACTAATACTTCATAATTCAGTTTCAATTCAGTCAATATTCAGTCTTGTTTTTGTAACTCTCACATTGATACGGGTGATCTGTGTTTCTTGTCTGTTTGGGTGGATTTGTACATGTTTAATTCAGCTGTAGCATGACACACATGGCGTTTAATTTCTATTTTCGTAAATGAAAAAAAAAAAGTAGTTAAATATTGATGTTTAGCACCGTGTTTTCATTTGATCTGCATTATTTATGAACTATAATTTTTACTCTAAAAAAGTCTTTGAAATCCTAGGGGTGTACAAAGCTTAAGCTGTAACGTGGTGCTAAATCATTGTTTAAAATATACATTCTAAACATAACTTTTCAAATTGTATTAGCTTTTAGAGACTCCGCGGAAAAATTATATTTTAATTAAATTTGGGCGGGTGGCGGGCGGTTGAACCAATCATATTAAAAATAAATGTGTACATGGTTAAATATTGTTATCTGACTATACCTTCATCCAAAAAAATCGAGCACACTTTGAAATAGTCAAATTTTCATCAGGCAGTAATATGGCTAGTCGAGTCTATGCAGATCGACTGCTTGTTATTATCAGAGATGGCAACGCCAGCAAAGGAAAATAGAAGGTCAGAAAAGTGTTGCCTGGAATAAGTTTATGGTAAATCAGGATGACACCAGTGCAGGCTATGTAATTTGCAAAACCTGCGAAGCAGTTTATGTTCATGACAGCCACAAGACGGGTACGTCTAACATGGTGCATCACAAGTGTGCTGCTAAACCTCAAACAGTGCAGTACAGTGCGTTTAATTTAGGCTATTTATTTATTTTTGTCCCTGTGCGCCAATCGGAGACGGAGTTCACTGCTGATATTCGGAGAGCTTTCTCGTCTCGCGGCTGTCATCAGCAGCGCCTTGCATCGCCCAATCAGTGGATGGCGGGCGGGTGCGGTTTTGAAAATTGGTCAAAAACGTTGGTGCGGATGGATGATGAGTTTTGTGATGCGGTTGCGGATGAAATAATAGCCCATCCGCGCATCTCTATTAGCTTTTATATATGTTCACTGATGGAATGCCAATATATATATATGAATTTGTATGAATTTCTTTGTTTTGCTGAACACGAAAGAAGATATTTTGAAGAATGTGGGTAACCAAACGGACGGTTGATGGTAAAAAATACTATGGAAGTCAATGGGGGCCATAAATTGTGCACCCAAACCCCCCTAGATGGACAGAGGTCCACCCGACATAGTTTTACAAAATCCTTTGGGAAACACTGATCATTTTATGAACTTTAGCCCAAAATAGTACAACAAAGTTCCTTTTAACCACTTAAACTCTGTACGGGGTATACATTTTGCATAAAAAAAAATGTCCCACTATTTTCTGGAATCTAGTGGAAACAGCCAAAACTTAAAAAAAAAATGTATAACCAAAAAATTATTTTTGGATAATTTGCACAGAATCAGCTTTGCATTGCTGCCCACGATCGTGTCAAATTTTCTGACCATGACTGTATAAGATAACACCAGTAAAATAACTTTCATACAATACGCACAATAATACCCCAAATTGATGTGACTGTCTGTAAAGCTATCACTCATGCAATTCAGACAACTTTACAGCTCAAATCATAAGGATATGTCGTAAGGATCTTTACTGACTCATTGAGGTGTCAATATTGTTATTTTTGTTTTATTTGCTGCAATGATAATTTAAAAGACACAACATGTGTCCTCTATCATCTGATTTGCATTATTTGCATACAGACTGCAGGCAGAGTGATGTGATTACACGCATGGAAAATGAAAGCACAACATCTTTGTAATGCACTTTGCATTTTACGATCTCACCGGCCCCAAAACTCAATTAACGACATGCGTGTGTGTGCACATTGATCTGGCCGACAACAGTGGATCTGTATTAAATATTCTCTCACACACACATATACACACAAAGATCTCTCCGCAGCTGTGCGAGAGCCAGTTTTCACTAAAGTGATTTACTGGCAGCGAAACAGAAAGCCCTTGGAAATTATAACAAATAGACCACTCATGAAAATGCTTTTGCGATTTTCTAATTAAAGACAAGTTTTTCTTTTCATTACAAATTATATGGTGAGCATAACAAATTATCCTCAATTTCAGAATGTCTGTCTGTTTATTTTCCAAGTTTAAATTCAATTTCGAATCCCGATTTTCAAAGTGGGCTCAAACTTCTGAACCCCACCGTATATGACTGTCACATCTGCCCTTATCTTGCACAGACTCTGCCTTACCAATCCATAGCACCATGACAACGGCATGAAATATGGATTGTTTGGATGCAGTCTGCATTATATAAAGTGCCTTGCTCGGATTTATGGGTCACTTAGAGATGCGCACATAATCCTAAACAGTTCTGAAAAGAGAGCGAGGAGACGCAATCAGTTGTTAAGTTCCCACAAACTCCCACATTTATTCGTCCAGTTTCTCTGAGTAAATTGTTAATAATGGTTGGGTTTTCAAGTGGCCTGAAAAATGCATGAACTAAACTGTCAGGAGCATTTGCGGAGAATGTGAAAGTCTGACTCAATGTTAATTTCAGGGTTTACATAATTGATGGAGTCGAGGTGAAAGATCATTCATCTTCAGATAACTCTCTCCATCAGAAAATATGGTATTGTATTGTGCACCATTTTCCTTATAGGATCCTGCTTCTGAATTAAACAGTCCAAAAAAAAGCAACATAAAATGTATAAATAAAACATGTTTAGTGCATACTCATACCATATATACCGGTACTCACAAAACATGTGCTTGTATTTTTACATATGATAATACTTGTTGTTTTCCACTTTTTACACAGTTGTCATCAAAGCATGTGTCAATTTTAGGGGGTTCAAAGCCTCTTTCATCTGTAGTCAAACAGAACTGTCTGCCTAGCATCTGAAAATGTGTTCATCAATGTCAATATATCTCTCATTTGATTATATCTGTTTGCCACAATGGGGTTCTGCTGAAACGTGGCCATTAAGCATAAATGTTTAAGCTTGTTTTGATCACCTTAAGGTAACTGGTAATTGGCCACAGTTGCAACAGCTTGTGTTTTGACAGGGCTAATTATGAATCATCATAATTATTTTGTTCGTATAGACCTACCCAAAAAAGCAACGTATAATGACTTTTATGAAGAAATTATTTATCCCAAAATGCAAATTCCATCATTATTTACTCACCTTAATGTCATTCTGAACCATACTGTATGGAATTCTTTCTTCTGTGAAATACAAAATGAGATTTGTTTTTCTTTGTGCCTTCAAAAGAATGCAAAAGTGCTTTATAATCATAATAATATCCAGCTCATAAGAATCCTGCCAAGTAAAGTCAAAACAACCCTTACATAAAAAGAGTGCTTATTACAAAAATAACTTACCTTAAAGGATTTGCTTAAGATTTACTTTGTTAGACTAAAATATACTTTAATGTTATTTATATTGTAACTTGTCATATATCTATATATATTTACATATTTGTAATGATAAATATGCAATTTATACTTAATTTATACCTGTAAAGTATTTATACATAATTTACATGTGCTTCAGATAAAATATTATTAAAACAGTGATTTAAAATGTACTTTAAAGTAAAACTTTTACTTCGACACTATTACAGTGTTTTTAAAAGCGTACTTAAGTGTGTTAAGAAACAGTCATGGAAGTATACTCTCTTTAAGTATACTTAAGTTGCCTTTTATTTCATGAAAACATCTTAGTTTTGACTTTAACCTCAGTTCCCTGAAGAGGGAATGAGAAGCTGCATTGTGAGTTTATTACAATTCAACACTATGATTGTGTCTTGAAAAGCGTGAAATCAGTTCAATGGTGTGACAGAACATCATAGGCAGGTGGCGTCATGACAATGAAGGTATAAAGCACACTTGGACCAAACAATGTCAGCTTCTGATAGGCTGAAGCAAGTCGTCACATTCATGCATGGTGGAAGTATGGCCTCTTCAGGGAACCAAGGTTACAGTCGCAACCGAGATGTTCCCTTTCAAGGGAATTCGCGCTGCGTTGCAAGTTTACGACACTGTGGGAACATTAATACCCGTTACGCCATACTGACCATGGCCTGTCTTGTGTGAATCAAGTGAGCACAACTAAGACAACAGCATCTAGGACTCCAGGGTGGAACCCATGTCAAGGTCATGGAACCTGACGAATGCGTGCGGAGAGGACCAGCCCGCAACATCACATACAGTCTGAAGAGAAACCCCAGAAAGCAAGGCTTTAGAAGTCACCATACTCCTAGTTGGATGGGCCTAAAGAGTCAATGGTGAGGGCTGTCTGGCCGAATCACATGCCAGAGAGATAGACTTAACTACCCACTTGCTCATTCTCTGCTTAGAAGCTGGGTACCCCTTCCTGTGTGACCCAAAACCCACAAACATTTGAGCAGACTTATGCCACAGGGCAGCTCTGTGTACGTAAGCATCTAGTGCCCTAACTGAGTTGAAAATTCATCACAAGGGGAAATTGACATGGACTGCAAATCTCCTATTCTTTTAATAGACGTAACGGCCAGCAGAAACAAAGCTTTCAAGGTTGGAAACTTCTCAAGAACCGCCTCAATAGGCTCAAAGGGAGCAGACGAAAGGCCTTCCAAGACCAGGGAGGAAATGAGATACCAATGGGTCTCTCCCCAAAGACACACTGCCTAAAGGAGTGTGGTAAGCAGCTATGGCCCGGAGTGGAGTGGAGGAGGATAACCCTGCAGAGAAGCGCTCTTGCAGGAACTCCAGCACTGTCCCAAGTGGGCAGTTAACTGGGTCTAGCTGACGATTCTCATACCATGAAGTGAATACTCTCCACTTCAAGGCATAACGTTTCTTCGTTGAGGGTGCTCTGGAGAATTTTCTCAACAACCCAGTTGAGAGACCAGCCTATATGAGTTGGGCCCCCTCAGGGACCACACCCACAGCTTCCTTAACTCTGGGCAGGGTGAAAGATTGAGCCTCCCACCTGAGATAGTATGGCCTGGCCTAGTATACCTGCAGTATACCCATTGTGTGCAGGCACACACCGGCCTGATTTGCTTCTGTATAAGTCTACCCTACCAAAGTCAATGCTGTCCTGAGTGGCCTGAAGGGAAGGATTGGGGCCTTGAGGAACTATGCCGTGTCAGGGGAAAGAAAGCTTGCAAGCGTCTGCTCCACCTTAGGCATCGGCCCATAACCGCAGTCTCTCATCCCCAGGATACTCAAATAATTAGAAACCTGAGGGCCAAAGATACAAGAGGAAAATGGTTTCTTCCATGATCTTGACCACTTGGTGTGGAGATCGTGAAAAAATGGAAGGCCCAAACGTAGAGATTGTACTTTAGAGGGCAGGAAGCAGGAAGCCTTCATCCAGCTTGCTTTTTGGGCGAACATCTTGCCTCTCAGTCAGCCAGTCGATATTCAGTTTGGCCACGGCACGAGTAACAATCTCTACCAGCTCCTCATAAGAAGGTGACTGAGGTGGCGAGTCCTCAGTCTCCTGCCTTTATGCTCAGCAAATCAACTTCCTCAGAGAAAGATAGCTAAAGCACCGGGCCCTCTCTCAGGATGGAGAAAAACGCAGAGTGTGCTTCCAGACCCAGAGAGAATGCTGGACCCCGCGGGTGAAGGCAGAGAAAAGGCAGAGCCCATCTCTAACCCATGATCTCAACTGCCGCTGAGCCTCAGTAGCAGAGGGCACAGAACGACGGGGACCACGATCCCTGGGCGCTCTCCTCGAAGAGCGCCCAGCAGGAGCAGAATGAACGCAGTGGAAGTTGCTCACAATGAGCACATTCAGCCCCCTCAAGAGCTAACTGTGCATGCTTCGCTCCTGAACAAATCACACATAGATTGTGTGTATCACTGCTTGTGATGTAGCAAGGACAGGGAGGAACACACATTCTAAATGCTTGTTTGTTCGCCATTGTATATATATATATATATATATATATATATATATATATATATATATATATATATATATATATATATATATATATATATATATATATATATATAGTAAATGACAGACAACACTAAATAAGACAGACAGAGTCACATAGAACTTGCTGAAGACACAGAACCTGACGTTATTTGGTCCAGGTGTACTTTATACAATACCTTCCTGTGAATTTCCATCACACCATTGGACTGATTTCACACGTGCTTCAAGATGTAATCACAAAGAGGCATTCCCACAGTGTCGTAAACTTAAAACACAGCACAAGTTCCCTTGAAAGGAAACCATATTATCTGCAAGTTCACATTTTTAACTTTTAAGAACACTTTTTTGAAGAACACTACAAGTTCACATTCAATACAATTAAGCACAAATCTTTTTCATAAGGCGAGTATTTAAGTCACCATTCTCTGATTTAATTGTTACCTCCAGTGGACTGTTAACCCCTCAGTGACTTATTTTTCAGGCTGTTGCTCACAAAACAAGATGACTTGGAATATTGCACACAAGGAAAGTTGAAATGTGTATGGCTCTCCTTTTTAAGAACCCGTAAATATTGTTTTTGTTTATAGGGGTTGCGACTGTTGACAGGGCAACACATTCAAATGAAACCTACACGTTTTTTTGTGTGTGTTTTTTTACCAGTAATAAGGCAGGCTTTTTTCAGTTGATTAGAACACAGCTCAAGAGGTTTCTGAGGAGGTGCTTGAAGCTCCTCAGCTGGAGGGGTCCGATCTTAGTCATCACACGGATAGGACTCTTGTATGTGTGGACTGGCATAAGAGGAAGTTCTGGCACCCACTTTGCATTAGTCATCAGCGGCCTCCTCTTTACCTCACAGAAGAACACCTACTCACAAACACTTTAGTAAACATAAATCAACAAAAACACGAGAATCCCTTAAAAAAATCACATAACCTCAGTAAGGTCCAGTAACATCTAAACATAATTAAAACTAATACTGTACTGTACATTTGAAGACTTCAGATGCAAAAGCCTCTAAGTCCGTCTGACAAAACAATTTTTGTCAAGCTTTATGTATAGGTTTCTACCTAAGTACCGGTACTTCTGAATGGGTTGAGGCTGGGATTTAGTGGGTTTTGGTATCTCATTTTGACCGAAGTGGCTTTTAGAAGCTTTTGCATCTGAACTCTTCATTTCACGAGTTTGTGTGCCCATATAATCTTGGTGAAGGTGGTAAACAGATTTGGCTTGCTGTCCGCTATAGAGGGGCTCGGAGAGGATATTCTACCCGAGCTCTGATTGCCCCCCTATAACAGGCAAAATTTTACAAAAAGGAGGAGCATGGTGGAGGAGAGATGCTGCAAGAACTAACAACGTGAAGAGGTAAGCTGCTTGGTATTAATTGAAAGATTAGATGGGCGTACTCCTCCGAAATTACGTTTAATAACTTCACTTAATAACTGTATCAGGGAATATATATACTGAATTAATGTTTTAAATATTTGCATGGAACTAAGATAAAAATGCTTCCTGCTGGTCAAACCTGAGCAGAGCGAATTGAAGCATGGCACTAGCAACATCTAGGTTGTGAGTTTGAATACAAACTTGGTCCGCCATCACCACAGGGCTTCCACGTTCCTCCAGCGCAACCTAGGCCAATTCACACTTCACCGTAAGTTTGATTGACAGGCGATCTGACCAATCACATCGCCAAATCTGCCGTTTTGACCGACAAAGCAGTCAGGAGAGTTGGTAGATTAATGTTGGTGGACTTGAACTTGGAAAAACGGTGTGTACTGACATCTTTCGGCAGTTGAATCAACATTTCTTTTAGTGTTCATTCATGTTTATTTCGTGCTTATCAATGAACTAGAAGGATTAGATGATCGGTTCACGAGCAGCATTAACTGAGGCGCTACAGTGATCACGACACATTAAAGAGCCACAAAATGGTATTTATTGTTTGAATTTCTTTAAAAAAATGACAATTTGTAAGTTGAGACTTTGTTTCATATCAAAAGTAACTTGCTCTGTCCTGTCTGTCAACGTGCTGTCAGTGTCCTCTTTGCTCTGCGATGTATTTTCTCTACGTGAGAACGTGTGTGGTGTGAGAGCGCCATGGCTTGTCGGACATAGCAACAGTAACTAAAGGGGGCGGGTCTTTGCGAACGGTCAATTGTCGTTCTGGTTTCATCACAGATGTCCTGGACTCAGGCTGCGCCTCAGCCCTCCACCCTTTTGCTCCTTCTTTCTTCTGGCTCCACCTTGGTCCTCACTCCCGCAGTGTCACCCTGTTCAACCAGGCCCCCGACTCCACTACGTTCGCTCAAGCCGGCGGCATTGCCTTGGACTTCCAGGTCATTGTTGTTGCCCTAGACTTCCCTGGGGTCTCCACCTTGTCCAGCTCCACTTCCTTTGAAATTCATCAGGGCTCCGCCTTGGTTTCTCCCTCCGTCGGCTCCACCGTGGTGTTCCCCTCTGCCGGCTCCTCCTGTTACCTGTCCTTCGCCAGCTGCTCGCCCTCCTCCAAAACTTCCTTCCTCATCCCACCTTTGTACTGCACAAGGATGCATCTTGTGAGGGGGTGAGTAGTGTCATGGTTATGTTTAGTTTCATTGTGATTTCGTTCATGTGTCTATGTGTGTTGTATATCCTAACAGTTTAGCTTTCATTGTTTCCTAGTTAGTTTCCTTAGTTACTGATTATTGTCATTTTTGTCCCATTTAGTTAACTTGTGTATATTTATACTCCTGGTTCTGTTCAGTACAATGTTGGTTCTCATCTTTGTCTGTTAAAGACTATGGGCCAGATTTACCAACAGTTGCGCCAGCACCCTCTTTTCGCGTTAAAAAACTACTGTAAGGATTTATTAAAGACTTGCAGTGAAAAATTAGCGCCGAAAAGCCATGGACACAGTTATTTTTGTGGTTGACCTTACTGCATATGCATTTTAGGAGTTTCCCTTTCAGACGCAACATTTATGGGAATTTATTTATGGGACTTGAAACAAAGGTGATTTACTAAGGTTTTACTAAAAGCTATTATTCACCACCCTTAAACCAGATACTAATTTGCGCTGCTCTTGGTAGATTGCGCTGGTCATTATGGAAATGATCCGGCTGTGTCTGTGTTCTTTAATTTGTCCGTCGTCAGTAGATCACACGCATACATTTACACTCCCATCAGTGCTTTCACGCTAATTTGCCCTGTTTAGTCATTTGAAAATATATAATTAATTGATTGCACTTAACATGTAATTAAGTGTATGAAAACATTACATACAGTTCACATTTAAGTATATTATTTTAAAGTAAATTATTTCTGTAATAAGTAGGCTACAGCACTCTTTTTAAAACTATGCTAAAGTGTACTTCTTTTTCAAAAGGATACATCCACACATTTGACCTTCACATACATCAGTAAGACACATTAATTTGGGCAGAAACTCTGGAACTCTCCTAAAAAGATTAATTATATTCTTATTTATTACTACTTTGCTTATGGTGCCATATTTCAGTGTTTCCTGCCAGGACTGAATCGAACTTGTCTTTTGAATATGCAGTGGTGAATAACATTAAGTTGGATCACATTTTCACTAAATAGGCCATTAATATTAGCTGTCCACAAAGCATTGCATCAGAGAAAAGCTCAACTGAGGGTGTTCGTGTGTGACAGTGTGCATGAAAATCAGTGAGCCAGAGACAAAGACAGCATGAGGATGCTTCATGAATTTTTTCTGTGATTATTTATGTATATGTAAAAAAAAAAAAAAAAAAAGGTAGCCAACTTGTGTGTGTGAACATTCACTGTTTTGTATTTAAACTCTGGGAATGTGACTGAGGTTATCACTTTATTCCCCTCCAGGTGATGAGTCACAGTGAGATGTTAAAATGAATCTGCGGGGGGGAAAAACAACAGGCTTGTCATAAGGTACAGAAAAAAATAAGGCTGTGTAGAAAACTTGCAGAGGCGGCATTTCAGAAGGCAAAATCCCGTCTATGATCTCTCTGGAAATCAAAGTGAACTGTCATGCAGTCTAATATAACCACTGCTCGATGTTAAAAATGTCTTAATGTTTCTTTATATTGTTATAATTCAATGGGTGAATATGTGAAACGTCCATTTGTCCATAGAATAAAAGGATGCTTTCATTGTATTCATGAAAATAGTTGAAATATAATTCAAAATATCTTATTTTGTTTCACAGAAGAAAATCATACAATGTGAAGTAGGTGAGTATCATAGACCTACAGCAATCTTTAAAAATGCAAAAGATACTATCAACCAGGGTTTTAATTAGCTTCCAGCCTGAGGTGCCTGGACAAAAGAAGCCCATTGGTTCAAGGGTTCATGAAGTATCTACAGGGAGTTAATGAATGGATGCTCTAACACTGTCCCATCCACCAAATCCAGTCCAGAGCTATCAATGGGGCCATTACTTTAGCACCTCTTGCAAGAAGGGATAACATGTATACCTTTAATACAATGTAAGCCACTTTGGATTAAAGCATGTGCCACATGCATAAATGTAATATAAATGATATTACTTGGAATGCTGATCTTTTAATGCTGAAAATGATCATTCTTTAAATATCAGTTCTTTAAGTATCAGGAGGAATGTTTATTTACACTGTTGCCCTGGCTCTGTAAAATAGATCCAAGATCCAGTTAAATACAGTAGTATTGATGAACATTATCATGCTACATGTAAATCAAACTACATGTAATGTGACCTGAGACTTAAAAGATACTGACATTACATGTCATATTTGGTAAACAGCACAGTAGGTGCTGAAATGATTTGTGCTCATACCCGTTCCATCTGTTCAGATTACAGCTTTCTAGTCAATATAACCTATAATTGGCTCTGTGCACACAAATGGTGAGAACTGTGCATTAACACACCCACAGTTTAATGAAGACCTTCATAGCAGAAAATCCTCCCCTGAGATTTAAAATGACTGCATGTGTGGGATGCTCACAAATTTGGACAAATGCAGCTTTATTAAAGAGGTCATAGTGTGTAATATGCTGTAATTTTCAGAACTCAAAACTCTCTCCTCAGTCCAAAAATACCATTTATTGAAGTTTCCAAAGTGACTTGCTCCAAAATCATAGATTACTGGAAATCATAACTCGAGTTCAAATTTTTACCGCTGAAATGATGAGTGAATTAAGCACATGGATATAATGTTTTTCTTGGCAAGGATTGTAATGCATCACAATCAGGTAAGTTACAAGAAAGGGAGACGACGGCTTTAGGTAGGCTGAGACAAAAAATTCTATTTTTTCGCAACTTGTTTATTGACTTGGTAAGAGCAGTTTATTGTGGAATATGAGACAATCGGGTCCAGTTGGGTTTGTGTCTTCCAGCCGGGTTCAGTTCCAGCTATCAAATAATAGACGGGCCAGGTCGGTTCCGGGTACTACATTTTTGGCATTTCTCGGATCTGCATGGGTCGTTCCATGTAGCACATTACAGGTCTCTTTGGGTTCAGGTACAAATTTTTGGAACCGTGTAGACCTCTAGTACCTGTGCATGATAAAGTCAAAGAATACATAAATAACAGTCTTTATTAAACTTAACGAAATGTAGGAAAAACATTAGAATAATCTCGGGAACCAAAATCATCCAATACATCAACAAGAACCGTCCAACACAACTGAAAACTGATGGGTATTATACATAGTCAAACAAGGAACAGGTAAAAAACATTGGTTGCTATGGAGACAAACAAAGGCACAATCAGTCAATATGACATGGATGCACAAGGAGACACCGTAACTGTCCCAGGACGAAGGCCCACGGTGGAACAGATGGAGGGAGGAGCCAGGATGGAACCAGGAACCCGACAACAGCAGTGAAACCAGGAGAGCTGGAGACCCAGGGCGAAATGAAGTGACAAATGGACCAGGTGACAGCACAAGACCTGGAGGCCAAGCAGGAGACAACGTGATGAGCATAGCAGAGCCACCAGATGATTTGAGGAACTGAAGGGAGCCAGTGGAGGCGGGGCTGAGGAACTGGGACCAGTGATGATTAAGGATACCTAGAGCTGGGCAGGACCAGCAATGGCGAAGTAGACTTGGAGCTGTGCGGGACCAGCGACAACACAGGACACTTGGAGATGGGTGGGACCAGTGGCGACCAAGGACTTCCAAGGACGTGATATCCTCTTCATCGGCCTCTTCTATGGTGAACGAGGATCCACATGCAACTAGCACCTGCTCAACATGATCCATACATTTCAAGGGATGAATGAACAGGAGGAGGCGAACAGCTGGTGAATCCATAGGAGTTGGTCGGTTCTTCTGTTAAGTGTGTGATGGTAGCTGTGCATAATGAAGACGAAGAAGATAAATTAAACTTAAAGGGGACCTATAATGCAAAATTAATTTTTTTAACACAAATGTGTCGGCAGTGTGTGTACATAACCACCCTGTAATGGTAAAAATTTACCCACTCCTCTTTTTTAATCCCCATAAATCATAAGCAGTGTATCAGAACAAGCCGTTTGCCATTTCTATGCAATTGGATGTCACATAAAAAATGCACAAAAAAAATGTAAATAATGAGAAAATCGCCTTTAAAATTGTACAAATGAAGTCCTTAGAAAGGCATATTACTACTTATAATACATTTTTGATACATTTACAAAGTATCTTCATGGAACATGATCTTTACTTAATATCCTAATGATTTTTGGCATAAAAGAAAAATCGATAATTTTGACCCACACAATGTATTGTTGGCTATTGCCACAAATATACCCGTGAGACTTATGACTGGTCAAGTGGTCACGAATAGCAGTAGGTACTGTATATTACGCTGCTTTCACTTTACAGTTTTTTCTGATTTGCTAAAACACTAAACCTCAATTTCTAAACAAAAATGTCAACTGTCAAAACAACTTCATTGAATGAAACACACAGTTGGCAAAATTTTAAACACTTCCTGTGGTTAGACACAATTTGCAAATCTGAATCACCCATTTTGCAAAACTGTAAACACATTCTCATTCACAAAACACATTTAGCAGTGCTTTGACCCAGGCCTCAAAAGTTAAACACAACTAACACGCCACCACTCAAAATTTAGCACACACATGTCCAATCAGTGATGTGTTGTATATTAGAGGGTTGTTCGACTTGCAGTTTTTCTCGTTTGTTTACACACATTTTCTGAAAGCATGCCTCATACTCTCAGAACCCTACACACAAATACAAAAACACACACACAATGGGCAAAACCCCTCAATTCTCCTGCAAAATTAAACTTTACATTCAAAACAATGTTATTTCTTCTCAAAATGGTATTTTGTTTTCAAATGACACACACAAACCATCATATGACTCAAGAGATTTTCTGCATGAAAATTGTGCCAAATGCAGAGAAGTGTGTGTAGTGTTTTGAAAAAAAAGTGTGTTTTAGAACTCCAATTTGAGTGTAAAGCAGGAATTGTGCTTGTAGTTTAGCAGAATTGGTTCAGGGGGTTGGTGCATGAGTTACATGTTGTGGTCATTGTGTCTCAAGTACCAGTATTTGTGTGTAAACAATTGAGAAAAACTGTAAGCAGTACATAAAGTATTGAATGAAAATGTCTCTGAAACATCCGTGTATTGCTAAATATTGAATTTTTTTCACTTCAGCTGTGATAAAGTATGCAAACACAGCACGAGCGACACTACGGGAAGCAGAAAGTGTCCGACTTCACGTCTCCGTTTGCAGCTCCTCCCTGCCTGCACACGGCAACTCTCGCCGATCGGTTGCATCCAGCCTTAGGCGATGTCGAACACACCTAATGCCAGGTCAAATATGAATGGCATGTGTGATTTCCACAATGGAGGGCAGAAGAGGAGGAGGAGGAAGAGGAAGAGCAAGAGCAAGAGCAATAATTTCCAATGAAATTAGAGCAACAATCATATACCATGTTCTGGTTCATGGAGGGAAGCAACTTCTCAGTGGCTTCCATAGTCAGGACATTCAGAGAAGAAAACAGGGACATTTACTATCATGTTTGGTCTTTGAAACTTACAGCACAGAATTCAGTAGTCAGTCACAGTCAGTAGTCAAAACTCTAGAAAGTGGAACAGAAAAAAAAAAACTTCCTTGCAGTACTATAATTTTTCTGTATTGCACAGTCCATATTTGGGGAAACATGTCAATACAGTTTTGCACTATGTACACTTCTAACGAAATTACCTTTTTGTAGAATTGAAAAACTTCCACATGAGGGTGGAAGGAGAGGTATATTCTCACAACAACAGGAGACTCTAATTGTCAATATGGTCCTTCAAAATAATGCAATTCGACTGTGTCAAATACAACAGCGTGTTGTTGAAGACAAAGTTCGAAACAAGCCTATAGAGTACCATTTGAGCGAAATTCAGAAAGGGGAAAAGAGCTACGATATCAGTATGTGCAGGTAAGTGAACATTTACAGTGAATCTACAGCAGTACTGAATTACAGTACATCTTTACTGTATTGTATGTAAAGCAGCAGAGACATGACGCCTGGCATGCTAAGTCATTTGCGTAAAAAAGTAATTTTTGTCTATTTTTCCTGTATATAGAGAATGCTTGAGTTGGACTCCATGGAGAGGCCTCATGAATGCATCTTCTTAGATGAAGTTGGGTTCAATCTTACGAAGAGGAGAAGGAGAGGTTGTAACATTATTGGTCAACGTACCATTGTAGAGGTTGAAATCACCAAAGACTATAAGTGGGCTTATAACATTTCTGGATGCTCAGACGTGAGCAGAGAGGTCATGAGCAGGCAGAGCATCATGTGTATGTTGTAATCTGGGACAATGTGAACTTTCACCATGGTCCTAGAATTCCTGAATGGTTTACCAATAACCCACATTTTATGTGTGCCTCCCATCATACACACCCTTCCTCAATCCTATAGAAGATTTTTTCTCCGCATGGCGGTTGAAGGTGTATGACAGAAACCCTTATACCCAGGAAAATCTCCTCCAGTCAATGGATGTAGCATGTGACAACATAGGAGAGGAACCTATTCAAGGTTGGATTCGGCATGCTAAAGGATTCTTTCCCCATTGTTTCGCAAGAGAGAAGATTCCCTGTGATGTCGATGAAGTCCTGTGGCCAGACCATGCCCAGAGGCAAGATGCTGAGGCAGAATGGATGATTGACAATAATCAAATTAGCCTACTTTAAAAAAAAGAGAGAGAGAAAAAAAGTGCAGGAATGGGCAGGTACTCTAGAACTATAGAACTAGTACTATATATATATATATAGTGGCTGGCTTTG
Source organism: Gobio gobio (assembly GCF_949357685.1). Taxonomy (NCBI): domain Eukaryota; kingdom Metazoa; phylum Chordata; class Actinopteri; order Cypriniformes; family Gobionidae; genus Gobio; species Gobio gobio. The sequence goes on from NC_137114.1 coordinate 14,797,149, forward strand.
TGTGTCATCTGCAGCAGTGTTTGTTTACTTTCAGGGATGCTCATTTCGGTTCATTTTCCCGACCTACAAACACCACTCATTATCCGATTATTAACCGTTAAAGGGGTGGTAAACCACGATTTCACTATTCTAACTTTAGCTAACGTGTAATGTTGCTGCTTGAGCATAAACAACATCTGCAAAGTTACAACGTTCAAAGTTTAAAGCAAAGGGAGATATTTGCTTTTAAAGAAATCAGTTTCTAAGAACTACAGCAAACGGCCAGTAGGCGACTACACACATTCCTCCAGGGTTGGTGACATCAACAGGCTCAATATTTACATAAACCCCTCCTCCGAGAATATTAAATAAGGGGGGTCGAGGCCATTTTGTATCGCGGCGCTGTTGTGGTATAGTAGGCTGGAGTGTTGTTGCCGGGATGCCGAGGAAACGCTGTTATTTTCATCCGGATTGCAGGTCTGGGGTACTTGCTCTGTTCAGCCTTCCTTGGGATGGGGGTGCGTTGCAGAGCGTTTAACATAAAACATGTTATATGCACGTGTGTTTGAGTCAGCGGGGAATCAGGCGCGCGCAGGGCTCCTGCAGCACATCTAACAGAGGAAAACATCCACCGTCTTCGCGATTTCAATGGCAGATTTGCACAACGTCAGCTGCGTGAAAAAAACACTGCCGGTGCGTGGATGCACGACGCGCGCGCTGCACATTTCACGGAGGACAACACAAACTTCCACAAACTTCGCAAGTTCAATACAGGATATGCACAACGGCTTGTCCTGAAAGCTGGATTTACAAACAGAAGCTGTTCACGGGCCACAACCTGTAAGTCTGATTTATTTTTCATCGATGTGTTTTCCTGTAATAGGTTGTAGCAAGGAAGTAAACAGATGACAACACTGTTCTGCAAACCAGTCTGTTAAATGCTCATTCATACTTAACGTTATCCGACGAACACCTAACGTTACAAACACTAACGTTAAAATCTCAACAGCGAACCTGACATTAGTGTAAATGATTCTTTGATTAGAGCTTTTATGTATTGTTTATCTACAGGTATGCTAAACATGGTTCTGTGTGTGATTTGGCTAACTTACTAGTTAAAGCCAGTGCTTAGTGTTTGTTTTGGGTTAGTTCTTGCGACAGATATTTGGCTATAATCGTTCTAAAAATACAAAAGTTAAAGTGCCATTCAGTAGCGATCATTATAGATCCGCAGTCTTTACTCTTGAGGACTGAACAGGTTCTGCTCGATCATCTTCACTCAAATGTTCTGGGTCGGGCTCAGATTGGTATGGTTTTATTGACGCCGTTGTTTCTAACACTGACCAAAGCACAGCCTCCGGTAAAGGTAAGGGGCGTGACGTTTCCGACATACGTGCACTAGGCGTTTAGCGAATCACAACACACTGGGCCAGCTAAACAATCTGAGCCCATCGCGTATTTTTAAGGGACTGGCTTCATACAACCCGGAAAGCATCAGACCGTTTTACAAGGAGGGACAGAGCAGTGTAGAATAAAGGTCAAATATATGAAAAATAAGGCAATTTTTTTTAAAACGAAGCATGAACACATGTTACAGTGCACCCCACAAACACAGTCAAGCCTTCAAAAGAATGTGTTTTACCACCCCTTTAACTTATAAGATTATAATATTGAATTGGCATTAAATAAATATACAATTGACAAGTGTCTGTGACCCGTTAAAAAGATTCTTTTTTTCATAGGTTTATTTTACTGTGCAAACAGTAGCATACAGAACAGATCAACAACAGAACCTGGATTCACACATTATCAAATGTTCACACACCTGCAGCGTTTCTGACAACAGAAAAACTGAATAAAATATAAATAAAAAGCATAAAATGAATATGCCTACACTAAATATTTTTCACTTAGATAATTAACAAATTAAAGGGTTAGTTCACCCAAAAATGAAAATTCTGTCATTAATTACTTACCCTCATGTCGTTCGACACCCGTAAGACCTCCGTTGATCTTCGGAACAGAAATGAAGATATTTTAGTTGAAATCTGATGGCTCTGAAAGGCCTCCATTGGCACAATGCACGGTTCACTCTCAAGACCCTTAAAAGGTACTAAAGGCGTCGTTACAAAGTCCATCTCACTACAGTGGTTCTACAATAACTTTATGGAGTGACGAGAATAGTTTTTGTGCGCAAAAAACCCTAAATAACGACTTATATAGTGATGACGATTTCAAAACACGGCATCATGATGCTTCGAAGCGTTATGAATCAGTGAGTCGATTCAGCAGTTTGGATCGCCAAAGTCACGCGATTTCAGCAGTTTCAGCAGTCCGAATCATTATTCGACTCACTGATTCATAACACTCCCAAGCTTATGAGGCCGTGTTTTGAAATCGTCATCACTATATAAGTCGTTATTTAGGGTTTTTTTGCGCACAAAAACTATTCTCGTCACTCCATAAAGTTATTCTAGAACCACTGTAGTGAGATGGACTTTGTAACGACATCTTTAGTACCTTTTCATTTTTGGGTGAACTAACCCTTTAAGATCACAAAACTAAAATACACTGAATTCGTTTGAAGCTTTGAAGAACCGTAATAGTTTTTTTTCCGTCAGACTGAGTGTCAAATATAAATAGCAGGCCTACCTCAATCCACACCGTGACTGGTTTTTATTTTTTTTAAAGTAACATTTCTAAGTGGCATGGGTTAGTCTGGAGCGCAGCCTGTTGACAGAAAACATCCTCTCAAGCCTTGTTTATACTTTCGTCTGGCTCCGCAGCGTGAGCCTCAGCTGACTGCGCACGCGCATTGTCCGTTTGGGGACGTGTTTACTCGACATGCTCGCCGTTGTGCTATTCTTTGAAACGACAGAGGGTGACTATAAACCATCAGGAAAGAGCGAAGAGAAGAACATACGTGACAATGTTTACTTTAGTAAACTTTACCAAGACCACACTCTGAAAAGCCTTTAACAAGTCTTCAGATGGCACAGATGCCCCGGGAATACAGAGATAGAGATTTCCAGGAGCTTGTACTACTGCTGTATTTTAATACCGCATTGCATATTTTGCAAGTCGAAATGGTCCCGCACAATAGGCCTACTTTTTTTCCATTGCTTCCTTTTGCGAAATACGTCTGTGTAGACACGTATGGTTGCATGTTCAGTTTAAGCTCAATTACACGTGAAAGAGAACTTAGTTTAATACTCACGGGACGCGCCGTCTGACTTCAGATGTGTGCGCTCAAAAAACCATATATCAGAAGTTTAGACTCGTATGGCTTTAAAACGTATGCAGATAATACATTGTCATGATGATGAAGAACTGCAATGTCATGTGAGCGTGAACACAATAGAGATGTTTTAGTTACCATAGGATGTCTGCAATACCAATTCGCACTGGATAATAAGTCTCAGTAAAACTAGCAGAAGTGGGAGGGGTAACTTGATTTACACACCCCCATCAATTCCCTGTCTTCATGTGAGTATTAAGTTGCTTCCTGATATCACGTGTGCAAACACATATAATCTAAATATAACCTATAACAGTTAGGTCCGGTCGAACGGTTTATTAATTAAATTAATTGAATTTTGATTGGATTCAGGAAACGACAGAATATTTACATACATATTTACAGCAGGTCTATTCACACGGGATTAGTATTACCTGAGGTCATTTTTCCAGACCTTTTTACAGAAGGTAAAAGTCGCCATAATCTTTACTGACATTGTCCGTAATGATTACTGAGATGGCACATTCGGACGGGACTAAAATCACTGAGAAGCTCTGGTAATAATTACTTTACCCCACCTCTCCAAGTTAAACTAATCCCATCCAAATAGGGCTTAAGTGGACTTGAAGGGAAATTATATGATCCAGGCTATGTTTTCAAAAAGGTCTTCTTCTATAGCTAGCAGAGTTTTGTGTCATGCTAATGTGCTAATTCGTTTGTTAGCCATTTCAAGGTAGGGTTAGGGTTAGGGTTAGTTAATATAACTTGAAATATAAATCTGAAAGACACGCACATATAGCGCTTTTCTTAGTAGGCTATGTTGGATTGACTTTGTTTACTTCTGTTGTAAAGACAATCAAAACAGACTAGCTGACAGCCTGCCATGAACGTGAGATATATAACCAATCGGAGGAGAGCCCTTCTAGCCAATCATTGATGAAAAAGGCGGTACCTTCCCCATGGGGGAAAAAATATCGCCTCCCGGATAGCAGAAAATGGGCAAAGAGGCGGGACGTGGCTGGAGCTGAGGTGACGCAATGACTAACAGACAGTAGACAAATGGCAATCCACCTGTCACTCAAAGTGGCCACGCCCTTAATTATGCAGAACTTTAAGGCTTTATATAATGTAAACGAATGAGTTATAAAAAAATTCACCCCCCCTCACAGTTGTCATGAAGGGCAAAATTAGCCATATAGACCCAAACTACAATTTGTACCAGGCTTTAAACAAGTTTTTTTCTGCTCTAAAGATGGGCATTTTAGCATGGGGCTCAATGAGATTCTGCTCCTTCTGGAGCCTGTCCCTAGCGGCCAGTCGATAAATTGCAGTATACAAATATATATATAAATATATATAATATATATAAATTGGTTCCCGAGTTGAAGTCACTTCCGTATTGGCTTCAAAAGAAGCTGTGGGAGGTTGCCGCTTGCCACCGAACCTCTAAGGACAACAAAAACATTGACAGGAATTAGTAGCAGTCAATCACAATTTTCTGGCCTACTTATCTATAGCTCAGTTAACAGAGGTTGGTTTGCTCTACTGAAAGCTTTTCATTGATTGTGGATTTCTACTAAAAGAGGACAGCAAAACATTGGCCCCTCAACTCTGCAGTGTACTGTCCTCACCATTTACACAACTATATTTTCATTAATATATATTTACCAACTGCAATATTTCATCTCATTCATATTTGTTCATAAAAAATAAAAAGAGTATTTTTTCCCTGGATAGGCACTAACACATACAATATCAATATATTGACAGCATCTGAAATCTAATTCTTATAACTTGAATTCTCTGATGTCAGAGTTTAATATTCAGTCAAAATCCCTATAGGAGGACTTTTTCTACTTGTTTTTACGTATTAATTTTATTTATTTATAATAACACACACTGCACAATAGCAAAACTGTTGGTAATAGATAGGTGTATGGGAAAGAGGATAAAAAATATCCAAACATCTCAAAAGTTAAAGGAAATCCCGCACACTATCGATATTTGCAAAATATATCAAAACTTTTTATTAGCAATTTTTCGGTCTCATGACCTTCATCAGGTATATACCTATTTATTTATAAATTAAATCCAAATGGGACTAATAAAAGTGAAGTTATTTGGACTCTTTATATGGCTAAATCTTTCAATAAATCATCAGAGGTTTAATTTATGCATCTAATTGATAAAAAAAAATTGTTAATAGTTAACTGTAATAACCCTGGTACATATATCTGCATTTGTTTGTACATTAAAGAGCTTACATTTTAGATTCTGTCAAAAAAGATTGCAAGTTCTATCAAATGCATGAAACGTATATGTGTGCTTATGAATACTAATGCGATCACATTGTGATTCAATGTAGAAGTAAATGGAATTGATTATGGAAAGTGGAAATCTGATTTTCTGGAACTGCCATTGACCAGGGCAGGTTTTAATGAAGCACATAACATGTTCCATCTCAGTGATATGATTACTCCAAATTTTCAGTTACCATGCTGTCCTATACTCACATTAGAATGAATAGATAACACAGTTGAATTTGTACTTGCTTGCTTGGTTTCTTGTGTGACCCATCCCCCATCCAATGCTGACATCTACTGAAGTCTCATTAGATGAAAACACAAAACAAACTTGGAAAGAAATGCTAAACCAGCGGCAGTGCGAGAAGAACTAATTGTTCACCCCAAGACACTTCGCACTTTCTGTCATCAAAGGAGCTCCAACTATATAGAGAGCTAAAAATAGCTTATATTTTCTTGCAAACAAAAAACTTGATTTAAAAAATGGATGAATCAATGTACAGCATTTAGACAAATTCCATGTTTTCTATCAATTTTACAAGCCACTCAGGGAGTGAGAGCCTTAACAGGGTACTTGACATTTATATACTCTGTAGTTTAAAAAAAAAAACTTTGTGTTGCAGATTCAAGAAACTTTTGAGATACATAGTGCAGAGAGAGAGAGAGTTACAGATGTTAAAGCAAAAAGTGTTATAACATTCCCCAGTCTCCCCTACTCTAGACTCACCAACAAGGCACACAAAACCATCAAGGCTGGGTAGAACAAAGAAAATATGGCAATAAAAGGAAGAAACTTTCTAAAATCCTGCTGAAACTCACAGAAGCTACAGTCCAAACTGTATTTTAGCTGAATGGAAATTTTGGTAAACACAGGCCATGTTCAGTCCAGACCATTCAAATTCTCAAATTCTTTCAAAGATGTCCATTATGTAGTTGAGAATGAGAATAATAATGGGTAAAGGTCCTTTCACACTGGACGCGATTTTGACGCGCGAATAATTCGCACAATGGTTTTATTTTTTGATCAGCTGTTTGTGTAATGAGTGCTTCCACACCGAACGTGAATGTGCTGTGGGGAAAAAACAATGTTTATTTTTTCCGCTTCGATGTCGCAGAACTCTTGCAGCGACAGAAAAGGATCACAAACAAGGAAACAAAGGTCACGAAATGTCCAGTTGATGACACTAGCTATTCAATCAACATTAACCTTTGCCAGGTATCACATTTCTCACAAGATTACAGCTGTAGCTGTAGTTACAGGTGTATAGATGCAGCTGTGTTTGCCCACTGTAGGCTACAGACAACGATAACATCACCTTTTGAGTTAAAACTTGTTGATTTTATTTCTAAACCTTCACTGTAAAAATGTTACGGTTGTACAACAAAAAAAATCTTACTAATATTTTCCGTAGCTTTTTTTTTTGTTGACTCAACTTTTGTAAATAACAGTTATATGAATTGAAAATAAGTTGTCTGTCACATGTTTAGTTGAGTCAACTTGACATTATTTGTTTTCTGGAGATATCCAACTATTTTGTAACAAATCTTTTGTAGTTGAGCCAATTCAATAAATGTTGTCCATTGGAAACAGAAGTTCTTAAAAATTATCAGGTGTAGATGTTGATTTTTAAAAAAAATTGAAAATCATTTGGTGGTTGGGTAGTTAGCCTCTTTGTGTGAGTTTCAGCACAATTCAGGGGGGGGGGGTATTTTGCCACACACAGCATATGAATTTCAACAATGGTGACATGATTCATGCCGCAATGCATGCTGGGAGCCAACAAAGTATTAAAATGATGGCTCCCAGCATGCATTGTGGCATGAAACATGTCACCATTGTTGAGATTCATATGCTGATTCTTGATGTCTGTGTGTGTGTCTAAGAAAAATCTGAATGACTGATCTGCTGCATAAAACTTTTGTTGGTAAATATAATATATTATTCATAAATAAATCACTTTCGATCAGGAATAAAGTAGTAAATTACTCACTTTATAATGCTGTTGTCTAGATCACCTGATCATTGGTTACGATTTTCTTTGCAACAAATTAAGTGTTTTGTTAAATACTGTTACAAAAACCATTAGAGTCAATCTGCCCAACTCAAGGAAACGCTCATCAACAAAATGGAGACCAAACATTTTCAATAAAAAATTCTACATCTGAACCTGTTCATTCTTAATAAGAACTTCTGTTTCCAATAGACACAAATTGTTGAATTGGCTCAACTACAAAAGATTTGTTTCAGAATAGTTGCATCTCTCCAGAAAAGTTGACTCAACTTAAAAATTATTTTGTCACAACAACTTATTTTCAGTTCGTATAACATTTATTTGGAAAAGTTGAGTCAACAAGAAAAAGCTAGGGGAAATTAGTACTAAGATTTTTTTTGTTGTACGAGATTTTTACAGTGCGACAAAATCAGTCTTTTCAATTGTTTTCAATTTGTGTTTTTTACAGCGTGTGAATTTATGCTCAACCAACACAACAAAATCAGTCATTTAAACTTTTTTCAAGTTGGGTTTTTTACAGTGTTGTGTCCGCGACTATGGAAAGTGTATGTGTTTCCGTCAGTACGTCTGTGGCACTTAAATGTTTACATTGTGACTCAACTGGACTCAATATTGGAATAAAGTTGGTGGCATCTTCCCATTCATGGAGACTTTAGCATAACACTTTTTTGATAAACTACGTGGATAAGATAAGACCGCACATCTACAACTGTCATGACTCTCAAGTCTTATCCTCAGCCTGGTGAAATGTAATCTAATTAAACTAAAAATGTCAAACAATTTATTACCTGAACTTTTTTAGTTATGCTACTGCCTTTCCAGCTCTGGTGTGCTGTATTGAGAGATTTTGCAGGAATTTCTGAATTTGACTACGAAAATCTGTCAAGAGCCAGGTGGCTATGACACAGAGTTAAGAGCGTAGAAATCCAATGCATGACAGAATGGCATATTTGATGCTCAGGCTGCATATGTATTTTGGATGCCTGTCACTACGTGTTACAACATAATGTAATCAAATCATCTGTGTTAGCAAACATCTGCAGAGCCTTGTGAGCAGAAACGAGAGACCAATCACGTTCAAAAAGAGAGGTAAAAGAGCTATGAAATATAAGAATTGACTTCTAGAGGCAAATGAAATAGTGTGACCTGAAATGACTCGTATTTTGGTGATCTGATCACAAGTGGTCAAATGTCTTTTGTGACCTCTTTAGACCCTCCCCTCGGGTTTTTAATTGTTGTAATGCTAATCCACAAGGATGGTGAAGAGAGATGAAGATCAAATTCCAACATGATATATATACAGTATATACAGCATAACATTATGACCTAATATTGTGTTGGTCCCCCTTTTGCTGCCAAAACAGCCCTGACCCGTCGAGGCATGGACTCCACTAGACCCCTGAAGGTGTGCTGTGGTATCTGGCACCAAGATGTTAGCAGCAGATCCTTTAAGTCCTGTAAATTGCGAGGTGGGGCATCCATGGATCGGACTTGTTTGTTCAGCACATCCCACAGATGCTTGATTGGATTGAGATTTGGAGAATTTGGAGGCCAAGTCAACACCTCAAACTCATTATTGTGCTCCTCAAACCATTCCTGAAGCATTTGTGCTTTGTGGCAGGACACATTATATGCTGAAAGAGCCACAACCACCAGGGAATACAGTTTCCAAGAAAGGGTGTACATAGTCTGCAACAATGCTTAGGTAGGTGGTACGTGTCAAAGTAACATCCACATGGATGGCAGGACCACTTTTAATAGATACTGAACTCTGCAGACCGGGAACACCCCACAAGAGCTGCAGTTTTGGAGATGCTCTGACCCAGTCGTCTAGCCATCGCAATTTGGCCCTTGTCAAACTCGCTCAAATCTTGCGCTTGCCCATTTTTGCGGCTTTTAACACATCAACTTTGAGGACAAAATGTTCACTTGCTGATTAATATATCCCACCCACTAACAGGTGCCGTGATGAAGAGATAATCAGTGTTATTCACTTCACCTGTCAGAGGTCATAATGTTATGCCTATATATATAAAATCCTGCCATCCAGCAATTTGAATCACATACTAACTCAGCGCAGAATAAATCATTGTGTAAATCGGACCTGAAGTTGTAAAACATAAAGAACAGTTCAGTGTTGCGACCTCCATCACCCCTATTAACGGACGTAAGTGTTTCCATGTCTCCTAGCCAAAGTGACAAGAGCAAAATTGCACTTCTGCATCAAATTAGTTATATTCAGGCTAGATAATTGTTTCTTTCGTACTCCGAGCACATGTTTGTCAGTAGATTGATGTACCATAAATCATCTGTAGGGCTGCACCTGCTATTCTGAGCAGCCTGTCAACATGACGCCTGCCTTAGCGGCCCCAAAAACACATTTCATTAGAGCGACAGGATGATATGACAAAAAAATGAAAAGAAAAAAAAAAAGCATCCTAGACAAATCACAAAAGCATCTGTCAACACAGGAAGTACTACAAGTATTGGGCACCTTTTGCTAACTGAACCATCTGGCAGTCATGGCACCAGGGAGTGAATTTAAACAGAAACGCAGGACTTGAAAAATATCCTTAAAAAAGGAAACACGTTCAGTTTGTACTCACTGGTAAAGGCTGAAATTATATATTTGACCAGCGTTTAATGCTGTCTCTGTCACTTTCTGACTCATAGTGTAATATATATGCTAATTTTCTTAACTCATCAGACTCTATCCTTGGATTCCTCCTATTAAGAAAAAACATGTCTGATATAATATGAATAGCGGAGGAGTTTGAGAGTTATTACCACAGTGAAGTGGAAAAAATAGTGTGGGGGTGAGTTTAATATAGTGTTAAGCGGCTTCTTCATTTCTTTTGTTGTTATGCATTTAATTTTATGAGTGTTAAAGTAATAGCTCACCCAATTCTGTCATCATCCTCATGTCGTTGTAAACCTGTATGCATTTCTTTCCTCTGTGGAACACATCTAAAAATGGCCAAAAGTGCCATAGTTTAAGTAACACCCGTACTTCAAAGTCAGTTTTCATCCTTTAGGTTGTATTTCCAAATTTGACCCTCAAAGAGTTGATAAGATCATGAGAGCTCTAGGGCACGTTTCCCCAAATCCAACTATGGTGCGAGTTCCATCATTACCAACACAATTCAGCAGAACTTGTTCAACAGAAGTAGATTTAAGAGCTAGCAACCAGGGAAGCAAGTTGGCTAGTGCTTTTACTTGTGTGAAGTGCTATATTGTTATTCTATCAATTCTGTCAGCCCTGTCAGTGTCACGTTTTGCATGGTGTGGTGAAGATAAGCCAGCATGACAAAGATAGATGCAATAGAATTTATGATTATTATGATTATTTATTAGCCTGACATAGTCATACTCACTTCTAGTCAGAATATGAGTCTGATGCTGCTCTGTTGGGCTGTGATTATGGGGCGTGTTTCAACCGAACCAGGAAAGACCTCAATTGGATAGACCTACAACGAATCAGAGCAACGGAGCGACGCATAACGTTAGTTGTCAAATGTCAACAGAACTCAACGGCACTGTGTTGCAAAGTCCGCGGGTTGAAGCGACCCGAATTGTGTGATATACAGACCCAGGAATGCGAATTTTGGCAGGCAGCCCTGCCAAAATAACACATATTTTACCCCCCAAATGCCTTGTTATTGGGCTTGTTTTTGGCTAGTTTTGAGTAGCAATTGGGTGAGTTTTGTTGTAAAAACTTGGCAACCCTGTCTGCCCGCACGCTGGAAGAAGTAACGTTAGAAGAAAAAGATGAGTGTAAACAATCTTTGCCGGTGTTGTAAAAAAAGAATTAAGGATACACAGAGTACTTACCAACACCATCATCATTTCTGAGAGAAATATAATGGTGAATGCATATACGAACAAGTTCTCCGTTTAGGATTAGAACAAATTCAACCCAAGTGCCTTTGATGACGTGGATGATTACGTTAATGTTTATCATCTGTCCATCATCGTATAAAGCCCACCCTGACAATTTCATTGGTCTGAACAGATTCTGTTCTGGCATTATTACTCCTTTACGGATCAAGTCCAGACCGAACTTCCCAAGCTCAAATGTTGTGGGCGGGGCTAAGTTCGGCTGGCATCCAGGCTAATTATTTATAATTATTAACAATGAAAATAACTAAAAAATACAGGAATAAGCAGAAAATAAACCCTAATCATACTAAAAGCAAACATTACTGAGAACCAACAATGAGAACTGAAACACAAGCATATAAATACTAAGGCCCCGTCCACACGGAAATGCATTTAGCTGTATACGTAAAGACTTCGAATCGTTTCGGCGCTTCGTCCACACGTATTCAGTGTTTTGGGAGCCTGAAACCACTATTTTATTTTTAAACCGGGTCCCAGAGTTTATAAATCTGAAAACGACACCGTTGCGTTTTCATGTGAACAGCCAATCTGAATATATTCTGTGAAACGGTGATGTCGTCCCACCACGTCAAGTCAAGTCACCTTTTTTTATATAGCGCTTTTTACAATGCAGATTGTTTCAAGTCTTCTTCTCCATTTTTAGTTTATCTCTGTGGCAGAATTACAGCTCCACACACTGGTCTGGCATGTATATTACATAGCTTTGAGTCGGCTTCAGTGGTTTCATGTGTACTCAGATATGTCTGGAGACGAGGAAAAAAAAAGATTGGATAGGGAAAGCTCTTGCTTCGTGTGGATGTGGCCTAGGAGCAAAGGCTAATTAGATAAACACAGGTGATGCAAATGAGGGAGCTAATGAGTAACCATAGTAACAAACAATTGTGAGGCTAATTATGAGTAACCTAGGAGACAAATAAGAACACAGACAAACGGGAACTAAGCAAACAGAGAGTGTGCGTCTCAATCAGCTCCCTATGCTGTGTTCCAGTTCATTTTTTATTATGCCCTTCACTCGCTAACCCTTAACCCTAAGCCCTTGATCACTTGGAATCCACAATGGAGGTTATTTATTATTATGTTTTTCCCTTTACGAAATTGTTTAATGCAGAATTCTATATGTATATAGGTGTGTTTAGGTTGTTTTAAATGTTTTTATAAAATAATAAAAATATAATTGAGCTGTTTGTTGTGGGGTGAATTAAACGCGATATGCGGTGACGTCACAATCGTGTTGCATTGTGGTATATGAAGCTGCCTGAAGTGAACATATGAAGTAGACTCGCTCCCTCGGTCAAAATCGAGTCCATATGTCCATATAAACTTCCCTTGTCCACTTCACGAAGTGGAACGCACTTCAAAATGGCGGTTGGGATTCCCCAAAGGGAAGTGCTTAGGGAAGTTTGCAAGTGCGTGTCTAAAAGTGGAGTGGAACGCAGCACAAGTTCAGTAGTCAGGGCACTGATCAGGGAGTCAGCCATTTTCAGGGCTGTCTCCTTCGCAGAATCCTTCCAGTGCACTGAAACATTTTCTCCCTAAAAAGTCCCACAATGCACTGCAAACCCCAGGGTGCATCGATGCTCACTATGCTCCATTAACGGAGGTTCTAAAGCGCAAAACTTAAATCACATGAGCCAACTCAATACTCATAACGACCGATAATTTCAGCATAAAAATACATTGTTAGACCAACCTGATCTCACAGAATTCCGTGAAATGAACACAGGCCCTTAACTCAAAATCTGTGGCAGTTTCACGGAATCGCCGAAAATTCCGTGATGTGTCCACAGAAGTGATTCCTATGTAAGTCAATGACAGTAAAAAGTAGACATGATTTTATCAATATTTATAGGCTACTTTTATATTTTGGACCACACTGTTAGACATTTAGAAGAGATTTTACAGTAACTTACTGGCAACACTGTTACAAACAGACACAATTATTATTAAATATAAAATTCTTTATTTAAAACATTGCAAGTGCTTTAACTTAAACATGTACATGTGTGGAAAAAGTTCACTTTAAAACATCCTAGAATCAAATCTTATTTTCAGAAAATCATGTATAAAAGCAATCAGAGTGCATTCTATGTCACTTATTTTACATTTGATTTACATTTATGCATTTGACAGACGCGTTTATCCAAAGCGTCTTGCATTGCATTCAAGATACACATTTTACATTTTGTCATTTCTTGCTTTCCCTGGGAATTGAACCCATGACCTTGGCGTTACTAGCGCCACACTCTATTGTTTGAGCTACAATTTTAAAAACTCTGCAGAAAATAGTTGAAGAATACTGTAACTTTGGTGCAAAATACTCATATACATGAATAAAATATAAACATAAAAACCAAATGAATTCTGAAAGTATACACAAGTTTCATGTCTGTACCGATCTGTGCCATCTTGCACATTTGATGATTTCAAACAGGAACCAGGATTCTGCTCCATTATGGCAAGAAGAAGTCCCTCTAGATAAGAATTATATAAAGTTAGTCATACAATTTGAGTATACACAAACTTTTTACACTGTTGGAATTTAATCATTATTAAAATAATAATCCCATTACAATTCATCATAATGGTAAAATAGTATATTATGCACAGTTAACACTTTGAGGTACACCTAGCTAAACGTATGCTGTCTAGTCTAATCCAGTCCTGCAATGGCTTCATGAAGATGTGAAATGAAATGTTCAGTTTTTGTTTTAGTTGGTGATTCAATGCTATGAATATTTTGAAGAATGTACTTTGTAGTGATGCTGAACCTGACTGCATATTACAGAGAGGTGTTTCTGTTATTTAGCTTAACAAAATTGATCAAAAGTAAAAAAAAAAGTATCAAAGAAAACTGTCAGTACATAATAGTAGCAGCACAAACTACATGCTCCAAAAAAGTCATATTCCTGAATCACCTCAACACGATTTCACAAACTATTTAATCAAAAACAACAATGTAACCTTTTATTGCAGGATGGATTACATGTATACTGCATTAGCTTTAGTTAGGTATCCTCAAACTTAATGGTGCATTCACACGGGGCGCCAACGTTAACGCTTCTCATTTACTTTGACTTTTTTAACCGGCATGACGCCCTGTGTGAATGCAGCGTAAGTGTCTGTGTACATTACATATCCTATTAAAAAAGTGTCTCACCTAGTCCAAGTTTTTCCATTCAAACTCCATTAGGTGGCGAAGGCAGGATGACACTCTGTTGTTGATTACAGTTGTCCTGTTAACAACTTCTCCAGTCTTCCGACTCACTCCGGTTTTGGTGGTGCATCTTGTTCCCTCCTTAAGAGAAAATTAAGTGAGAGAATAAAGATATTTTAAATTTCATCTCCCTTCGTGCCTTTGCTTTAAATGTTTTTGGTAACACTTTAGAATAATGGTCCGTCATTAAACGGATAGTTCACCTAAAAAAAAAAAAAACAACAACAATAAAAAAGTAAATTCTGTCATTTACTCGCCCTCAAGTTGTTCTAAACCTTTTAAAGAATGTTTGTAACCAAACAATTTTGAGGCACCATTCAGTTCCATAGTAGGAAAAAATTACTATAGAAGTGAATGGTGCCTCAATCTGTTAGGTTACAAACATTCTTCATCTTCTTTTGTGTTCAGAAGAACAAAGAAATGTATTCAGGTTTAGAACAACATGAGCAACATTATTCTAAAGTTTTGCCATGTTTTTTTCATAAATTATATTTCATCTGTCAAAATCATCCAAAAATTGTCCAGGACTGCTTAAATTCCAGAAAATAAATTTATATTCTGTCAATCCTGGACAAACACAGTTTTGGATTATTTTAGTATAACGTTAATATAATTTATGAAAAAATGACTAGTTACAGCTAAAAAGAAGTGGAAAAACTAAATCATTTTGTGATTCAGTTAAACAGACCTGACTAAAACATACAAGAAAAACATTGAATTAACAGTAATATGTGGAGAAACAAAGAGGGGTAACGTTACTTACCGTTGTATGAGTTCCAGTGTCACACAGCACAGGCAGGCTCCTGGTATTCTTATCTAAAATGTAAAATAAATCATGTCAATCCAAATGTAAAATTTGATAAAGAAACAAAAAAGACCTTGTTTTTTCTCCAGTGACCAACGTTAACTACACGCTGACAGATAATATCTCATTAGCCAAGTTACTTGACTTAATGTTAATGTAATCTTTGCTTGTTAACGACGTTATTTTCGCAACTAAGTTAGCGGCCAATGTTAATTTACTAACTAACTTCGTCCTAATGTAAGCTTAATATGCTCAATAAACAAAATCTTCATTTTATTGGTAAGGTTTTTTCAATAAACTCACTAAGTCTTTTTAAAAATAAAACGTTAACGTTACCTCAGTTTTTAGCACCAAAGCTGAAGCAAATGATAACCTAACGTTATCAGTATTGTCCGTGCCGTGAGCTCTCTCCTCGGCTCGGGCAAAACTTACGACGCTGCACTGGTTCCTATTCTAATTCAATAAACTCCTTTTTTTAAATAAAACATTAGGTTTACCTCAGTTTTTAGCACCAAAGCTTAAGCAAATGATAACCTAACGTTATCTAAAGTATGTTGTCCGTGCCGTGCCCGTGAGCTCTCTCCTCGGGCAAAACTTACGACGCTGCACTGGTTCCTAATCTAATTCAATAAACTCATTTTTAAAAAATTAAACATTAGGTTTAAGTTACCTCAGTTTTATCACCAATGCTGAGAAGCTAAAATTGGGGTGCAGACAACCGCGGCTTGTTCAAATCACACTTACCTTGCTTGTTTGCCGTTCTCAAGGGGATGAAAAAATCGTCGCAGGGTGTCCGGACACAGCTCATATGTTCTCTGGAACCGTGAGCTCTCTTCTCTCGGGTGAAACTTTCAACGCTCTTCTCTCGGGTGAAACTTTCAACGCTCTTCTCTCGGGTGAAACTTTCAACGCTGCACTGATGGTTCCTAATATAAATCTAAAACAAATCCTGTCGATCCCAATTGTGCCAAAGAGGCCGTTGTGGTAAATACAGTATTATACTTTATTTTTTTTAAATACAGGAAATCACTGTATTTGGTGTCTAACGTCACAGAAAATTCCTATGATGCAACGGGAATTACAGTTATTTACTGTAAAGAGAATTTACAGTATTATACTGGGTGATATATAGTAAATAACTGTACAAATTACAGAAATGTCTAACAGTGCAACTAACTCCACTCCTACCCTAAACCTACCCACTCTCAACAATATAAAACACGTAACAAGCAAACATGTACAGTCACAGGTATTTATTGCAAAAACTGACCAAAAACAGTATAAAAGTATTAACTCATGTTGCATTCCAAGTCTTCTGAAGTCACACAATGTCTTCATGTAAAGAACAGAGTTGATCTTAATGTTTTAATCGCTAAAATGATGATCCCACCGCTCCGTGAACACACTCATTCATATCTCATTCAAATGATACACACGACTCTTTAGCGTGACGCAATCTGTCACGAGACACACGAGAGCCAATGGCATTTTACAATCAAAGCCGACGTAATGGCGCAATTGGTCAAGAGACGTCCAACAGCCAATGCTGTCAAAGCTGACGTAACGTTTCTTCCGGCGGTAAAATTTGAAATGTGTTTATGATCTTCGGCGGATGAACTCGACGCTGCTGATCGCTTTAGGGGATTTACTTCACACAAATCAATCGTTTGGCCTCGGAACACTTGGAATATTTGTACTTTATGAATAAATTGTGCCTGCAGTCGTATCTGCCTGTTATACCCTGTTTTTTTATAATACACAAATGGGTTGGTTTAGGCAAGGGATTGGGTTACGTGTTCAAAACGTGTCTGAATACTGTAAATTAAAAAAAGAAAATAATTGTAAATAAAATGTATCTTTATAAAGTGTATCTTTTTGGTGCACAATCCCTCTGATCAGAACACTGCTCGACAATCACAGGAGTATGATGATCAAAATAACGTGATATCTAAACAAATAATAGACTCTGACTATGATCAGTTAATCAAACACTACATGATGATCATATCTTTGTCATCATCAAATAGCTGACATCATCTGCACTCAATAAAATGAACTTTCACTGTTGTTAGCTGCACTCAAATCATCCTTGTTCACATTACTTAAAAAACTCATGTAACTAAATTTACTTAAATTTACTGAGTTGTTTCTACTAAAAATGAGTATTGTTAGCGTTACTTAATAAGTGTTTGCACAGTCAACTTAACATTGCTGAGTGAAACGAACAAACTGGGCAGTGGATCTGTAGTTACCAGCCTGCTTGGCAAGGGACTGCATTAGGAGGGTACATTTAGGGATTAAAGTGTTATTTTAAGTTTCTATGTTAGTGTTATGTTCAGTTATGTTGGACATTTAGAGGAGTTTCTGTAATTTTGTGGTTGAAATTATGCAGAAGAGTGTTGCTTGTGTTTAGGCTGTGGGCACTCATATATTGGACGGACGTTCTGTTCTCAGTTAAGTTATTTTAGCATTTTGTTTCTAAAAATATGCTTGTTGTTATTCAATAGTTTTCCACTTACACTTGTAGAGCAAGTAGTTAATTTAACAAAGGTAAATGAAATAGATAAATGTGTTCACCTAACATAATAAACTTTTATAAATTTAACATAACATTATTAAGTAAACTGCACATATAAATATTATGTAACAGTGACAAATCCAAATGTTTTGTATTTACTTAAATCAATTTTGTCAGCTTTACTTGACTTTCTTTTGTTCATATAACTCAATTGTAATTTGTAAAAATTACTCAATACAGTTGTGTGGAACCACTTGACGCTGCTTTTTTAAGTAATATGTATTCCATCAAAATTCAACATCTGCCCAACGTTGGAGCTTGACGTCAAACAAACGTTGGATTTAGACAATTTTCATTTTCAACCAAAATCCAACTTCTGTCTGACATTGGATTAGTTGGAGTCCAACGTCTTCCTGACGTCACATTGACATACTGTGCCTGCTGGGCAGTGCTGAAGCATAATACACAGAAATCACATTTATTTCATTTGCAAGTATTCTTGGGGAAGGAGGGGACAATTTTTTTATAGTTGCAAAAATAGGCTCTGTGTTTTTAAGTATGGGATTTGATTAGGGTGTGTGTGTGTGTGTGTGTGTGTGTGTGTGTGTGTGAGTGTGTGTGTGTGTGTGTGTGTGTGTGTGTGTGTGTGTGTGTGTGTGTGTGTGTGTGTGTGTGTGTGTGTGTGTGTGTGTGTGTGTGTGTGTGTGTGTGTGTGTGTGTGTGTGTGTGTGTGTGTGTGTGTGTGTGTTTGTGTGTGTGTGGGTGGTTCAGGTATTCTCTACATTGTGACAAAAGGATAGTACTACTAGGAAACCATCTTCTAAATAGTACTTTTTTTTTTAATGCGTTGTAGAGTGTGCAATACAATTGTAGAGTAGTTTGTACAGTAAACCTAACATATGTGTGTTCTTGTGCATGTAAGACGGCAACAGTGGATAAAACCTGTCAGTACAAAACATGGACCACTTCATCTGGTACTAGAATCGACAGCGCTGTTTCATTCTACACCAGCGTCCAACTGGCACATTGCAACAAACAAGGTAGTTAATAAGCTTTTCTGGTAGTCACCTCCCCCACCCTGAGAGAAACCTCATTATATTCCCTCATGTAACCACAGCGGCAGATTCAGCTCCATTCTACAGTTCCAGTGCTTTTATTCATTTCTTTCCCTATTTCAAGCCCTTATAATTGCACAAAGGCTTCACAGTGTGAGTATAGTCCCAGGGTTTAAACTACTTTGAAGTCTGTCGATTTGATAGAGATGTGAGACTCTGGGCTTTGGGATGAGGGTGTACAGTAATTTAAGCAGGATTTCACACCATTACTGTCCATTATGAGGATAAAACAATCCTTTAACTTAATCCTAAAAAAAAAAGCATGAATATGTGATATATACTTCATGCATTTTATTTACTAGCATTTTAATTATGAACTAGCATTTTATTTTATTTCTAAAGTTATTGAACTTTTCAATGTTATTATTAAAAAAATCATAGGATATATATATATACACTGATCAGGCATAACATTATGACAGGTGAAGTGAATAACACTGGTTATCTCTTCATCACGGCACCTGTTAGTGGGTGGGATATATTAGGCAGCAAGTGAACATTTTGTCATCAAAGTTGATGTGTTAGAAGCAGGAAAAATGGGCAAGTGTAAGGATTTGAGCGAGTTTGACAAGGGACAAATTGTGATGGCTAGACAACTGGGTCAGAGCATCTCCAAAACTGCAGCTCTTGTGGGGTGTTCCCGGTCTGCAGTGGTCAGTCTCTATCAAAAGTGCTCCAAGGAAGGAACAGTGGAGAACCGGCCACAGGGTCATGGGGCGGCCGAGGCTCACTGATGTACGTGGGGAGCGAAGGCTGGCCCGTGTGGTCCGATCAAACAGACGAGCTACTGGAGCTCAAAGTGCTCAAGAAGTTAATGCTGGTTCTGATAGAAAGGTGTCAGAATACACAGCGCATTACAGTTTGTTGCGTTTGGGGCTGCATAGCCGCAGACCAGTCCGGGTGCCCATGCTGACCCCTGTCCACCGCAGAAAGGGCCAACAGTGAGCATCAGAACTGGACCACGGAGCAATGGAAGAAGGTGGCCTGATTTGATGAATGACATTTTCTTTTACATCACGTGGATGGCCGGGTGTATGTGTGTCACTTACCTGGGGAACACCAGGATAATTCTATATAGCACCAGGAGAGTGAAACTGAGTTTCATTTGTTCCTTCTTGGTTCTCACCTCTATTCTTCTGCGTTTTGTATATATAGCGATATCCCGTGTTCCTGAGTAATATATATTAAAGACTTATTCTAATATTTTTCCTATTTGTGCGTGTTATTTACCACTCAGTGTGACATATCAATTTTTACAAAAATTCTATTGAATTTATTAAGCTCAACCATTCACTTAAGATAAGAAAAACATGAGTGACAACTTAATTTAAGAGAAATGTACAGCCCTGTAAATTGCCCTTTTTATTCATATTTTTAACACTATGCAGTCATGAACATCTTGTGTAGTTTCTTTGTCATGTTCTGTTTAGTTTCTAATTGAGTTTTAGTTCGTAGTTTGTTACCATGGTTTCTGATTAGTTGCACACCTGTTCCCTGTTTTATTAGTTATCATTCTCAGTGTATTTAAGCCTTTTGTTTTTCTTAGGGTACTTTTACATGACAAAGATACGCTTAAAATGGAGAAGTTTTTTCTTTGAGCTTTCTGTGTACAGATGACACCATTGTCAAAACTATCCCCATCAACACAGATCCGCGAAAACGGCTAAAAACGCTGCATTCTGCTGCCAGGCCATTAGACGGGGATGAAACACAGACTGAACATGTAATACACATGTGCATGACACCATTGTTTTCACAGATTCACGTTTTTGCTGTTTACACAGAGAGAGTGTTCAAAAACTTGCACTTTGAAACCCGTTTTCAAAAGTTTACGTTTTTAGGCACCAAAAACGCCATTGTCGTGTAAACGAACGGCCAAATGCATATTTTTTTTAACGTTTTTAGTTGAAAATGGTGTAGTGTAAACAAGCCCTTAGTTCTCTTTCCTGTGATGTTTAATGTGTGTAGTACATTTCTCCTAAATTAAGTTGTCACTCATGTTTTTCTTATATTAACTTAAGTGAATGGTTGAGCTTAATAAATTCAATAGAATTTTTGTAAAAATGTATATGTCATGATATTAACGTGTTAAAGGTTCGCCGGTTCCCACCTCCTTCTTCCCATGACTGCAAACTTTGTTACAGACATGGTTGAGACACATTGTTCTCAAACAGATACACACCCATATACACAAATAAATTCAGCTGTTACAGAAACAGATGGGATGGTTCCTCATGACTTTTAACCAAACTTACCCATAATTGCCATCTGCTGTTTGTTAATTTGACTCTTACAAAAAGCTAAATTCATGCACCTTGTTTAAGCCCTATCCGGTGCACAATGCACTTGATAAAACATGTTCCCTTAAGGCCCTGTCCACACAAACACGGATATTTTCAAAACCGCAGCTTTTTCTATGCGGTTTGGCTGTTCGTCCGCATGCAAACGCAGTATCCGGTTACTGAAACCGGACTTTTTTGAAAACTCCGGCCAGTGAGAAGTTTTTCAGAAACTCTGTTTACAGCGTTGTCGTGTAGATGGTGAAACCGGAGATTTAGGCTTGTTAAGTCAAAATGTGCGCCGTTCTCTCCTTTGTTTGACACCAGTTTGTGCGCCGTTATCGCTTTTGTTTAACGTTACATGAGTCGAGTCTATGCAATGGCGGACGTAGCTTTTAATAACTCTGCTAATAGCGCTAATCACATATAGCCTATACAGATACATGCGCAGTTATCTCATTGTATTGCAGAACAGAGGCGCCAGAATGCAATAATACAACATAGTAAGGCAAGTATGTGAAGCTTCAGTCCACTTGGGCCTGCCCATGTGTACAGTTGGTCTGTCACTGAGTCCAAAGTAAACTTGTAGAAGGGTTTCACTGAGCCCATAGCATCCCTCCGTGGATGGGACCAGTCAGGCATCCAATCAGGCAGCCAATCATAGCGCGGTTTTGCGTTTTCATGTGGACGGAGATTTTTTTTAAACCATGCTTGTGTGGACGCGATTGTTTTTTTAAACGGAGGAGGAAAAACTCTGGTTATAAAAATACCCGTGTACATGTGGACTAGGCCTAAGACTATACTAGACTAGACTAGACAGAGCCTGTTGGAAATGTTTTGTTCTTTTTATTTTATAATCAAAAGCTAAAACCCCTTAATTGCTGTGATGATGGCTTCTCATCTGTGTGTTGTACCTTCTGACTGGAGAAGTTCTCACCACTAGAAATAAGTCTGTCAATTTAACAATAATTTAGCAATAATTATTAACACAATAAACACAATTATTTCTGTAATAAGATATGTTAATTCTAAAGCCAATTTTTGGTAATGTTGATTTGATTTTACATGTTTGCCACAATTATGTAATGTCTTCATTTGGAGACTTCTCTCATCAAATTATTATGATGAATTGTATTAATTCATCTGCATATAATGTAATTAATATGATTTGAGCCCTATTTGAAGCCTGTAGTCTAAACTTTTTTATGTTTTAACAGATATTCCCTCATGGGCAGTGCTCCGACATGTGGCGCATTTATGCTTCAGGCCACCCGAGTTCAGGACCTTTCCTGATCCCATTCCCCTCTCTCTCTCCCACTTCCTGTCTAGTCTGATAAAATTATTGTGTGGTGATGTAAATACCACAGAAAAACAAAAACAAATGTAATTTCTACATGTAAAATTGAGTTCAGGCAAGAAGTAAATTGTATATAAGAACTCAATTCAAGCTTGTAGAAATTAAAGCGTAAATATCAAAATTAAGTAAAAATACTTAACTTTTCTGATACTGGTGTTCCCATCATACATTGGGGCATGAATGATTAACAAGGTTGATTTTTCGCTGTTTTCCAGCTGTATTTACACTGTTTTATCATTGCTTTATGTTGTAAGGTTTTGTAACATGCCATTGTGTGAAATTTGGAGTTCATTTTCTATTCAAAATGACATTCATACTAAAAAACGAGCCATCAAATGTTACCGTCACTGTGTATTGTGTACCAAGTATTGAGGTCTCTGTGTTCAGGAGTCACGTTACTCCTATTATGGTTTCTACCCAATATCAATTGTATTATTTGCTACACTAAGATATTTCTAAGTAAAAAGCCGCGTTTCCACCGCAGGAACTTTACCCCGGAACCAGGAACTTTGGGGGGGAACTCGGTGTGTTTCGACCGCAGGAACCAGGGTCTAAATGAAGTTCCGGGTAAATATTTCCCCCTCCAAACGGCCCTGCTTGCGAGGTGGTAGTGTTGAAAAGTTCGCGAACTTTCGGGGGTGGGACTTGGGCGCTGAACATGCTGATTGGTTGAGCTCTCGCAGCATTTTTCTTTCCACCGCCATATTTACGAGTCATTTGCGAGGTGGGTTTCGTGGGTTCTGCGTTCAGTAAATATTTTCTTTGCAACAATGGAGTTCAACAAAAAATTCGACCGATGGACCGACGACGAGGCTCAGGCTTTATTGAGCATATAAGCGGAGGAGGACATCCAGCGGGAACTGGAAACGGCGACCCGCAATGGAAAGGTATAACGTTACCTGAAGATATCGACTCGGTTCCAGTCACACTGGAAAATAGTGCAGAGAGAAGTTGAAGAAATTAAGACAAGGGGCCCTATCTTGCACCCAGCGCAATTGACTTTATACACCGACGCATGTGTCATTCCTATTTTGCACCCGCGCAAAGCGCGCTTTTCCCTCCACAGAAGCACGTCGCTAAACTAGTGAATGCACTTGCGCTCCCTGGGCGGTTCAGCGCAAAAAAGGAGGCGTGTTCCGGCGCAAACAATCCCTGATGCTATTTTGCTGTTCCATTAAACAATTGCGCCACTGACCAGAAAAAACCTAGTCTAAAGTCAGTGGCGCGTTGCGCGTTGTTCATTATGCTATTTTAAGGGCGCATGTTTGACCATAATGTATAGCGTGCACAACGCGCATACACTTTGCTCATGTAATCTACACAGATGCAACAGTTATTTTTGCAAATCATAAATTGTTACACTAAAAAATATTAACACATGAGATGACGGAAATCATTGTGGTGTGCAACGAAGATGTGAAAAAATAGGCATAAATCTAGCTTACAAATTATTCAGGCTAATTGTAGTCTAATAATTAAGGAGACCTGTTTGCCCAATAGTGGCAACTTCTGGCAAGACATATATGTATATAAGGACATCTAACAAATTGGTTTGTCCGTCAAGAACCAGGAAAAAAAATCGGTGAGGGTGGACGCAGCGATGTCCTCTGCTGGCGTCAGGTCCTGAGTAGAGGCAGATCCACCTCCCGTTACACGGCGTGCCCGATTGATGCTGGCAAGCTTGGACTTTCCCCGTCTTCTGATGTCATTGTAGCGCTTACGGCACTGGTGCGACGTCCTGGGGATGCCAGCTGATGAAACAATTGTGGCTATTTCCTCCCACGCCTGTTTAACCGACGCAATTTTGGGTGGGTTTCTCCCATCCCCATACAACACAACTTCTCTGTCTTTCACTGCTCTTTCAAGAACATCAGTCTCCTCGGCTGTGAACCGCTCCTGGCGTGCGCCTGGTAAATACGCCATAATAATAGCAATCCATAATGGAACTTGCGCACCTGCTTTTACAGGGAATGTTGGATGACCCTCTGATTGGTTTATTCACGTTACGCCCAAACCACACCTATGAATAATTAAGCTACTTCAGACCAACCCATTTTAGATTTGCGCCGGGCGCAAGAGCCATTTATCCCGCCGGGAAAATAGCAACAGCGCCGAGACCCGCCCACAAAGTTACTTGCGCTTCGCGCTTTGACACCTGCGTTTCAGATCGTTAAAATAGGGCCCTATATTACAAGAAATTAAAGGATAACAACCGGAGCGGTTCCGACCGGCGTATTGTTGGGACAGACCGTCCTTTTCTGGTACAGCGGTAACGAAAGACTCGGCTAGTGCGTTGTTGGAAACCATCCAGGAATCCGAGTGGGTTGAAGGTAAATATCTCATCTTGGTATCATCTATTAAACTCAGTTGCAGTGTTTAAACACGTTGCAGTAACTTTTTTCAACGTGCTTTTCCAGGTGTAACGAGTGGCCCTGATGAATCGCAGGCAACGGAGACCAGCGTGTTTTCCCCCGCGGTCACCAGAACGTTAACCCCGTGTCTCCTGCCGAAACACACACACGCAGAGGTATAAAGCTGACAAAAATGTGTATATATTTAAAAACTGATGTGTAATCCTTAATGGTTTTGAGTAGTTTTGTTGTTTTTAATTGTAAACTTAAATTGCCCATGATAAAAATGGCACACTGGGCATTGTTCAAGCTGGGCAAACAATTGTTCATTATTTGTAGTGAAAACACTTTAAATAATTAATTGATGGTTTCTATTGTTTCATGGTTGCCTTGTGCATTAATTTCCATGTGTTTCAGTGCAATTTTTCTACTTAGAGAAAAGGAAAAGGGACTGTGGCTTTCTTGATGCACTGAGGGACATGGAGGATGCTAACCGGGCCGTCCTGCAGCATGGACAAGAACAGCGAGACCAATATATTCAGCTGTTACTGGAGAGCCAGGCCGAGGAGAAATGAGGAGGCAAGAGTTGGCATTCCACCAGTCAGAAGCGGAAGAAAGCAGACGGCAGCAGAGGGACTTTCAGACCGGGTTTCTGTCTGTTCTTGGACAGTTTGTCCAGTCGTTCAAGAAGTAGCCACAATGACCAGCCGCTTGAATGAAGCATTTGCACTACCACATTTGTACTTTATATATTGTACGTGTTGGCACAGCTCTTGGACAGGTTACTGAAAAATACACTTTTTTTATATTGTTTTCACATTTTATATTTTCATTTTATTGTTCTAGTAATTTATTTGTCTTTGCACACTTATTTTAATTTTGTAAGAACTAATCTGTCTAAAATAAAGTCAAATGTGTAAAATGTCACTGTCTTTTTAATTTCCACATTCTAACTATATAACCACTTTCTAATTGTAGTGTAGGAAGCAAATAAAAGGGCTGCTGCTCGCAAGTCTTTCTGAATATGCACATAAACATATCTAGAAAACCCAAATATTATATTTTTAAATGTATAACTATGTGAATGTAGTTTAATAACTTATAACCACAACTTAAGTGAAGCCATAAGTGTGGTCCTGCTTCATTTCAAATTTGAGGAAGAAGTCTCTAAAATTATGCATTTAATGAAGCATATTGTAATACTAGTCATGTGACTTTTTTTTTTGTGAATGTTAAGAGATGTTATTGTGATAAAAAATTAAATACTTGCAGTCTAGTACCTAATCTTTCAACCGCTTAATTCAGTCTATTGTTTTCATTCAATTAACTTTTCACACATCTGTCATGAATGACTGAAACCTCATTATCCTTTTATAGAAAATATTTTGTTTTGGAATTGAGCTATTACAACACATTCAGATTTTGGATTGCCCATCATCCCATTTTGCATTAAAATGGTCAAACCAGGTGAAAGTGCACGTTTAAATAAGCAGTGCTGGTAATGTGTATGCAAAAGCAGCGCTGCTTGCATCTCCTCCACTTGTTATTGTTGCAGACAGTATCGCGCAAAAGTGATTCATGTCCGTCGGTGACTGGGAGAAGCAGTCGCGCGCATTCCCACGTCACCGGACTTATTTGCCTAATCTCCCCGGTACTTTAGACCGAGGTGGAAACGCAGATTGTAGCAGGTCTGGGGGAGAAAAAGTTCCTGGGAAAAAAGTTCCTGGTACAAATAGTTCTGGGTAATTTCAGTGGAAACGCGGCTAAACATACACTTAAAAAGTGTAGCTTAAAAATTCAGTGTTATGTTGTTTAAGTAAAAAGTATTTGCAAAGAAACTTAGAAAACTAAGTAGAAATTAAAGGGGTCATGAATTGAGAAATCAACGTTCCCTTGAGCTTTTGATATATAAAAAAGGTAATGGGAATATAAGAATATCCTGTACGTTTCAGAGCTGAAAACTTCCTTGTTAGTCAAAGAAAATCTTTTATTGACTGCTGGCTCATCAAACGATCGATCTGCGAATGTGCATCCCCGTGACGTCAGAGTGCAGTGAAACGCCGCCTTAACCGAAGAAGAAGAACGCCTAATTCTGTAGCCCCACCCCCCGATTCATGTCTGGCATGTTAGATAAATAACATAGGCCTATGTGGAG
Organism: Gobio gobio; assembly: GCF_949357685.1. NCBI lineage: Eukaryota > Metazoa > Chordata > Actinopteri > Cypriniformes > Gobionidae > Gobio > Gobio gobio. Next base: position 14,824,375 of record NC_137114.1, read on the forward strand.
CTAAACCGGATCGAACTTCCAAGCAATAAAGCTTATGGCATGTTTCAAACATGAGCTTCCTTCGGATTCCAAAATGCATGGTTGAACTTTATTTTTAATGAAGAGTTTTTAATTTCAAGAGCTAGGCTCAAAACCAGAAAATAGCCTATTACTTATTCCTTATGATGATTTTGAATATAAAAAAAAACATGTAAACGTCATGAGTTGACCTCAGACAACAGTGTACAAAAAAAAAAAAAACAGCCAGTTCATGACCCCTTTAAACAACAACCTTTTACTGGCCAAGTTAAAATTACTTATTTTCTTTGTTCATTTTCCTTAACTTAGTTTCTGAATGCAAGAACTTGCAACTTTTTAATTTTTTATTATTTAACTAAAATTATTGTTTTTTTTAGGGTATACTATCCTATCTCAATAAAGGCATAACTGCAAAAAAAAAAAAAAGCCCATTAATATGGTCAAAGATTCTGCCAATAAATTAAATGATAAGCTGGTTTAGAAATGCACGTGTCGTCTTTCTCTTTTTCCATTACCTTAAAACTAAAATGTATCATTTCAAAGGTACAGTAAATGCCCTCGTTGCTAACATCTTTGTCTTGACAATCCTCAGTGTGCGACAATTGGTAATGTTTGTTTATGTTTTCTGAATTCCCAGAATATTGAAGTATTCATAATAACAGTGTGTGACAGATGTGCTTTGGTCATTTGGCTAGGATGGTGTTTTGCTTGGCATGGTTTTCGCTGACATTTGGTCATTCACAAACCGCTATTTAATAATATTTAAACCAGTGCCTGTTTGTCCGGTGTTTTACAGACACTGAGCTATAAATGTCAACAGCTGCATGTCATACAATACATACACTGGGACATGTGTACATACTTCATACATATACGTATGCAAATATTCAAACCGTATGTCTTAAATTTCATTGCATAATGTAACTAAGTCCTGTAGATGATTGCGAGCTAAAGGACTAGCTTGACGAACACTGAACCAGACTATTTAAATGTAAGCAAGAAATCTCATTGGCTGCAGAATCAGCAGTGGCCAATCATCTTGTGCCATGTAGTGGACCTATCAGCCTGCAACATCTAGGGCCATGTTTTAACGATCTGACCACATGGTCTGAAGCATAGATATACATAAAGGCTCTAACATCATCACCGGCGGCCATCTTGTCACAGGCAAGCTTTCTGGCGGGCTCTGTGGTACCTGAGGTAAGTGATCTGCACGAATACTCACAAATACTCTTATCTCGCTGAAATCTTGACGGATTTACAAATGGTTTGGTTTCTTACAAAGGTGCACTTTTCCAGGTGCACAATATCCACTTTTGCTAGTTTAACAATGCATGGTCCAAAAGTGTTGTACCTAGTCTCTTAATGAGTCATGGGTGTGTTTTGGACATAGTGTGCAATAAACCAACCAGAGGCTCATCTGAATATGAATATGAACATATGAATGATATAACTCAAATCGGACCTGTGATTTTTGCATGGCAGGACATAAAACACATGCAAATATTGATCACAATATAATTGAGAGTTAAGGATGGGCACTTTATTGCTAGAAACACACTGACAACTACCCAACAGAAGCTTAGCATGGCCTTTTTTTATGGAAAAGCTCTACTCACATTTCCAGAAAATGTAAAACTTCTAAAGTTTGCTCTGAAAGTGGGTTTTCTAGTGGCGGTCTCTATGGTCTAAAGCAAAGTACAGTAGTGTATCTGAATATATCCACCTAAATTTAGGAGCAGTGTTAGTACTTGACCATGACAAATGCCCCAGTTTCTCAAAATATTCCAGTACATATTTCCAAGTCACCACCTACTCCTCCTAAATTCTCAGTCACATTCACAGAAGAGTTTAGAAAAATCATTTTAATGGTCATTTAACCTATCTATATATCAGCGTCATCTTCATTACAAAGAATAGCACTAACAATTTTGTTCTTGTTAGTGTCTCTAATGTGTTTCAGAGCCTAAATGGCAGGACAATGTTCCCTCGTTACTACAATACTTACAAAAGCACAATATTTCGTTTTCTCGCCTGCTCAGGTTGCCTGAAATCTTCTGGTTTCATCATCTTGCACTTGCCCGAGGTCAGTCTGTGCCAGCCCAGCCTGTAGATGTTTATAATAGAAGTATTGGGACAGCACTGAGCCGAGACCTAAACTAAAGTAAAGTTTGAAAAAGACTCATTAGTGTTTAGCTATGAGTGAAACTTCTGTTGTACCACATCGCTCTGCTTTAATCTTCAGTACTTTGAGAGATCGCCAAGCCTGAAATAGCTGAAGTGTGACAGTCACCATACGGATCTACACAAAATAAAGAAGGCTTTCTTTCATTAATCTATGTAGTGTGGCTTTAAGGTTAGCTTGGTGGGTGAGTGTGTATGTGCTGTGAGTGGGAAGACATACAGCCTTACAGCCTCACAGCCTCGGGTATGTTATTTGGGCTCCAGAAACGTAAGAGGGAGTGTAGTGTAATGTCCTCAGGTCCAAAAGTGTATCCATTTTATGCATTCGTCCTGTATCTTATGAAAAGTATTTGGTTCCCAAACATACACTGAACAGAATTAAAAATGCAACACTTTTGTTTTTGCCTCCATTTTTCATGAGCTGACTTTTTCTATGTACACAAAGGCCTATTTCTCTCATATATTGTTCACAAATCTGTCTAAATCTGTGTTAGTGAGCACTTCTCCTTTGCCGACATAATCCATCCACCTCACAAGTGTGGCATATCAAGATGCTGATTAGACATTGTGATTATTGCACAGGTGTGCCTTAGGCTGGCCACAATAAAAGGCCACTCTAAAATGCAGTTTTATCACACAGCACAATGCCACAGATGTAGCAAGTTTTGAGGGAGCATGCAATTGGCATGCTGACTGCAGGAATGTCCACCGGAGCTGTTGCCCGTGAATTGAATGTTCATTTCTCTATCATAAGCTGTCTCCAAAGCGTTTCAGAGAATTTGGCAGTACAGTAAGGAAATTCAATGATGTCAAGGGTGGAATGTGATTGGTAAGCAAGGCACACATGATCTAATTGAGCTGTAATGCTTTCTCCAATAGTAGAGCCAAGGACCCTCGTATCTCCCAATAACAAAACCATCTCTGGTTGTATCCTTCATTGCCCGGGAAATTAAGGACGCATTTGTCGCGCCACTGTGATGCATCCGGCCTTCTTCACGCCACTGAGATGCATTCGCCCTTCGTCACGCCACTGAGATGCATTCGCCCTTCTTCACGCCACTGAGATGCATTCGCCCTTCGTCTCGCCACTGTGATGCATTCGCCCTTCGTCACGCCACTATAATGCATTCGCCCTTCGATACGCCACTTTGATGCATTCGCCCTTCGTCTCGCCACTGTGATGCATTCGCCCTTCGTCTCGCCACTGTAATGCATTCGCCCTTCGTCTCGCCACTGAAATGCATTCGCCCTTCTTCACGCCACTGAGATGCATTCGCCCTTCGTCACGCCACTGTGATGCATTCGCCCTTCGTCACGCCACTGAGATGCATTCGCCCTTCGTCACGCCACTGAGATGCATTCGCCCTTCGTCACGCCACTGAGATGCATTCGCCCTTCGTCACGCCACTGAGATGCATTCGTCCTTCGTCACGCCACTGAGATGCATTCGCCCTTCGTCACGCCACTGAGATGCATTCGCCCTTCGTCACGCCACTGTGATGCATTCGCCCTTCGTCACGCCACTGAGATGCATTCGCCCTTCGTCACGCCACTGAGATGCATTCGCCCTTCGTCACGCCACTGAGATGCATTCGCCCTTCGTCACGCCACTGAGATGCATTCGTCCTTCGTCACGCCACTGAGATGCATTCGCCCTTCGTCACGCCACTGAAATGCATTCGCCCTTCATCACGCCACTGTGATGCATTCGCCCTTCGTCACGCCACTGAAATGCATTCGCCCTTCATCACGCCACTGTGATGCATTCGCCCTTCGTCACGCCACTGTGATGCATTCACCCTTCGTCTCGCCACTGTGATGCATTCGCCCTTCATCACGCCACTGTGATGCATTCGCCCTTCATCACGCCACTGTGATGCATTCGCCCTTCGTCACGCCACTGAAATGCATTCACCCTTCGTCTCGCCACTGTGATGCATTCGCCCTTCGTCACGCCACTGAAATGCATTCGCCCTTCATCACGCCACTGTGATGCATTCGCCCTTCGTCACGCCACTGAAATGCATTCGCCCTTCGTCACACCACTGTGATGCATTCGCCCTTCGTCACGCCACTGAGATGCATTCGCCCTTCGTCACGCCACTGAAATGCATTCGCCCTTCGTCACGCCACTGAGATGCATTCGTCCTTCGTCACGCCACTGAGATGCATTCGCCCTTCGTCACGCCACTGAAATGCATTCGCCCTTCGTCACGCCACTGTGATGCATTCGCCCTTCGTCACGCCACTGAAATGCATTCGCCCTTCATCACGCCACTGTGATGCATTCGCCCTTCGTCACGCCACTGTGATGCATTCACCCTTCGTCTCGCCACTGTGATGCATTCGCCCTTCATCACGCCACTGTGATGCATTCGCCCTTCATCACGCCACTGTGATGCATTCGCCCTTCGTCACGCCACTGAAATGCATTCACCCTTCGTCTCGCCACTGTGATGCATTCGCCCTTCGTCACGCCACTGAAATGCATTCGCCCTTCATCACGCCACTGTGATGCATTCGCCCTTCGTCACGCCACTGAAATGCATTCGCCCTTCGTCACACCACTGTGATGCATTCGCCCTTCGTCACGCCACTGAGATGCATTCGCCCTTCGTCACGCCACTGAAATGCATTCGCCCTTCGTCACGCCACTGAGATGCATTCGCCCTTCGTCACGCCACTGAGATGCATTCGCCCTTCGTCACCCCACTGAGATGCATTCGCCCTTCGTCACGCCACTGAAATGCATTCGCCCTTCGTCACGCCACTGAAATGCATTCGCCCTTCGTCACGCCACTGAGATGCATTCACCCTTCGTCACGCCACTGAGCTGCATTCGCCCTTCGTCACGCCACTGTGATGCATTCGCCCTTCGTCACGCCAATGAGATGCATTCGCCCTTCGTCACGCCACTAAAATGCATTCGCCCTTCGTCACGCCACTGAGATGCATTCGCCCTTCGTCACGCCACTGAGATGCATTCGCCCTTCGTCACGCCACTGTGATGCATTCGCCCTTCGTCACGCCACTGAGATGCATTCGTCCTTCGTCACGCCACTGAGATGCATTCGCCCTTCGTCACGCCACTGTGATGCATTCGCCCTTCGTCACGCCACTGAGATGCATTCGCCCTTCGTCACGCCACTGAGATGCATCCGCCCTTCGTCTCGCCACTGTGATGCATTCGCCCTTCGTCACGCCACTGTGATGCATTCGCCCTTCGTCACGCCACTGAGATACATTCGCCCTTCGTCACGCCACTGTGATGCATTTGCCCTTCGTCACGCCACTGTGATGCATTCGCCCTTCGTCACGTCACTGAGATGCATTCGCCCTTCGTCACGCCACTGAAATGCATTCGCCCTTCGTCACGCCACTGTGATGCATTCGCCCTTCGTCACGCCACTGTGATGCATTCGCCCTTCGTCACGCCACTGAGATGCATTCGCCCTTCGTCACGCCACTGTGATGCATTCGTCCTTCCTCACGCCACTGAGATGCATTCGCCCTTCGTCACGCCACTGAGATGCATTCGCCCTTCGTCACGCCACTGTGATGCATTCGTCCTTCCTCACGCCACTGAGATGCATTCGCCCTTCGTCACGCCACTGAAATGCATTCGCCCTTCGTCTCGCCACTGAAATGCATTCGCCCTTCGTCTCGCCACTGTGATGCATTCGTCCTTCCTCACGCCACTGAGATGCATTCGCCCTTCGTCACGCCACTGAAATGCATTCGCCCTTCGTCACGCCACTGTGATGCATTCGCCCTTCGTCACGCCACTGTGATGCATTCGCCCTTCGTCACGCCACTGAAATGCATTCGCCCTTCGTCACGCCACTGTGATGCATTCGCCCTTCGTCACGCCACTGAAATGCATTCGCCCTTCGTCACGCCACTGTGATGCATTCGCCCTTCGTCACGCCACTGTGATGCATTCGCCCTTCGTCACGCCAATGAAATGCATTCGCCCTTCGTCACGCCACTGTGATGCATTCGCCCTTCGTCACGCCATTGAAATGCATTCGCTCTTCTTCACGCCACTGAGATGCATTCGCCCTTCGTCACGCCACTGAGATGCATTCGCCCTTCGTCACGCCACTGTGATGCATTCGCCCTTCGTCACGCCAATGAGATGCATTCGCCCTTCGTCACGCCACTGAGATGCATTCGCCCTTCGTCACGCCACTGTGATGCATTCGCCATTCGTCACGCCACTGAGATGCATTCGCCCTTTGTCACGCCACTGAAATGCATTCGCTCTTCGTCTCGCCACTGTGATGCATTCGCCCTTCGTCACGCCACTGTGATGCATTCGCCCTTCGTCACGCCACTGTGATGCAATCGCCCTTCGTCACGCCACTGAGATACATTCGCCCTTCGTCACGCCACTGTGATGCATTCGCCCTTCGTCATGCCACTGTGATGCATTCGCCCTTCGTCACGCCACTGAGATGCATTCGCCCTTTGTCACGCCACTGAAATGCATTCGCTCTTCGTCTCGCCACTGTGATGCATTCGCCCTTCGTCACGCCACTGTGATGCATTCGCCCTTCGTCACGCCACTGTGATGCAATCGCCCTTCGTCACGCCACTGTGATGCATTCGCCCTTCGTCACGCCACTGAGATGCATTCGCCCTTCGTCACGCCACTGAAATGCATCCGCCCTTCGTCTCGCCACTGTGATGCATTCGCCCTTCGTCACGCCACTGTGATGCATTCGCCCTTCGTCACGCCACTGTGATGCAATCGCCCTTCTTCACGCCACTGAGATACATTCGCCCTTCGTCACGCCACTGTGATGCATTCGCCCTTCGTCACGCCACTGTGATGCATTCGCCCTTCGTCACGCCACTGTGATGCATTCGCCCTTCGTCACGCCACTGTGATGCATTCGCCCTTCGTCACGCCACTGAAATGCATTCGCCCTTCGTCACGCCACTGAGATGCATTCGCCCTTCATCACGCCACTGTGATGCATTCGCCCTTCGTCACGCCACTGAAATGCATTCGCCCTTCGTCACGCCACTGAGATGCATTCGCCCTTCATCACGCCACTGTGATGCATTCGCCCTTCGTCACGCCACTGTGATGCATTCGCCCTTCGTCACGCCACTGTTATGCATTCGCCCTTCGTCACGCCACTGTGATGCATTCGCCCTTCGTCACGCCACTGAGATGCATTCGCCCTTCGTCACGCCACTGAGATGCATTCGCCCTTCGTCACGCCACTGAGATGCATTCGCCCTTCGTCACGCCACTGTGATGCATTCGCCCTTCGTCACGCCACTGTGATGCATTCGCCCTTCGTCGCTCCACTGAAATGCATTTGCCCTTCGTCACGCCACTGAAATGCATTCGCCCTTCGTCACGCCACTGAAATGCATTCGCCCTTCGTCACGCCACTGAGATGCATTCGCCCTTCGTCTCGCCACTGAGATGCATTCGCCCTTCGTCACGCCACTGAGATGCATTCGCCCTTCGTCACACCACTGAGATGCATTCGCCCTTCGTCTCGCCACTGAGATGCATTCGCCCTTCGTCTCGCCACTGAGATGCATTCAGCCTTTCGAAAAATGCAGCCTCTGAATTGGGAAGCAGCTAATGTTATCCTTCTGGAGCTTCTCCGTGAGACGCGAGGCTGGTGAAGCACGCAGGTGGCACTCATTAACACTCGCTCCGCTCCCACGGCTCTCGGCCCCACATTGCTTCTCGCCACTGAGAAAAATTATGTTTCCTAGATACACTATAACTGGCACATCCTACCCCACCATTGCCTATGGTGTGATTATATACGCATTTGAAAAGACAAATTTGAAACAAATGTGTAAAGTAAAGCTTCATAAATCTGAAGGATTGGTGATTTCGGGGGGGGGGGGGGGGGGGAGCTCAGTATAATCAGCTTAAAATTGCATTTTCCAGTCTGCAAATCAAAGTGTCATTATGAGCTGCTGTGGATATTCTTTTACTTGGATTATATTTGTTTATATCCATTTTATATGTGAATTCATGTATTTTTATTAAAGCTGGTATGCATGTAAGAGAAAATTATGTCTTTTTAAGAGCAGTGATAGTGTGAAGTTATTCCATCCATTTCTTCAGAAAGTTCTGTACATATATTCAGTTTATGGCAGTTTCTAAAATGAGCTCAGCTTCGTTTCCAAATAATTGTGGGATCTGTGAATGTGTTTCACAGGAACAAGCGATTAAAGCACCATCAAATAGAAGGTTCCCATTTAAAAAGAACATCTTGTGAAACATTTGGGTACTGAATGCATAATTAGTCAATACACCTGCCTGTGTGCAGGCATTTTCTCATAGCTTTTTATTCATTTGGACTGAAAGGATGCAGCAAAATGATACTTACAGACACATTATTAGAAAAGAACAGAATTAGCTGGATTCTGTGATTTAAAATCCTATCATAAAGCGTAATGCCTTGTAATGAAATGATATTAAAATAATGATGCAAACAAACCATTATACCACAATCAGTCTCATCAGCACAATACCCTTGATGATAACTCAAGGCAGATACATCATTGGAGCTCAGCTGGTAAGAGTTAGCTTCTAATAATATAATTAAGACTTTATGAAGCAGTACTCCTCTACAAAAAAAAAAAATCATTTTCTTTTTTTACTCTTGTTTTCCAGTAAAACTATTCAAAAATTGATTTGAGAAGCAAAACTATCCCTTTGGCAAATAGTTTTATTTTGTTGTTTTAAACATACATCTAACAAAAGTTACTACTTGCCAGTGGGGTAGTAAAAAGCAAGTCTTAATATCTTATGCAGCTTCACTGTAAGCAATTACTTTTTCTACAGCATATCATCATCAGGCCTTTTGGGAGATATAAGATTTATAAAATACTCTGAATTTACATAAAAACATAGACAAAACATATATTCCCACAGATCTCTTGTTTATCAGAGTTGTCCGAACAAGCATATTTACATTGAAGAATGTTGTCGATATGCAGCATGAAAAAAGAAACTGAGATGCTGCAAATCGTGTGATTTTAGGTCTATGTTTTGGCTGTACGTCAATGATGCCCTCTGTTGGTAGGGAATAGTAAGATGGCCACTTGAACACTTCCGGTGGCTTCACCGCCTGATGGCAGTTTAGAACGCAATGTGCAATCCAGTCACTATATAGATCAGTGGTTGACAATTAACAATTATTCTTATCTAATCTTATTTTATCTTATCTTATCTATCTTATCTTATCTTATCTTAGATTCCCTTTCAGTCGGTCACTACGACGTACGTCGGTAATACCGACGAATTGGGATCACTTCAGAGAGCCCCTATCAGCTTCGAGAACTTAAGAACAGGCCAATGAACAATTGGCGTGCGAGATTTGCATCTCGCGCTCCGCCCCGCGCCGCGGGTATAAACAGGAAGCGAGAGCATCGCACTGACGTCATTCACTTCGAAGCCGAACCGGCGTTTGAAGAGTACGGACTGCTTTCCTGATTATTCAGCAAAGAGAGACGGAAAGAACAGAGAAGAGGATCGTGTGCTGGTGTGACGGCGCTTTCCAGCAGGACCGCGAACTCAAGCTGCAAGAAGGAACAAACTGCTGTTATCACAGCAATCTGTTGGTATCGGTGGGCGTTCCATTCTTTGAGTGCAAACACAGGCTGCACTATCCCCTGTGTGTTGCCGCGGTTTCCCTGGGTGCTTCAGCACTCTCTTAAAAGAGCGTTTCCTCACAAAAAGAGCAACTCGGGTGTGACACTGCGTCTTTTTCAAGATGTCATTCCACCCGTGCGTTTCTGGATGCGGTCGTTCCCTCTCGCCCGCTGACGGCCACACTCACTGCATCACGTGCCTGGGCTTACAGCACGCTGAGGCAGCGTTTGTGAATAGCTCGTGTTCTCACTGCAGGAACATGACTATTGCGGTGCTTAGGTCAAGACTCACCCACCTCCGGGAAGGCGGTCCCCCTCCCCATACCTCGATCTAGAGCTATCCCTAACCAGGATAGACCTTCTTCGACGGATGACCGGGGTGATCTGAGGATTACGTTCAGGACAAACCCGCCTAGTGTCCCTACGCAGGTCCCTGAACCCTCGCAAGCACCGCTGCCGGTGGCGCTACCGGAAGAGATCGCTGGTCCCGCCCACGGGCGCCCAGTCATCTCTTTCGGAGCGCCCGCGGACGAGCAGATGTCTATCGCAGCATCGGAGGGGGAGTTCCAGTCCTCGGAGGATGAGGATTCAGCTGTACTGCCTCCCTCTGGGAGAGTGGCAACGGCTGAGTCGGACCCTGAGTTGACGGCTATGCTTTCCCGGGCCGCCGAAAAGGTCGGGCTTGTGTGGAACCCTCCACCACGTCCCGAACCTTCTAGGTTGGATGATTGGTTTCTGGGGGGGGGGTCGCGCTGGTTCTCAGCGTCCCGCCCCAGTGCCATTCTTCCCGGAGGTGCATGAGGAGCTTTCCAGGTCGTGGACGACACCCTTCAGTGCCAGAAACAGACCTGGAGGCTCCTCCCTCCTCACTACCCTTGACGGTGGACAGGCCAAGGGTTACGAGAGGATCCCGCCAGTCGAACGCGCCGTCGCGATGCAGCTGCGTCCGGCGACCGCCTCCGAGTGGCGTGGTGATCCTCGTCTCCCGTCCAAAGCCTGTAGGTTTTCGTCCAGTCTTACTGCGAAGGCCTACAGGTCCTGCGGACAGGCCGCGTCTGCCTTGCATGCCATGGCGTTGCTCCAGGTGCACCAGGCCCAGGCACTCATGGACATGCACGAGGGTAGGTCTGACCCAGAGCTCCTCCGGGAGCTCCGGGCGGCGACGGACCTCGCCCTCCGGGCGACGAAAGTTACCGCCCGTTCCGTGGGTCAGGCGATGTCAACTGCTCTTCGGGAGATGGCTGCAGCACCACTCCTTCCCCCGGTGGAGGGCCGGGGGAACCCCATTTATTTTTCTGTTCCGCCACTGGCCCCAGTGCCAGTGGCACCCAAATTTTCAATAAAAGAGCAGTTTCTAACATCTCTGGGTGCCAAGAGAGCGCGTCTGGCGGTATGCGACGCTACCATGCCTCGTACCCCTCAGACACCTATCTCCTCGCCAACAGGGGGCGTTGGTTGTGCGGACGCACACAAAGTGCCTCCCCACGCTCGCCCGTCCCCTCAGCGGATGCAGGCCGTGTGTCAGACCCAGACCCCTGCACGGACCACTCCCATGTCGTCCTGGGGCCCCTGCGTTCCGCTGCGCTGCCCCGCTCCGGGTACGTCCGTGGTGCCGATGATCCCGCTTGCTCGGTCTCTGTGGGCCTGGCTAGCGCTCCCCAGCCCGTCTCGTTGGATCATCCGCACCATCAGACTCGGCTATGCGGTTCAGTTCGCCCGGCGTCCCCCGAAGTTCAGGGGTGTCCACTTCACTTCTATACCGAAGGAGGGCGCCCCCGTGCTTCAGGCGGAGATCGCTGTCCTATTGGCGAAGGACGCGATAGAGCCGGTCCCTCCAGCCAATATGAAGTCCGGGTTTTACAGCCCGTACTTCATCGTACCCAAGAAAGGTGGCGGGTTACGACCGATCCTGGACCTGCGTTACCTGAACCGCTCCCTCCACAGGATGCCGTTCCGAATGTTAACCCAGAAACGCATCTTCAGATGCATCCATCCCCAGGATTGGTTTGCAGCGATCGACCTGAAGGACGCGTACTTTCATGTCTCGATTCTCCCTCGTCACAGACCGTTTCTACGCTTTGCTTTCGACGGACGGGCATACCAGTACAAAGTCCTGCCCTTCGGGCTGTTCCTGTCGCCCCGTGTCTTCACGAAAGTCGCGGAGGCGGCCATTGCTCCCATGAGAGAGCGTGGTCTTCGCATCCTCAACTATCTCGACGACTGGCTGATTCTTGCCCAGTCGCGGGAGCAGTTGTGCGAACACAGGGACATGGTGCTCCGGCACCTCAGCCAGTTGGGTCTTCGGGTCAACTGGGAGAAGAGCAAACTCTGTCCCGTACAGAGGATCTCATTTCTCGGGATGGAGATCGACTCGGTCGCCATGACTGCGCGCCTTACAGAGGAGCGAGTCCAGTCGGTGCTGAGCTGCTTGAGTACGCTCAAACGCAGTACAGCGGTTCCACTGAAACAATTTCAGAGGCTCCTGGGGCATATGGCAGCAGCAGCCGCAGTAATGCCGCTAGGGCTGCTCCATATGAGACCGCTTCAGCACTGGCTACACGACCGAGTCCCGAGATAGGCGTGGCACAGCGGGTCCCTCCGTGTCCAAGTGACGCCGAGATGCCGCCAAACCCTCACCCCGTGGTCGGACCCTTCGTTTCTACGGGCAGGAGTGCCTCTAGAACAAGTGTCCAGGCATCATGTTGTCTCCACGGATGCCTCACCCACGGGTTGGGGTGCCACGTACAACGGGCTTGCAGTATCGGGTCTGTGGACGGGGCCCCAACTGCAATGGCATATCAATTGCCTAGAGTTGCTGGCAGTTCGTCTTGCTCTCAGCGGCCTCAAAGGGTCGCTCAAAAACAAGCACGTTCTGGTCCGGACGGACAGCACGACGGCTGTTGCGTACATCAACAAACAAGGTGGTCTACGCTCCCGCCGTTTGTCCCAACTCGCCCGCCATCTCCTCCTGTGGAGTCAGAAGCATCTGAGGTCCCTTCGTGCTATTCACATTCCGGGCCTGCTCAACCGTGCGGCCGACGAGCTGTCGCGGTTGCCAGTGCTTCCCGGAGAGTGGCGACTCCACCCCCAGGTGGTCCAGCTGATTTGGAGTCGCTTTGGGGCCGCACAGATCGATCTGTTTGCCGCCCACGACACGACCCACTGCCAGTTGTTCTATTCCCTGTCCGAGGGGACCCTCGGCACGGATGCACTGGCACACAGCTGGCCCCGGGCTCTGCGCAAATATGCGTTTCCCCCAGTGAGCCTTCTTGGACAGACTCTGTGCAAGGTCAGGGAGGACGAGGAGCATCTCCTCTTGGTAGCTCCGTACTGGCCCAACAGGACGTGGTTCCCGGAACTAGTGCTCCTCGCGACAGCACCTCCTTGGCCCATTCCTCTGAGGCAGGACCTTCTGTCTCAGAGACGGGGCACCCTATGGCACCCGCGTCCAGACCTCTGGAAACTCCATGTCTGGTCCCTGGACGGGACGCGGAGGTTCTAGGTGACCTACCGCAAGCGGTAGTCGACACCATCGCTTCCGCCAGAGCCCCCTCTACGAGACGGCTATATGCGTTGAAGTGGAACCTGTTCGTTGACTGGTGCTCTTCTCGCCGAGAAGACCCCCGGAAATGTTCGATCGGATCTGTGCTATCTTTTCTTCAAGACGGGTTGGAGAGAAGGCTGTCTCCCTCCACCCTCAAGGTATATGTTGTCGCTATCGCCGCAAGCCATGACCTCGTTAATGGTGAGTCCTTAGGCAAGCATGATCTGATCGTCAGGTTCCTGAGGGGAGCGAGGAGACTAAATCCTCCTCGCCCTTCCTCTATACCCTCTTGGGACTTGACTCTGGTGCTGACCGCACTGCAGAGGGCGCCCTTCGAGCCTTTACAGTCAGTAGAGCTTAAGATCTTGTCTCTAAAGACAATACTCCTGATTGCATTGGCCTCAGTTAAGAGGGTAGGGGACCTACAGGCATTTTCGGTCGACGAATCGTGCCTGGAATTCGGGCCGGGTGATTCTCAGGTGACCCTGAGACCCCGGCCTGGATATGTGCCCAAGGTTCCCACTACTCCCTTCCGGGACCAAGTGGTGAGCCTGCAAGCGCTGCCTTCGGAGGAGGCAGACCCAGCCCTAGCTTTGCTCTGTCCCGTCCGTGCTCTCCGGACTTACGTGGACAGAACGCAAAGCTTCAGGACCTCAGAGCAGCTCTTCGTCTGTTACGGAGGACAGCAGAAGGGAAAGGCTGTCTCCAAGCAGAGGATGGCCCACTGGATAGTGGATGCCATCGTCTTGGCGTATGAATCCCAAGACGTGCCCTGCCCGCTCGGGGTTAGAGCTCACTCCACCAGGGGTGTAGCTTCTTCCTGGGCGCTGGCTCGTGGCGCCTCGCTGACAGACATTTGTAGAGCTGCGGGCTGGGCGACACCCAACACGTTCGCTAGGTTTTATAGCCTGCGTGTAGAGCCGGTGGCTTCTCGTGTGCTCGCTTCCCATAGTCAGCTTCACTGAAGTGCCCGTTCTAGTGTCGGCTTGCTGCGCCATTCCCTTCCCCTGGAACGGATACGTGCGCTTATTTTCTCCAGTCGAGTTCCCCAGGATTGGCGAACCCTGTTGAGTCCTCCGCACCCCTCGGCAGTCGGATGTTGCGGAGCGTCCGACGCCAGGTCTGGCACTCGTATGCATTGGTGGAACTTGTGTCAGGCTGGGTTCCGTATGTCGTGACTCCTACGGCGGTCCCATACGTGTATTCTCCACGGTACAGCTCCCTATGGCGAGCTCGTGTCTTTCCCTTGGCAGAATTCCTCTGCCGTCTCAGTACGGTGTCGTCCCCCGCCTGCATTAGGCCCGGGGCCTCCCCTGGGACTTCGTATGTCGAGCTGCCCACGGCCAGCCCATACGTATTCTTTCCACATGGTAACTCCCTCTGGGCATGAAGTCTGCTGAATGGGTCTTGCGGAACAGCAGTATGACTCTTCTGGCGTGAATCTTCCCGCCCGCTTCAGAACGGGGTCTGAGGGGCTCTCGCTGGGCGCTGGAAGTGGTAGTAACTGTGGCGTTTTCCATAGGGATCCCAATTCGTCGGTATTACCGACGTACGTCGTAGTGACCGACTGAAAGGGAACGTCTCGGTTACGTATGGTAACCCTCGTTCCCTGAAGGAGGGAACGGAGACGTACGTCCCGTCGCCACAGTTCCTTCCATCACTGCTTGGCCGGGTCACTGGTTCGGCTCCTCAGTGAAAAACGTCAGTGCGATGCTCTCGCTTCCTGTTTATACCCGCGGCGCGGGGCGGAGCGCGAGATGCAAATCTCGCACGCCAATTGTTCATTGGCCTGTTCTTAAGTTCTCGAAGCTGATAGGGGCTCTCTGAAGTGATCCCAATTCGTCGGTATTACCGACGTACGTCTCCGTTCCCTCCTTCAGGGAACGAGGGTTACCATACGTAACCGAGACGTTATCTTATCTTATCTTATCTTAACTAAACATATTAAGTATTCAGTCCATTTTATCACATATTGAAAATGATAAATGATGTTTTTACGCTCTTTAATGTGACGTGGCAGATCACAGTATATGCAGGGGTGGAAATGGGGGGGTATGCGGGGGGACGGAGTCTGGGGAGTGAATTTCGAGGGGGGACGGAGTTCCAGTTGAAAAAAAAAAAGGTTACATTTTATTTTATTTTTAATTAAAAGGATTTTTATATTTTAGCAACTCAATATTCTACAATATAATAGCCACATATAAACGTAATGTAATGTATAATAATAAAAACGTAGCTGAATATTTTGTGATAAAGGCTGAGCAATGTCAAATTTTGTGATTGGCCAATACCGGCAGACTGCAGCCAATGGAAATGCTTCTCCATTTGTGCGTGCTTGAGGTAAATTATCTGGAATGATGAACTGTGATTTTTGACTGAAAACCCGTTACTTGAACAGCTGCCATGACAGAAACTTTGAAATGATAAAGCTGTGTTTACATACCTGAAATTATCCTGTCTATAAATATAATAATAATACATAAATGGTCATCTAAAAATTATCCGACCGTCTTTCCCCGAAAAGAGCTTGAATTCCCGTTATATCGAGTGAAATCAGATCCAGAAACGCACACTGTATGCATGCGAGATATGCACAAAACACACACAAATGGCAAGCCCATGCTGGTCTAAATTGGAAATGCAATGAAAACACAGGCCAAGCATGTAATGATACCTGGAAAATAAAATAAGGATTAAAAGGGATTTAAGGGAATAAAGGAAAAAATAAGAGATAAGAACGGTAAAAGAAGTTCTAGAGTCTAATTATAGCTTAGCTGTGAGGTAATTCATTAGCTAAACTCTTTGCAAATAGTATTTTATTTAAAATATGCACACATTCACTATTCACTAATATGTCAAAAATGCAAAACGTGTCTTATAACATATTTTAATAAAATATGGCGTAATTACATAAAAAATATGAACAGTTTACATCACTGTATTTTTACTGTGGGTCGTTGAATACATCTATCATAAACAGAATGTTAAGCTACTTCTTTCTCACCACGCACCCCAAAAATGATAAGTCGTTTTTATTGTTATAATAATGATTTTTAGACATGTCAAAAATCAAGTCATATAGCTGTAGGTAGAAATAGTATTTTAATTTTAAAAGTGTTTGTTTTCCAGTAGAATGTTGCCATTTTATATAAATGTATTTAGGCTATTTAAATTATTACAAATTGAGGCAAAAAAAAACCATAAATCCCCCTTAAACTGCACAACTTTACAGTAAAAACATTAATAAAGCTTGTGATATCACGTTTGTTTGAAGAAAGTTACATTACATATTGGGGCGGTACTGGTCCCCTCAATGTGTGGTGGTTACGGCCCTGCTTGTCTTGTGTTTTTAGCGGGCTTAGCTAATCAGGTCAATTAAAGAGAATTATTAATAATTTCCCCTTTTTTATTTATAACAAGGGGTTATCAATGATGCGTAGGCTATATTATTAAACTAACCCAAGACAAAGTGTAGAATTCAGAAAATAATGTTTTTAAATAATAGTACTTTACAAAGCCTTGTTTGTGTAACCTTTTCCCACACAAGTTTGAAATGTTCCAAATGAACCTTTTTTTTATAATGGGTTTGTGTGAGTATTGTTTTAAGTTCACTTGGAATTGATATAGCTTTTATTTATACTGTAATGTTGAATGTCTATCATTAATCAGAAAAAAAATCAGAGACATCAGTAGCAGTTTTCATAAAAATATGCCATTACAACAAATATTTCAAGTATACTCTCTTTAAGTATTTTCTACATAAATTTGGAGAGTAACTGTGAAATTATTACAATATAAAAATATTAAAAACGCAGATGTTGAGTTCGATTAATTAGTTACTTTTTAAATGTATATATATATCATATGTGGTGTAATCGCTCAATCAGTGTTTCAACGGCGGAAAGACGTCAATAAAACAGCTTGTAAACAATGTCACGTAGCATCACATTTACCTCAGAAGTCATTCAGTGTCCACAGCTGTTAGTTCACTAGAGAGATTAACTCTTTCACCAAATATACGCACTTTATTAGCCATATATTCATTATGTTATGTTCACTGTGTATAAATGATTATATTTCAACAACAAATTGGAGTAAAATCATAATTTTATAATTAGATTTAAAAGTTAATGCAAAAACTGCCTTATGTGAAGTTTACATGTTTGCATACTGTGTTATTTAAGTGTTGATTATTATATCTAAAAATAAATAGCAACAGAATTTAGGCTAATAGCTCTGTTGTCAACCTTTAATATTATAGTAATATAATATGCAAGTAAGGGCTCCCTATATAGTTTACAGCAATATCTTTAAAAAAGTTTAGTTATAATTGAATTTAAGGACCACTGTTTATTGAAAAATTAATAAAAAGCATATTTTATATTTAGTTTTCTCCCCCTTGCTGTACCAAACCCATACTGAACCGTGACTTCAAAACCGAGGTACGTACCGAACCTTCAGTTTTGTGTACCGTTACACCCCTAATATATAATGAGTAAGTAAGATATTACTTGTCACTGGCATTATCGCAGTCATAGAGTCAATGCAGTGTTCACCTTCATGTATCTACTCTTCAGCGCAATGGTAACCACAAACTTCAGCATTACTAAAAACTATTTTAAATGTCAATCATAACAGCATTGAACACTAACAGGTCTTTCCCTTCACTAAAGACTTTAACACTTAATTTCAACATTTATTCTCCTTATCCAGACCTATGCAAAGCATGCTGGGAATTAGAAATCCACTGCCTAATTTCCGACGTTATCAAGACAATTTCAAGATAATTTCATTAAGTAACTGAACCCAAGTCATTTAACGCAGAAATTTGAGTTTAAATTACAGACCATATATCAAGTCGATGTAATGATCAACATTATTATGTCAACAGAACTCATGTTATGAAATAATGTTTGGAACTTAAAAGGTTGCATTTATTTAAGTTTTTAGAGTGTACGTACGTACACCAGTTCGTAGTCGTACAAATGAAATTTCATATGCGAATTGACACAAATTCAACACCAATTCTTGTATTAGAGTGTGTTGTAAAAACCAACAGTAATACAGTGCTAAATACATGCAAAGACAAGTCAAAACAACCAATGGAGTAGGAAACTGAAGCTGGATAAATGTAAGGTTTTTCTGTCAGTCAAGTTGATTATGAATTCTACAGTTGAGTTGAGTTGAGATTGAAAGTTTGAATGTCTTTCTGTGTGTTTATCTGTCTGATACAACAGCGAAGTAAATAATAAAATGGGCTGCTGTTCTTGTGACAGGATCATGACTCAGCACTCTGTCCCTGCTGGAAGCTCTTTTAGAGGAGCGATAGTCTCATGTTGTCAAAGTGAGAAGCCCATGAAACTACTTTAAGAGGATAATAAATTTTACCACACAGTAAAATCTTATTGGTTGAATTAACTTACTTTAAAAACGTATTTTTTAAGTGCCCTATTTTAACGATTTGAGCGCATGGCGCAGGTGCACTTAGGGTGTGTCCGAATCCACTTTTGCTAGTTTAACGAGGAAAAAAAAAACGGTCAGCACGCCAGGCGACTGGTCCAACGGTTGTACCCTGTCTTTTAATGAGTCATGGGTGTGTTTTGGGCATAACGTGCAAAAAACCAATCAGAGTCTCATCTCCCATTCCCTTTAAAAGCCAGTTGTGCTTGCACCATGGCGGATTCGCTATTTACAATGTGCGAGCAGAAAGACTGAGAGAGGAATTCTCCAGAGAGGAATCCTTTTATTTTTAATATTTTAAAATGTTTGTGTGATGCTGCACGTCCCTGTGTGTAATAAGTGTGTACGCACGTTGTGTACCCGCCTATAGGCGCATATTACTAACCTACCCTTTAAATAACACAAAAAATACTGCGCTATTGACTTTAGACAGTTCAGTTCTTCAAAATGGCACCAACAGTGCGCCTGAACACACCTCGTTTTCAGACTAGCACACCCATGGGTGAATAGATGGCTAATGTGGTGCTCAGTTATTGTCAATTATTGGAAATATACAGTATAGTTTATAATAATTTTTGATTATATCATAACCTCTAATACTATGGCCAGAGCAGCCTTTAACACCAGCAACTCAATTTAACTGTACATTTTATAAAACTGCCTGTCTTGGACACCTACATTTCTTTGCTCAGTCCTCTATAAATATTCCAAAAGTTGTGCATTGCCCGAGAAAGTGAAGCAGCAGCGACTTGACAGATACTGTTAGCTGCACTCTTGCTGCAATCGTGATTTCACAAGTAAATTAGCTTAGGTTTATCACCCCGGCCCTTAATGCCTTACAGTCAGCCAGGTCTTTTTTATTGTCCTCTGAAAGAGCAATCTCCCACAATAACGCTAATTTCAGATGTTATTAATAGAAACCGCCATCTCCGTCCCTTGTCTTTTCCTTGTAGCAGCCAACTGCAGAGAAGATTATATTTTAATTAGGCTGGATGGGAAACAGCAAGGAGAGCTATTGAGCTGAAAAGTGCAGAGCCAGGAACATGAAATTCTCCTTAAGGTCGTCCTCAGAGTATTGTGGGAACACTTAGCTAAGGCTTTTTGAAAGGGAGGGGGAAGCATGTGCCGTACTCTAGTTTTAAAACATCTTGCTATTCATAACAAATACACACAAATTCCAACTGGCTTTTGCTTAAGCTTGTGAGAAATTGAACAACTGTCATTAAAAAAAAAACTCTCATCAAATCCCTTCATCAGAGTCTAATCACTCTAGACTTGCACTTATGGATTATTTCTACTCATTTATGTTATTGACAAGTGACACTGAATAAATGGAATCAAATCAAAAAGACTGAATGAAATATCCTGTATTAAATGCAAGCATTTAAGTCTGTCCTTCAGGTTGAAGAGGTATTGGCAGTCAGCCGTGAAGGTATTTGAGCATAGCTGGTCCTCACTATTCAGAGGTCCATTCCGGGTGAATAGTTTCAGTGAGCATTTTGTTGTACAAAGCAGCTGAAATATTCTCAGTGAGACTCTTATCGAAACCTGAGTGAATGCTGTTAGGAGTTTTTTTTACAGGTGGTTTTATGTAGTAAAGAAGTTTCAGCTTAGACCACCTCCTGGTTAGTGTAAGTTTGGTACCGGTCAAGCTTTTGGACTGGCATACCCATTAAGGGAGGAGACATGCCAAAACATGAAAATCCTGTCATTAATTCCTCAACCTCATGTCGTTCCAAACCCACAAGACCTTTGTTTATTTTCGGAACACAAATGAAGATATTTTTTTATTTAAATCTGAGAGCTCTCTGACCCCTCCATAGACAGCAAAGTAATTAACACGTTCAAGGCCCAGAAAGGCAGTAAAAACATTGATAAAATAGTCCATGTGACTCCAGTGGTTCAGCCTTAATTTTATGAAGCGACGAGAATACTTTTTGTCCGCAAAAACAAACAAAAAGAACAACTTTGTTCAACAATTTCTTCTCGTCTGTGTCAGAAAAAGTTCCTGGGACAAATTCTTCTATGGGTAATTTCAGTGGAGCTTTAGCAAGACAAACCAGGAAAGGGATTGTAAATCTTTAATACATCCATGTTGTTTCTAGTATAAATGCTAAAAGTTAGCGAACACAGATTCAAGTGCTTGGCTAATGCACTGCCAACATGCAGTCCAGTTGAACATACTTGGCTCTTGAGTTAGTCTAATGGTACTAAGAAAAAATGCTCTTCTTAGTAATTTTTGTCTTGTTTCTAGTCTAAATATGTAAACATTCTTAAATCAAGATGCATTTACTAGATTTTCAACAAAATAAGAAGAGCATTTTTTTTGCTCTCTCAGTCAGGTATGAAGCTCATTCATTATGCAGCTCGTTGTGCAGCTCATCATGCGGGCTATTATGTTCTAGTGTGCTCTCAGGTGATCTCCATCAATATTCATTAGATATCACGCCTCCTCGCATACTGGCTTTTTGAAGAAAAACTGTCTTACAAATTTTAAATCAGTGTATTGTTTTATGTGAATGAGTAGGCTCAATCATTCTCACATCAGTTTGAAGCAAAAACTCAATGAAAATACACCATGGAGTCAAAAGTCTTGTGAACACAAATCTATTGTGTGTTTTGAGGCCTTAATTAAAAAAAAAATTTGTTTGTTTTTTCAAAAATCATGCATAAACATTTTTCTCTCAAAAATACAAGCATGTACATACATGTTGCTTAGATATTATGGTAGCCCAGTTTTTGCTGAATACAGTGTAATTACACAAAAAAAACACAAATGTAAGAGCATGTCAAAACTTCTAAAGGGCCCCAAAACAGCTCAGACTCCAGAGGGTTAAGGGGGCGATAGAGTTACATTCAAATAACGCTGACATTTAAAGAAGATGTAAAATACAGGTTATGTGTGATAAACTTCCTTATTCTGTAAAACAGATCTTTTGTATGTACTTTGTTAAATATAAAGCTGGTTTACTCAAGATGCCTTCAAATGAGCTTGATGAGCATAACCTCATTATATATGCAGATTTATCTCATTAACATTTGGATATTAAATTTGAATAAAACAGCTACAATAAAGATAACTTGCTAGCTTAGCTGATTACCTTAAAAGTCCATAGATATTGGTATCAGTTCATACTGCATTTAACACTTTCTCTGACATGCACAGTATTTGTTGTGTTATTTAAAAGGCGTGTTAGTAATATGCGCCTATAGGTGGGTGCACAACGCGCGTACACTCTGCTTATTACACACACAGGGACGCGCAGCAGTACACAAACATTTTTAAATATAAAAAAATATAAGGAATCCTCTCTGGAAAAGCATTCAGTATTCTGCTCGCCATTTTTTTTTTTTCGTCATTAAACTAGCAAAAGTGGATTCGCCCTAAGTGCACCTGCGCCATGCACTTCCGATTATGCGCTCAGATCTTTAAAATAGGGCCCATTGCTGGATGACACAAGCTCTTCACACAGAGCCACATCAGGGCCTTCAAGAAAATAAGCCACTTGACCTTCTTGACTCTCTGGTACTCTTAGCATCTCTGATGTCATTTTATATAATCATTTCTCATTGTACCGTGTCTCCAACCGTGGGTTTTTACCTTTCATTTAACATCACCTTTTATTTAACATCGACTCATACATCATTAACATGATTTATCCATATTCATTTAATCCAGATCATTACAATCAGAAAAGTTACTACTAAAAATCTGCTATAACCCAGTTGTCGGCACCGACTAATATCTGTAGGGACATCTCATTTCACATTTGCAGTGGCTGCAGGAAGCTACAAGGCTCAATTATTCCCTTACTAGTCATTAAACGACATTAAAGTTAGTTACATTAAGAAACCATTTCCTCTAGTCAGTGGTGTACTGTGTTATAGAGGTGTTATACATGGAGTGGCAATGATCTACCAAAATGTGTGCTCCAATTATTCAAAATGACTCAAACAAACTCTCTAACTTCAGGTAAAACCACAAAATAAAATGCAACCAAAATACCACCCTTAAGGCAGTGGTTCCCAACCACGTTCCTGGAGGACCCCCAACAGTGCACATTTTGGATGTGTCCTTTGTCTGACACACCCACATCAGGTCTTGGAGTAGCTACTAATGAGCTGATGACCTGAATCAGGTGTGTTTGATTGAGGA
Source organism: Gobio gobio (assembly GCF_949357685.1). Classification (NCBI taxonomy): domain Eukaryota; kingdom Metazoa; phylum Chordata; class Actinopteri; order Cypriniformes; family Gobionidae; genus Gobio; species Gobio gobio. The sequence goes on from NC_137114.1 coordinate 14,847,375, forward strand.
GACATGCAAAATGTGCACTGTTGGGGGTCCTCCAGGAACGTGGTTGGGAACCACTGCCTTAAGGTACAGACACATTTTCCATTGTTTCAAAGGTTCATCATCTCAATAGGAATTCACACTATCTGGAATTTTATGTGAAGGTGAAAGATTTTCCCACATCTGTTGTCAAACTGATGAAGATGTTTTCTTTATTTGATGGTGTTTTTTCTATTTGTATGTGTTTTCTTAAATTGCAGCACTTTAAACTCTGGTGCTGTGTAATATCATTGCTATCAAAGTTCCTTGATTATTACGCAGGAATGAGAGTATAGTTCCTAGCCATATCGGCCTAGAAAATTGCAACTTTTCATTTTCTGTTGGTCTTAGTACACGATGTAACTACAGTAGGGTCAAGTTTTAAATTTGAAAAATATTGAAACTTTTTGGTAATTTTTTTGAGCGAGATGCTAACGGTCTAATCAGATTCAATTATCTATGCTAAGCTATGCTAAAAGTGCTACCGCCAGACCCGGAGATCAGCTGAATGGATTCGAAAACAGTAAAACGTACTCGGTTACTGATGTAACCTCGGTTCCCCTAGATACGGAACGAGTACTGCGTCGTTCGTCTTATTAATATAAATAAGACAAGACGCTATGGGGAAAACTCCTTTTTCTCCGATTCTGAAGGCTTTATACAACCACGCAGTGAATACGATTGGTTCAGAAAGTTCAAGAAATTGAACCAATGACGGCGCGGCATGCGCGAGCCAATGGTGAGCGAGCCCGCCGAAATGGGCGGAGACTCGGGCTATAAAAGTGGCCGTTTCACCATGGCAAATTGTTTGGTTTCAGCTGAAGCGATGCATGAGGCGTCTTTGCGCGTAGCACGGCCACTTACGCAGTACTCGTTCCGTATCTAAGGGAAATGCGGTTACATTAGTAACCGAGTACGTTCCCTTGCGATACTACATGAGTACTGCGTTGTTCGTCTTATTAAATAAGACAAGACGCTATGGGGATAATACAATCACGCAGTGCTATGTAAAATGACGACTAAATACAGTGGGAATATATCATAAGTCATACATCAAAACCCCATCACCAGGACCTCTAAGGGCCTAGTTTATGAACATAAGTGCAATAGTTTATGCAGAAAGGACCTGCAATTGATGCACAGGGACCTCTATATTATAAAATCTAACAAATGTGGACGGTGAGGCACAGCCGGCCGCCGCACAGATGTCATCAATGGAAACGCCAGATGACCACGCCCATGAGGAGGCCATGCCCCTCGTGGAGTGTGCTCTGACTCCCAAGGGACATTGAAGGCCCAAGGAGGAGTATGCAAGAGCAATGGCATCTACAATCCATCTAGATAGTCTAGGCTTTGTGACCGGAAGACCTTTCATGTGGCCACCAAAGCAAACAAAGAGCTGCTCCGCCTGTCGAAAAGAGGTGGAGCGATCAATGTACGTCCTCAGGGCTCTGACAGGACAGAGAAGGTTCATCTCCTGTTCATCCTGAGAAGAAGGAAGGGTGGAGAGAACTACCATCTGTGCCCTAAAAGGGGTAGATAGTATTTTCGGAACGTATCCATGTCTAGGTTTCAGGACGACCTTAGAGTCGTTAACCCCAAACTCAAGACACAAGGGGCTCACAGAGAGCGCCTGTAAGTCTCCCACGCGCTTAACCGATGCCAACATTAGCAGCAAAGCGGTTTTTAGCATCAGGGGTCGAAGGTCAGCAGTCTGGATAGGTCCAAATGGAGGACTTTTAAGGCCCCTGAGAACCACAGACAGGTCACGGGTAGGGACTGTGAGGGGACAAGGAGGGTTTAGCCTCCTGGAGCCCTATAGGAAGTGAACAACAAGATTGTTTCTTCCTAGAGACTGCCCTGGAGCGTCTGAAGCTGCTATAGCCGCAACATAGACTTTAAGAGTAGAGGGAGAACGGCCTCAATTTCTATAACTTTTTGAACCAATCAACGTGCAGTATTCACTGTGTGATTATAAAGGCTTCAGAATCGGAGAAAAAGGAGTTTTCCCTGTAGCGTCTTGTCTTATTTATATTAATAAGACGAACGACGCAGTACTCGTGTAGTATCGCAAGGGAACTCGACTGTTTAACTCTAAGGGAGTTGGAAAATGAGCCTATTTTCAAAAAAAGTGGAGTGTTCCTTTAAAGCCATATCAGTCTAAACTTCTGAGATATGGTTTTCTGAGCGCACAAATCCAAAGCAGTTCTCGTTCACGTCTTCTTGCACTTAAACTGTCAAAAACACACAAGGTTATGTAAAAAACACACATGGTTCACATAAACACAGTTGGTTATGTCTGTGAACGTAAGCAGCAAGTAAAGAAATCACATGTGGATGTTAGATCTGTTTATTAAAGTGAAAGCAGTGTAATATACAGTACCTATTGCTATATATGCTGTTATTATGAATCGAACAACAGAAGAAAAACAAAATCACTCACTGCTCTTGATTGAATAACTTAGTTGCTTTGATAAGAATACATTTCTTACTTGAATGATGCTGTTAAATGCTCTGGCGAGGAGATAAACATGGCGGACTGTGTACAGCTCACTCAGGGCTGGGTCTATGCTAATAGGACAGAGTCCGCCAGCAGTCGTGGGTGGAGCCTAAGCTGTTGTGACATCACAAAAGCTAGATTCTGCAAATGGCTTGTTCTGAGACACTGCTTATGATTTATGGAGATTTAAAAAAAATAAATTTTTACTATTATAGGGTGGTTATGTACACACACTGCCAACACACATTTATGTTCAAACACCATGTAAAGGAATTTTGCATAATAGGTTTTCCATTAAAGGGTAAGTTCACCCAAAAATGAAAATTCTGTCATTAATTACTTACCCTCATGTCGTTGGACACCCGTAAGACCTCCGTTGATCTTCAGACACAAATGAAGATATTTTAGTTGAAATCTGATGGCTCTGAAAGGCCTCCATTGGCACAATGGCACGGTTCATTCTCAAGACCCTTAAAAGTCGATTCAGCAGTTTGGATCGCCAAATTTCAGCAGTTTGGTGGTTTGACACGCGATCCGAATCATGATTCGACTCACTGATTCATAACGCTTCGAAACTTCATGAGGCCGTGTTTTGAAATCGTCATCACTATATAAGTCGTTATTTAGGGTTATTTTGCGCACAAAAACTATTCTCGCTGATTCATAAAGTTATTTTAGAACCACTGAAGTGAGATGGACTTTGTAACGACGTCTTTAGTACCTTTTAAGGGTCTTGAGAGTGAACCGTGTCATTTTGCCAATGGAGGCCTTTCAGAGATTTCAACTAAAATATGTTCATTTGTGTTCTGAAGATGAACGGAGGTCTTACGGGTGTTGAATGACATGAGGGTAAGTAATTAATGACAGAATTTTCATTTTTGGGTGAACTAACCCTTTAAAGGTTGTGAAGTACTTGTTAAAAAGAAGAACCTACTCTGAGAGAGTGTGATTTAGATGCAGCCGTGTTACACTATGTAGTGAATTGGTTTGTACGAAACAGTTGAATGAATGATTCAGTGACTCACCGATAAGAGTTGGTTGTCTGTTGTGATTGGTCCAGTGTTTACAACGCATGTTGGAAACCAAACGCTCATTACCATATCTAAATTAAAGTTCAGAAGGCTTCCTCAGCACTTAAACAGTTATACAAACAATAACGATGGCATCGGTTTTATGTATCAATTCCTGCCCAAGTCCTCATCCTTTGGAAGTGCATGCAAAGTGGATTTGCAGAGCTGAAAACAGTGTCTTCTTGACATGTCCACAACACAAACCAAACTCTTCCGGGCCTGAGCTACAACTACAGTGTTTGAGGACAAACATACATAGGTTCAGTTCAGAATTGGTTTCTTCTTTTGGGATACAATAACTCCATTTCTTGTGCACTTTAAACTTACACACTACGTGAAAGGAAATATATATATAAAAAAACATAATAGAGCACTTTAACGTCAGTTTTTTACAACTTATTTGAAAATGTTGTTAGAATTGGACCTCTCACACATAAGGCAAGAAATATTCCTCTGAGCCACCAACTTGGTTAGGGAGTTGAGTTCTATAAAACTGAAATCCTAGAATCAGCCCTGCATTGAACACAGAATTTGACACGACAGTGATGTGTCAAACATGTCGGATGGATTTGGCAGCTCGCAGCTCTCTGCAGATCAATAAACGCTAGCAGCTGTAAGCCCCACCATTGAGAGTTTCCTCTCACATCCATCTGTAACCTGACAGGCAGAGTGCATCCTGCTATCTCATCTCAGCCAGCTCTCTTCTTTAGTTCTCCTGTTCTTATCACCCATTATTATCGGCCCTTTCCACCCTTTTTTTATGCTCTCTCTATTGTTTTGTGGATGGCTTCTATTCCCCCTTTTGACTTCTTTTCCCCATTCTGTTTATTGCCTGTCTTTTCAACAGGATCTCATCTTCTTCTCCATCTCAGTCAATTGTTCTCTTTCAGAAGGTTTAACTGTTTTGCTTGCTTGAACTTGACTTGACTTGCACTGAATTCTATAAAGTGTTCAGGACAGTGTCATAATCTCCACAGCTCACCAATGAATCATGTCAGTCCTTTTAAGGTGCTTAGAGATTAAAGAGTTTTGCTGAACAGCATTATTGTTTGCTCTGCATGTGCCATTATTTGTTTCTGTGACTGTGTGCTGAGAAAATACTTGCGTCAAACATTCAGCATGAATAAGCGGTTAGCACAGTCATGTAACAGCAGTCATGAGGGAAGAATTGGGCCTGGTAATCTAATTTCCTGTTCCTGTACATCTGTCCCAATTCCATTATGATTTAGCAGGTGAGGGAGAGAATTGGCGCTAGAGCCAAATCACGTCACGTGTCAACTAGCTTTCATTTATGGTGGTTCTCACACTGTAAGTGAAAATATGCTGCTGGTAACATGATGAGCTATTGCTGCCAGATCTGAGGATTTAAAATGGCTCTAAATTGGTGTTGATATTGTCAAACTGAATCAGGAATATGAGGCATATTAAAGGGGACATATTATGCCCCTTTTAACAAGATGTAATATAAATCTCTGGTGTCCACATAATGTGTCTGTGAAGTTTCAGCTCAAAATACCCCCAGATAATTTATTATAGCGTGTCAAATTTGCCACTTTTTGGATGTAAACAAAAACGCCCATTTTTGTGTGTCCCTTTAAATGCAAATGAGCTTGAGGGCGGAGTCTTTACATGAGCTTCGGATACTCTGTCAACAACAAAACAGGCAAATCTCACTCAGCCAAAATGTCAGAAATAACCAGTTGTGGAGTTCAGCCTAACATGTTTGAACCGGAATCGCACACAGATGGAGAAACTTTTAGTCGTCTGCACCTGTACATTTCTGAATGGTTAGTGGATACATTTATGTAACGTTAGTTGTGGACTTATGTTGATTCAACTCATGGACTAGCATACCTTAATGTTAATCTATAAATTGTTGTATAGGTGCTCGTGTGGGAACGTAACACGTCCGTCACCCGACTTTACGAAGCATAATAAATGTGCGTTTATGAATTACGCAGACGGGGAGTGTTTTCGGGATAAAACTACCGACATAGCTCTAGTCTCTGTGAATACAGTCAGAGACTGTGGTAACTTTAGCTATACAGCATTCTAGAAAGATCATTCAGAAAGGAAATTTGCAAACATTCACAAAATATGAAGTAGGGGAGCGCGGGGCACAAGCGAGGGTTAGTTTGTAACACACATGGTTTAACACTTTCCACACATGCCAGGATGATGAAACTTGTAAAGTGTATTTACTAGTTGCCATATCAACATTATTTAGAGAAAAAACTGTGTCAAAATTAAAAAATCTTTGGAAGATATCACTGAACATTTAATCATAGCCAAAGTAAATTTCTTACTTAAGTTTATTTTTAATCTCTGTTTTTTGTGTTTATTTAAAATGACAAATCTGATATTATTTTAATCTTATATCTGTTATTTAACAGTTGAGATAATTTGTTAATGCTGATCTAACCAGCAGAAGACACGAGCCGGGGTTAAATCCCAGTTGTGCAGGCAGGGCATGTTGTCACAATGAGCCCCTATTAGAACTACGCTATTATATTCTATACTTTTATAAATTCTATTGAGAAACCATCAGAAAAAGGTGAAAAAATAGTTTTTTTTTTTAACTATGATGTATAGCTGTGTTTTGAGGTGTGTTTGTTGTCAAGTATACACCCTATTAATGAAACAAAACCACACAATTGTACTAGACATGTGGAATTAACGTGGGGGAAAATAAATACCCTGAACCACAAGTGGATTTACGCAAACTGAGAAAGTCAAAAAGCGGTAGGTTGTGCCCCTCTCCTCTAATTGAAGAAAAAAGGTGTTTGATTGTGACGTATACACAGATTTTCAAACTTTTTTACACATTTACCTCAAAATGATGGGACCTATCTACTCATCATGTAGCTATGTGAGAGAGGGAAGCAGGAATATTTCCTGATCAAAAATGTAGGGGTGTAGTTTAAATCATTCTCAGCTAATGGACTAAAACATGCACTGTTTCGTTTGTGACATTTTTTACATTAAGGTACATGTCATGTTATCACTTAGAAACAAATGTGAAATTCACTTTTTACATGAAATATTTGTTCTTGTATCTGTCCATGTCGTTATTTCCTGAGCAACACGTACAAGCTTTAAAGGTGGGCCGTTCCTTTGACACCTCTGATCAAAGCAGAGTCGTGTGCATTTACTTTTTATTATGTTGGGATAAGCTGGCAGTAGCTCAGGCTTTTCAAATCATCTATTTTAGCTCAACACAAATCCAAGAATCTTTGCCTTTATCTTGAGCCTAAGGATAGTCCTGCATTATCATTAGTGAGGCACTGCCATGGTGTACCTTTTTTTAGAAAACCACTCTCTGGCTTTTCTCTTCCTTTCAAAAGAAAATGATTAAGGTAGGCTAGAGCTCAGGTAAAACAGCGGGTATTCCGCAAGAGGCTAATACACATTAATCTCCTGGCTAAATGCAGACAAAAGAAAAATTCATAGAGTAGAATTAATCTAACCCAAAGCCTTAAAGAATGTCCGATTTTTGCTAATTAAATTTTGAAGGGAGACACTGGGAACAGTCCTGTTCCTTTTGACCTTATTTAATTCACCAACATCCACTTGGACTAAAATGAACCCTTTGTCTTTGAGACTGATAACCTTCTGCTTTTCTTTGGAGAGCTGTAATGTGCTTATCTTCTAAAGGACACCCAAGAGCGCAAGTCCTGGACGTTCTGCTTTTGACGGAGTAAAGTAAGAAAGACTTTGTCTCTAGGCAATGCACTGGCCCAAATTTGTTATGTCCTAAAAACAAGTATTTAGGTTAGAGAGATCAGAGTGAAAGAATCTCACAATGCCTTGCTGTATTCCTTATTTATAGTTTATCCTCATTACACAAAGCCAATTCAATGCACTTGCAGCACTTTTGTGCGCAGTATTTGCAGACATTGCTCAATAAAGTAATAAACTAATAACATTACAAAAATATAGAAATGAAATAAAATTCAAAATATGAACATAAACTATAGTGTATCAATACTAACTAATACTAAATACTAATAACGCTGAAAAGAAGATGACAAAGGTTATTTGTTAGTTGTCTCAGAAGTACAGTTTAATAAAAAAAAAAATTAAATCCCTATGGGAAATATACTCCTGGAACCAAGGCTGCTGAAAAAAATTGATTCATTATTAGCAGATTGTTAACAATAAATTATACATTACAAGGGGGATACCAAGAAAAAAAGTGAGTATTCGGGAGGTCATGTGATCACATGATTCAGGAGGTGACATATTCTATCACATTGCAATTAGCAATCAGTGGTTTATGATTAAATGCATTTTTGATAAGATGCATGGATCATTTTTATGGTTGGGTGTTGGTGGTGGTCTTACATTGATGGGTTCTGTCCGACCAGCACATTTATGGACCCCTTTGGGAATTTGTGCTGCCATTCACCCCATTATAAACAATGAAGGAATCAAAAAATGAAGGGAAATGCATAGTCAAAGTGATGCTCGTTGACAGTAGAGGTTCATAAAACATACTTATTGCTGGTCTCTTGCTGGTCTACTGATGAAATACATAATGATATAGAGAATGCTGAGTATTTCATTCCATTTCATTTTATGATGCCTCCTCTGCTCTATCTGGGGGCCGGTGACTGCCGTGAGCGAGTTCTTGGGTTCCAGCCGTCACCTGAGAGTTGATGAATTTGGATAAATAAAATATTATACATGGTCATCCACATAGGCTATGGCTGAAATTGCATGATCTATTCTACATTAAGGTTCCTCACTACATCTGGGAACTGAGGAGACCAGTTGCTGGAGTTTGGGGAGATTAATGCTGTAAAAAAGCAAGGAGAAGTTAAAAAATAGAAGAAAAAAAAATATCAGATTAGCTCAGATTAGCTACTTCAGCTCAAGAACAGTGTGTAGAGCTTCATGGAATGGGTTTCCATGGCCGAGCAGCTCATCCAAGCCTTACATCAACAAGTGCAATGCAAAGCGTGGGATGGGCCACCACTGGACTCTAGATCAGAGGAGATGTGTTCTCTGGAGTGACAAATCACGCTTCTCTGTCTGGCAATCCGATGGACGAGTCTGGGTTTGGTGAGTGCCAGGAGAACGGTACTTGTCTGACTGCATTGTGCCAAGTGTAAAGTCTGGTGGAGGGAGGATTATGGTGCGCGTTGTTTTTCAGGGATTGGGCTTGGCCCCTTAGTTCCAGGGAAAGGAACTCTTAATGCTTCAGCATGTTGGACAATTTCATGCTCCCAACTTTGTGGGAACAGTTTTGTAATGGCCCCTTCCTGTTCCAACATGACTGCGCACCAGTGCACAACGCAAGGTCCATAAACACATGGATGAATCCTGACCTGAACCCGACAGAACACCTTTGGGATGAATTAGAGCGGAGACTGAGAGCCAGGCCTTCTCGTCCAACATCGGTGCCTGACCTCACAAATGCGCTTCTAGAAGAACGGTCAAAAATTCCCCTGGCCCCTCCCCTAACACTATCATAACTAGAGCACATTCGCATCAGTTCCCCCGCTCGATTGCGAGTTACTGTCACTACCGTTAGTTACTACAGCCTACAACTTACAAAACAGCTTACACACAAAAAAAGCATATCAATAAGAGGTGGATTCATTTTGTGAACATCTACCTTAATGGAGAGCTGAGGATCACCACCAATACCTGCCTCTGTAGTGACTTTACACCGGATAGTTTTACAAACTTTTAACTGGGTACTAGGATTCACTGATAATCCGCTGCAGAATGGGGCCCGAACTGATTATCTCCCGCACCGGCCTTCATCCTCCCATCCCGCCGACATCTGGTGCCATCGTGAGCTGTACGAGAGTGTTGTCATGTGTGCTCTTAGTCTTACGGCAGCTTTCCCTCGAGTGGGCGTGGATTCAGCCCCGACGGCGGACACGCCCCCAGCGTTTGAGAGCAGAGAATGCTATTTATTTTTTCAAGATTTTGATAAGCTATTTTTATTTACTTGGTGGATTTTTTTATGATTCAAATTTGGCTGGGTGGTTAATAACACATTTGTCTGTGGTGTGACAAACTCAGAACACATATTCAATTTTGACTTTACAGGGACTTTAAAGTTCATGTGAATGTAAAAGAAAGCATCCCAAAACTGTTGCCAATATAGTGTGTGTATATATATATATATATATATATATATATTAAATTATATTATATTACATTATATACACACACCAAAAAAAATCTGAAATTATGTAATAAATCCAAACATACAAACTCTCAAACTCTTCGTCAAGACCATTAATTGATCATGTATGTAAAGCATAAATCAAAAATGCAATTTAAAAGCAATTTGTTAATATCACAACCTCTTTGAGTTTTTTTGTTTTGTTTTTTTGACTGCTTCAATGCCAATATACATGTATTGCAAAGTAGAAATCGACTGTCTCAATTTAAAATTAAAAAATTGTGCTACTGGACTTCTAGGGTCATGATGCCTGATGGCACTTCGATGTTCGGCAATACAAGATTTAAGCTGTCTGCTTGTTTTGCCCATGTAACAAAGGCCACAAGGGAAATCGTTCGTCGGATCTTAATTTTTCCTATACAGGGATGATTGAAAGTTTGTGTTTTATACAAAAAATGCATTGTTGACAACCTCCACACTTATAATTGCCAAAAGGTAAACTCTAAATAAAGATGGTTCTTTAAAGGTTCTTTACATGTATAGCATCAGTTCTATTTAGAACTGTATCATCCTGAAGAACCCTTTATATGCTGAAATGGTTCTTTGTGTTAGAGTTTAGGGTTCTTTGTTTTTCAAATCTTTAACTGTCAAAGCCACTTCATTAGTGATTATCTGGATCTCAGCTCTACAACGACACAGACTGTCAACACACTCTCAACAGGTAAATCATTTCTTTCTTAAAATGAATATACAACTGTATATGTAACTGGTTTCCTACCAATCATGTATTTTTCTCTTTTTTAGTTTAATAGAACATGTAAGTGTGAGCAGCACTGTTCAGTCAAAGATACTCATCTACCCTACTCCACAAAGTGAGTAAAAGAGATATTGAATTTATGATCCATGTTGTTTTTAAATTATCACGTTATGCCTAAACATAACCGGTCACAAAAAAACAATAAAGCTATCCCATGACTGTATATAATTTTTTCCTTTTAACATGGTGAAGGGATCACATACTGTACATTTTTGCTAATTTTGGCCTTCAAAAACATAATTGTTTTTACATAATCAAATACAGACACAAACTCTAAACCCGATACTGTCATATCCCATAACCTCATCATCTGCAGAGAGAAACTCAGAATACACACATAATGAAGGACGTAAAGACATCATAGAGGACTGTGAAGATATTTCACTGGTCTTCAGTATATCTATATAATCTTCAGCATCAATTGTTGTTTATTAAGGTATTCAGCTAACAACTGTTGTTAGAGCACTGTCATTATTGCTACAATTTGCCATGTCAATAAAAAATAAAAGTACCTAATTGACAACATGCTGGGGTTTATTTAGTTTTTTATGTAAAAGTAAAACCCAAACAGAGGCAGAAAGATATTTTAAGAACAGGCAGATAGATGCCGAACCTAACTAATATTATTATTATTATGAGGATGCTTATGCTTAGTATTTCTGAATTATAACTTCAATGTTTTTTGCCAATGAAGAATATTGGATAAAGCAAATAACTCGCTGTTCTTTACAATTATATCTCTTGACCAGGCAATCTTGTTGAGAAGAACAAGTTTGTGCTTCAGCAGATGTACGATTCCTTGTACGATCTCTGCCTGAATCTGTCTGCCAAGATCTCTGCTTGATGTGGATAATCCTCGCCTCTGCTACAGGTTCTACAAATACAGGAGAGGAACGTTGTCTGATACAGGACTCTAGCTGCTCAACAGTCATGGGTCTTTGACGTATTTTTCATTTCATGATGCACCAAATGTTTGCAATTGGTGAAAGCGTTGAGCGTTAAGCACGAAAGCCACTACGAAGCCATGCTGTTAGATGCAGTATGCAGTAAAGCATTGTCTTGCTAAATATGCAAGGCCTTTACTGAAAAAGGTGACCTCTGGATGGAAGCATAAGTTTCCTGATGTGCAAGCTGTTCATTCCATAGGCACTAATGCACCCCCATACCATCAGAGATGCAGGACTTTGAATGCAGTGCTGATAACGAGCCGGATGGTCCCTCTCCTCTTTAGCCCGGAGGACACAGCGTCCATGGTTTTCAAAAATAATTTTAAAGTCTGACCACAGGATTATACAGAATTTACTGCATACTGCATCTAACAGCATGGCTTTGTAGTAGAGTCCGGGTGCTTAACGCTTTCACCAATTGCAAACATTTGGTGCATCATGAAATGAAAAATACGACAAAGACCCATGACTGTTGAGCAGCTAGTGTCCTGTATCAGACATGAATGGGACAACATTCCTCCCCTGTATTTGTAGAATCTCTGGCAGAGACGAGGATTTTGCCTGGACACACCCCGGAGAATACGGTGGCATTTCTGGATCATGTTCACATACACTCACCTAGAGGATTATTAGGAACACCATATTAATACTGTGTTTGACCCCCTTTCGCCTTCAGAACTGCCTTAATTCTACGTGGCATTGATTCAACAAGGTGCTGAAAGCATTCTTTAGAAATGTTGGCCCATATTGATAGGATAGCATCTTGCAGTTGATGGAGATTTGTGGGATGCACATCCAGGGCACGAAGCTCCCATTCCACCACATCCCAAAGATGCTCTATTGGGTTGAGATCTGGTGACTGTGGGGGCCATTTTAGTCCAGTGAACTCATTGTCATGTTCAAGAAACCAATTTGAAATGATTCAAGCTTTGTGACGGTGCATTATCCTGCTGGAAGTAGCCATCAGAGGATGGGTACATGGTGGTCATAAAGGGGTGGACATGGTCAGAAACAATGCTCAGGTAGGCCGTGACATTTAAACGATGCCCAATTGGTACTAAGGGGCCTAAAGTGTGCCAAGAAAACATCCCCCACACCATTACACCACCACCACCAGCCTGCACAGTGGTAACAAGGCATGATGGATCCATGTTCTCATTCTGTTTATGCCAAATTCTTACTCTACCATCTGAATGTCTCAACAGAAACCGAGACTCATCAGACCAGGCAACATTTTTCCAGTCTTCAACTGTCCAATTTTGGTGAGCTTGTGCAAATTGTAGCCTCTTTTTCCTATTTGTAGTGGAAATGAGTGGTACCCGGTGGGGTCTTCTGCTGTTGTAGCCCATCCGCCTCAAGGTTGTGTGTGTTGTGGCTTCACAAATGCTTTGTATAGCAGTACCTCGGTTGTAGCGAGTGGTTATTTCAGTCAAAGTTGCTCTTCTATCAGCTTGAATCAGTCGGCCCATTCTCCTCTGACCTCTAGCATCAACAAGGCATTTTCGCCCACAGGACTGCCGCATACTGGATGTTTTTCCCTTTTCACATCATTCTTTGTAAACCCTAGAAATGGTTGTGCGTGAAAATCCCAGTAACTGAGCAGATTATGAAATACTCAGACCGGCCCGTCTGGCACCAACAACCATGCCACGCTCAAAATTGCTTAAATCACCTTTCTTTCCCATTCTGACATTCAGTTTGGAGTTCAGGAGATTGTCTTGACCAGGACCACACCCCTAAATGCATTGAAGCAACTGCCATGTGATTGGTTGATTAGATCATTGCACTAATGAGAAATTGAACTGGTGTTCCTAATAATCCTTTAGGTGAGTGTATGGCTTCTTCTTTGCATGATAGAGCTTTAACCTGCATTTGTAAATGGCACAGCGAACTGTGTACACAGATAATAATTTCTGGATGCGTTTTTTTGAGTCTCATTTTCTGATTTCCATCACAGAATTATGCCTGTTTTTAATGCAGTGCTGCCTGAGGGCCTGAAGATCACGGGCATCCAATATTGATTTTCACCCTTGTTCACTCTTGCGCACAGATATTTCTCCAGATCCTCTGAATCTTTTGATGATATTATGTACTGTAGATGATGAGATATTCAAAGTCATTGCAATTTTACGTTGAGAAATAATATTCTGAAATTGTTCCATAATTTGTAAATGCAGTTTTTGACAGATTGGTGAAATCCTTACTTCTGAGAGACTTTGCCTCTCTTAGGCCACATCCACATGAAGCCAGAGCTTTCCCTATCCAATCTTTTTTTTCCCTCGTCTCAAGAATGATCTGCGTACACATGAAACCACTGAAGCCGACTCAGAACGATAATAGTATACATGTCAGGCCAGTATGTGGTGCTGTAATTTTGCCACAGAAATACACAAAAAATGGAGAAGAAGAATTGTGTCTAGAAGGGGTACAGCAACGGTTGGAAGTGAGGCAAAATCTCACAATAAAATAACAATAAATAAATTTGCTACTTACCAGATGTTTTATTAACGCCTAGTACAACTACCCCAACCCTAAACCTACCCTTACAATAATGCAAATACAGTAATTAAATGACGAAATATTGATTAGTGCAAGCCAAGTGCCCGTAGTTTTATCCCTTCTAGTCTTTACCGTGCGGGACGTGGTGTGATGACATCACCGTTTCACAAAATATACGGATTGGCTGTACACACGAAAACGCAAGGGTGTCGGTTTCAGATTTATCCACTCTGGTGGACCCGGTTTGAAAAAATACTGGTTTCGGGCTCCTAAAACGCCGGATCCATCTGGCTGAAATGCTAATACGATACAAAAATTTTACGTGTACAGCTAAACGCGTCTCTGTGTGGACGGGTAAGATAGTCTTTTTTATACCCAATCATGTTACTGACCTGTTGCCAATTAACCTAATTAGTTGTTTTCTCCAGCTGTTTCTTTTTAGTAACATTTTTCCAGTCATTTGTTTCCCCCGTCCCAATTCAAAATGACCTTATTTTTTGCATAAAATGGTACGTTTCCTCAGTTTAAACATTTGATATGTTTTCTATGTTGTATTGTGAATAACATATGATATTTGCAAATCATTTAATTCTGTTTTTATTTACATTTTACACAGTATCCCACTTTTTTTTTGAATTGGGGTTGTATTTTCTTGTAAAAATGGACTCAAATAATCTATTTTATTTACAACTTTGACGAAAAAAAATTCCAAAATTGTGAAAACAGGACAATCTGTGTTCTTACCTACCCAACAGGTTAATGCACTACTTTGCGCCTCAGTTTCTCCTAAACACATATTTAATGCCATGTTGGCATTGCCTTGAAGTTCCTCTCTGCTCTAACATTAGCGGGTCGAGGCATATTGGATCAGTCCTCTGCACTCGCCAAGCAAAGTGTGATACTGTGCATAATTCACGCAGAGGGGGGCCGAGAAGGGCATCGATTTTCATGCTTTTGAAAGATTAGTCTGCTGGTCTTGTAAATACACTATTTTAAAAGAATATGGCAGCTTCCTGGCACTGTGGTTCGGATGAGAAATAAAATGACAACGGATCAGCAGTGGGAAACCATGTGGAATGGTTTTAATAGTCATATTTATTAGAAAAATGTTCCTGAAATATATAATTTAAAGAAATATGTGATCAGCAATGTGATATTTATATTTTCAGGGTGTTGAGAAATATGACAAACGGGTCAGACGTTAAATAAAAAAGAAATTGCAAATAATAAATATAAATTCAGGGTAAAGATTAGAGCTCACTTATTTCAAGTTCCACACGGCAGTAAATTGCTCTTTAAACCTTCTTTAAAGTTCAGAATTATATGTTGGTTGAAGGCCCAAACCAATCATACAATTTGACTGCAAAGTTGTGGAGCTGTAAGAAATCCCAACTGGCCTGTTATAAAAGATTCTCAACTGATTCTCTTGAATCCTGCTTCTACGGAGCCCCTAAAGGGACATGGTTGTGGAAAAAAATATGAGATGCGAGGAAAAATAATAAGTCTTTTGTGTTCTCTCAGAAATGTTTTGCAGTCCACCGAGAAACTTTGTTTTTGCTTGCAAAATGTTTGCTTCCAACTTTGCATTTCCTTTCAGAAGCTATCAATGCTGCGCCATGCGCTATAAAACATCTTTGTTTGACCAGTCGTGAAGTATGTGTGGCAAACAGGCCAAGAACTTGGCTTTAAATAACCTCACATCATTGGAATGCGTGCTCCTGAGAGGCTATAAATAGATGTGAAACAGGTGCGCCTTCAGGTTTCTTTGTCTTCAGAGACTGCATTGTGTGTGTGTGCTACACTCTCTATCAGTCCACTTTGTTAGGAGTTAGAGTTTCAGTTGTCAATCTGCAGAATTTTTTCAGAAATTTTTTTAAACATCATGTCACAAACAGTAAGGAGATGTGTGCCTCCGTGTTCACGGCCCATTCCTAATTATGATACACATAGTTCTGCTTTGAGTTTTTGGGGGAAGAGCATGCTGCTCTTGCGTTCGAGCGTGGCGAGTAAGAGCACTATTCTCTCGCTCCAGGCGAGGACGCTGCATTTCTTGTTTTTGGCGAGATGGATTTTCAGTGTGCTGCCTCGGAGCGTTCCTCCTGCGGCGATAAAGCGCAAGAGGTACTACTCGAGGTGGTGACTTGTGCAGTGGCCAGGTTACAACTAGACTCACCACAAGAACAAGAGATCCCTAAGTGCTCAAAATTAGAGAACACAGGTGCTGGTCATATAATTAGAATATCATCAAAAAGTTTATTTATTTCACTAATTCCGTTCAAAAAGTGAAACTTGTATATTACATTCATTCATTACACACAGATTGATATATTTTAAATGTTTATTTTTTTTATTTTGATGATTATAACAGACAACTAAGGAAAATCCCAAATTCAGTATCTCATAAAATTAGAATATTACCCATGACTAATACAAAGAAAGGATTTTTTGAAATCTTGACCAATTGAAAAGTATGAACATAAAAAGTATGAGCATGTACAGCACTCAATACTTAATTGGGGCTCCTTTTGCCTGAATTACTGCAGTGATGCGGCGTGGCATGGCGGCGAGTCGATCAGTCTGTGGCACTGCTATGAGAGCCCAGGTTGCTCTGATAATGGCTCTTCTGCATTTTTGGGTCTGGCATATCGCATCTTCCTCTTCACAATACCCCATAGATTTTCTATGGAGTTAAGGTCAGGCGAGTTTGCTGGCCAATTAAGAACAGGGATACAAATGGTCCTTAAACCAGGTACTGGTTGCTTTGGCACTGTGTGCAGGTGCCAAGTCCTGTTGGAAAATGAAATCTGCATCTCCATAAAGTTGGTCAGCAGCAGGAAGCATGAAGTGCTCTAAAATTTCCTGGTATACGGCTGCGTTGACCTTGGACCTCAGAAAACACAGCGGACCAACACCAGCAGATGACATGGCACCCCAAACCATCCCTGACTGTGGAAACTTTACACTGGACCTCAAGCAACGTGGATTGTGTGCCTCTCCTCTCTTCCTCCAGACTCTGGGACCCTGATTTCCAAAGGAAATGCAAAATTTACTTTCATCAGAGAACATAACTTTGGACCACTTTTTTTCCTTTTTGTCTTTAGCCCAGGCGAGACACTTCTGACTCTGTCTGTTGTTCAAGAGTGGCTTGACACAAGGAATGTGACAGCTGAAACCCATGTCTTGCATATATCTGTGCGTAGTGGTTCTTGAAGCACTGACTCCAGCTCCAGTCCACTCTTTGTGAATCTCCCCCACATTTTTGAATGGGTTTTGTTTCACAATCCTCTCCAGGGTGCGGTTATCCCTATTGCTTGTACACTTTTTTCTACCACATCTTTTCCTTCCCTTCGCCTCTCTATTAATGTGCTTGGACACAGAGCTCTGTGAACAGCCAGCCTCTTTTGCAATGACCTTTTGTGTCTTGCCCTCCTTGTGCAAGGTGTCAATGGTCGTCTTTTGGACAACTGTCAAGTCAGCAGTCTTCCCCATGATTGTGTAGCCTACAGAACTAGACTGAGAGACCATTAAAGGCCTTTGCAGGTGTTTTGAGTTAATTAGCTGATTAGAGTGTGGCACCAGGGGCCTTCAATATTGAACCTTTTCACAATATTCTAATTTTCTGAGATACTGAATTTGGGATTTTCCTTAGTTGTCTGTTATAATCATCAAAATTAAAATAAATAAACATGTGAAATATATCAGTATGTGTGTAATGAATGAATATAATATGCAAGTTTTATTTTTTGAATGGAATTAGTGAAATCAACTTATTGATGGTAATCTAATTATATGACCAGCACCTGTATATATTTCTGTCCCATGGCCTGAGCGACTGTCTCATCTCTTCTTTGAAGACTTCCATGACAAGTTAACTCATTCATGGGGGAAACCATATACATTGTGCGGTTATATGATGATGCCTCAGGTCGATTTGGGAGAGATTTTACAAAGCAGAGGTGGATCTCTTCATCTCAATGCCCTCCTGGGTCTGGATGCCATGGCGCATGCATGGTCCACCCTGCACCTGTATGCGTTTCCACCGATTGCTCTGCACCCGGGGGTCCTGGCCAAGGGTCTTGCCTCTTATTGATAGCACCTCATTGGAAGGCCAGAATTTGGTTCTCAGAGATAATATCCCTCCTCAATGGCTCGCTCTGGGCGATTCCGAATAGGAGGGACCTTCTGTCTCAGGCGACAAAATTTAATCCTCGGCTCGAGCTTTGGAATTTTCATGTTTGGCCCCTAAGGAAGACCAACTGAGAGATGCTGGGCTTCCAGCTGATTCCGTACAGACTATTCTGAGTGCTAGGGCTCCCTCCACAAGAAGGATCTATGCCCTTAAATGGGGTGTCTTTGAAAGGTGGTGTACTGCACGCCATGCAGACCCAGTTCACTGCCAGATTGTTTCAGTGCTGGAGTTTCTGCAGGAAAAGTTATCAGTAGACACATGCCCTGTTACTTTCAGGGTATTTGTGGCCACCATACCGGCTTGCCATGCCCTGATTGATGGGGCTCCAGTCAGGAAGCACCCTCTGATCGAACCTTCAAACAATGTCACACTGGATGAGGGATGCCATTGCTCTAGCCCATGAGGTGCGTGACCAATTTCGAGACAGAAACTACGTTCAAAATCACATACTGTTTGAATAGCTAATACATTTGATGAGGAACTTGGAAACCATTAAAAAAGTATGTTCCTCATGGTATGAATGAAATTTGGACATTGTCATTGTACTTGTCATTTAAACTATTCTGTAATTTAATTGATTCACTACCATTCACAATTGCTCTCCCATGACCTCATTGAAATCTCAGGAAATCTTTAATATACTATAACCGGGGGGCAACGGGGGGCAGCCGCCACCAAGCAAACAATTGTCACACTGGGTGAGGGAAGCCATTGCTCCAACCTGTGTGTAACATTAATCCACTGAGAGGCAAGTTGAAGAACCCAGGTGCAGTTTATTCCCAAATCAAAATTCAAAATATAAAACAAAGACTTGGCTTGGTAATACAAAAAAAGACTTGGCAAACCAAACCATAAAACTCATCAACAGTGATTACACCATCAATATCAGACAAAGACACACGGCAAACATGAGGGCTTAAATACACAGAGACTAATGACAAGACAAGTGACACCTGTGAACAGTGATCAAACAATGAACCAATGACAGAACAAGACACAAGATCAAATGAGTGCATGGGAGTCACATGACAAGACCAGGAAGTGCATGACAGAGAAAAAAGCAAACTAAGAAACAAGACAGTGAACATGGCAAACTAAGAACATGACAGTGAACATAACCTAAAAACATGAAACATGAACCAACCAAAACACCATGCGACACTATGAGATGTGCAGTGAGGCTTTGCCTCTAGGAGCTAGGGCTCATTCTGATAAGTCGCAATTAAAAGTTGTCATGAACTACGAGAAATATAATAGAAATTATGAGAAAAAAACTTGCAATTACAAGAAACAAAGGCACATTGTGAGAAATAACAATTACACGAAACAAGGTCACAATTAAAATCTTAATGTTTGACAAAGAGACTGTATTGGAAGGCTAACAGAGCTGTGTACTGTAGAGATCATTTTCCATGACTCGTGACAACAAAACATTAAAAGTAAAAAACAAACAATCGTCTCTGTATTGCCACCCCATTACTGCCGTTTATCATGAATGAAATGAAAACTTCTGCTTAACAGCAGATGCTTCCCCTGTATTAGATAAATCCCTGCTGTGAGCTATTTCATAAAGTAATAGGGACAAAATCAGACATGGCAAAATAAGAACGGGGACATGAGACAACGTAAATTACGCTTATCGTGTCTGTGGGCTCTGTATGAAAAATAGTGGCTAACTCTAGATGCCCAGCTGCATTCTTCATGGCAGTGTAATAATCTTTCCCTCCATGCCATCTATGAACCACCATGGGGAAAATCCCCCCAGTGCAGTAGTTAAGTGAGGCGTCACACAGCGACTCTTACAAGCTGCTGGAACTGAGGCCTATTACGTACTCTTTCTCCTCCTGGTATATACTTTAGTGGCTATACTAGGTACATTAGAGGCTTAGAGGTCTCTTGTTAAGTGCAAGGCATGGATGCTCTCAAAGTGCTTTGATATCATCAGCACAAGATGAAGTACTTCCAGCTGCGGTACAAGTTGAAGTGTGAATTATAAACATAACTGAATGGAAAGTTATATATGATGTACTAAAAGTGTTTCTCAGAACTTGGTTGGAGAGCTAGATGGATGGAGAAAAAGTTTCGTACAGACAGTTTCGTAACTGTGTTAGCACTTTCTGTTAAACCCTTGTTTTCAGTGGTTCAATTTGATGTATTTTTTCATTCCCTATAAAGTTAATTGAAAAAGATTTAAAGGGTCATGAAACCCCCCTGCTGCAGCAGGGTTTTTTCACACTTTCGATTTAAAAAGGCTTCCAAAAAGGGGCGGGTCGACTGTGAAAAGGCAGGATGGCTATTGTGTGGAAAGAGGGAATGGCTTGCATAAATAGGGGAGTGTCATTAGGCGCATTAGAATTAGCTAATTTGCAAACTGGCAATGCACAGACACAGGTGACATGGATAGCGATACCGACAGCAGCAGTTACAGCAGTTCTGAGACATGTTCTTGGTTCACACGTTGGCAATGTTTACAACAGAGAAATGAGATGAGGGATGAGTACAGCAAATGAGAGAGCTCTGAGATCATAAGTGGCGTGCAGCAGGAAGAACAGACAGAGATCGCTCTGAATGTAATTCAGCTCTTCAGATCAGCATAGGCTAATTCAGTGAGAAATGAAAATTAAATGTTATTCTGTATGACGAAATATTTTACAAACATGTGATGATAAATCTATATTTGTCCAAATATGCACACCGTATGCACCAGAGAGGTTTCATGGTATTGACCGCGCATCTGAAGAGCCAAGTGACGTGCGTGTGGTTGCCTGTGACAACCCGCGCTGTCAGGCAGCTACAACCCCAAATCAGAAAAAGTTGGGACAGTATGGAAAACGCAACAAAAAAAAAGAAGTGATTTCTAAATTTACTTTGACTTGTATTTCATTGCAGACAATATGAACACAAAATATTTCATGTTTTGTCTGGTCAACATGTCATTTGTAAATTAGCACCCTTTCCTGTCATTCAGACCTGCAACACATTTCAAAAAAAGTTGGGACAGTAAAGCATTTACCACTTTGTAATGTTGCCATTCCTTTTCACAACACTTAAAAGACGTTTAGGGACTGAAGACACCAAGTGATGAAGTGTTTCAGGTGTAATTTTGTCCCATTGTTCCTGCAAACAAGTCTTAAGGTGGGCAACAGTACAGGGTCTTCGTTGTCGCATTTTGCGCTTCAAAATGCGCCACACATTCTCAATTGGAGACAGGTCGGGACTGCAGGCAGGCCAGTCAAGTACCCGTACCCTCTTCCTCCGCAGCCAGGACTTTGTAATGTGTGCAGAATGTGGTTTTGCATTGTCTTGTTGAAATATGCATGGACATCCCTGGAAAAGATGTCTTCTTGAAGGCAGCATATTATGCTCCAAAATCTCTATGTACTTTTCAGCATTAATGGTGCCTTCACAGAAGTGCAAGTTACCTTTGCCAAGGGCACTGACACAACCCCATACCATGACAGACTCTGGCTTTTGGACTTGTTGCTGGTAACAGTCTGGATGATCCTTTTCTTCTTTGGTCCGGAGCACACGGCGTCCATTCCTCCCAAAAAATACCTGAAATACTGATTCATCTGACCACAGTACACGTTTCCACTGTGTGATGGTCCATCCCAGATGCCTCCGAGCCCAGAGAAGTCGACGGCGCTTCTGGACACTGTTAACATAGGGCTTCCTTTTGGCACAGTACAGTTTTAACTGGCATTTGTGGATGTAACTACGTATTGTGGTACTTGACAAAGGTTTGCCAAAGTAGTCCTGAGCCCATGTGGTGATATCGCTTATAGATGAATGACGATTCTTGATGCAGTGCCGCCTGAGGGATCGGAGATCACGGTTGTTCAGCTTAGGCTTGCGCCCTTGTCCTTTACGCACTGAAATTCCTCCAGATTCCTTGAATCTTTTAATTATGTTATGCACTGTTGAATGTGAAATATCCAAATCTCTTCCTATCTTTCTTTGAGGAACATTGTTTTTAAACATTTCAATAATTTTCTCACGTATTTGTTGGCAAACTGGCGATCCTCGGCCCATATTTGCTCCTAAAGGATTAGACCTTTCTTGGATGCTGCTTTTGTACCAAATCATAATTACAATCACCTGTTGACATCACCTGTTTCAAATCACATCATTATTTAACCATTTTACCTCATTACTAGCCCTAAATTGCTCCTGTCCCAACTTTTTTTTAAATGTGTTGCAGGTCTGAATGACAGGAAAGGATGCATATTTACAAATTACATGAAGTTGACCAGACAAAACATGAAATATTTTGTGTTCATATTGTCTTGTCAATGAAATACAAGTCAAAGTAAATTTAGAAATCACTTCTTTTTTAATTAATTTGCGTTTTCCATACTGTCCCAACTTTTTCTGATTTGGGGTTGTAGAATAAATCTATATTTGTCCAAATATGCACACTGTTTGGCAAGATGAACAATGCGCCGACGTGGTTATGGTCTCATGAGAGAACAAGAACCACCCACAAACAGTCTCTACATGCTTGCGATGCGATAGAGGAGTGGGGGGCCCACGGAGATGTACTCGGCGGGGATGCCCCACTGTAATCCTCAGGTCACCCAGGCTTATCAGCCAAAGTAGCCCCTTTTCTGGTGCACCAGAAAAGAAACTAGATCGGGGTATAAGCGAAGGAACTCAACCCCATTTGAGGTTTCATAGTCTCGACCGCGCATCTGAAGTGCCGAGCGACGCGTGTTAGGTTGCCCGTGACAACCCGCGCTGTCCCGGCAGCTAGAATAAATCTATATTTGTCCAAATATGCACACTGTTTCACTAAGAGCCCGAAAACATGCGGGTTAGTGCATGTCTGTGACGACAAATAAAACGGAGAAGACGTGGTTTTTGATTCTTGTTGATATTTCATTCAAAATATTGTTCATGACCTACAGATTGGTTATTTTGCACTCCTGACATGTCAACGCTTGCAGGTTCGCCGTGCGATTCCTAAAGTGGTGGATGGGATTGAGACACGACACTACCTAAATTTAAACTTGGCTTCTATTGTGACCAATTGATAGGTCGATTCTACATGTTTTTTTAAATGGACTGAATGTGCTGTGAATTTTTTTTTGCTGTGAAGTTTGACCCACTTAGTTGTTTAGTATTTCAGTGTCAAGTCAATGTGTCTGTGCAGCTTCCTCCATAAGGGCTTCAGCCACACTTCAGAAAATCTTGTTTCTCAGTGGCAAAACCCCCTGCTGTCAGCAGCCTATAATGTGCCATGGAGCAAACTGTCTCAGACAACATCTTTCTCACCCCTTAGAATTTCAATATCAGTGGGGGGCTCAACAATATGTCTATCCCTCAATCACTCTTGAGCAATGCTTTATTTGTAAATGAATAATTGTCATATTCAAAACGACAATTAAAAGGCGCTTTGACCAACACTGACTAAATAACTTCAGTTTTCCCAGAAGAAACAATGACATCACTAAACGGTGGTAGCACAACTAAATAAGAGCACAATTCATGAGTTTCTGCACAGCATAGTTTATTATTCTGTCACATACATAGCTATGTTAAGACCAAATGTCATTCAGTTGATCAGTCATATTCAATATCATCGCCAACGTTGTTGCCTCTTAGTAGGCGCTGTATTGAACTAATCCGACCTACTCCTAAACCCAATGTTAATCCTAACCCTAAACTCGTTACCCTAATAGGGTCACATAATTTGGTGGGTCAGAGAATTCAATACACCACAAAAATACTAAATATGGCATTTTACAGAACAGGATCCTGCTTTAGCTCTTGAGACAGCTGAAGCGAGACGCGTCAATTTGGATTTTGCCCTTTTACAAGATATTGTGGCTTCAGAAGCACAAATGTTGTGCATGTGGAAGTAAGTTACATTATTCTCTTGTTCCTTGAGTGAACATGAGAGCCTTTTCTCAAGTCTTAAAACTCCAACTTTGGTGCTAGGTAATGCCATTTTGCTCCGTGCCTAGTAACAATTACAAGAGAACATGGATCAAAATGTATAAATCCACAGCAGTACAGGGTAGATCAGAAGGCCAATTTTAACAAATTAATTATGAGATATACACAAAACTCAGCTCAGTCTTCCTCCTGCAAACTGTGAGTTTGAGATGTAATGTTTTACATAGTGTTTTCTACGGCCAAGCTGTAATTACAGTAAATGCCAGTGTTCTGACAGAGTAAACAGAGGCACCCTGCTAAGTTTCTGACAGTGGTCTCTCAACATCGGACTGTAATTACCCGTCTAGATTGAGCATAGCAGTTTCCTCACAGCCCTATGACTGCTGAATAGTGACACATTAGAATTTGTCTAGAGGAGTTTGAATGTGTGAATGTAAGAGAAGGCGATTGGGAGACAGGGATTTGGCATTAATTCCATTGTGCTGCATGGCATTATGCTATATTTGGGGTGTGATAACTTAGTTATTTTAACACAAACTTAACATTTAGGAATAGTATTTACAAGCAAAAGAAAATCCAAGGTGTTTTGTGTGGTTGCTAGTTTGTTGCTTTCTCACAGTTACAGAACAGAACTAAAATAAGATAGAATAAGTTAAAATAAAAGTTAAAAATATCCCAACCCTCAGTTGTCTATGATGTTCTGAACCCAGAATATGGTACTGATACTTTCAATGTTTTTGTCCATGGGGTTATTTAACTCCTTTTGTCAAAATGTAGCTTAATTTATCTACAATTTCGGTAGCACAAATATACTATATATTTTACCCAAAAAGAAAGCAACAAGTTTGATGTAACAAACTTATCCAAGTCGGATCTTTTTAAAGCAACATCAATAAATGAACAACATGCTAATACCTCAGCCATTCTTTTTAATTATACAAATGCCATAAATAATTAAATAAATAAAGAGGATAATCTAAGATGTGGATACAATTATTCTTGCTCTGCAAAATGTAATGGGGGAAACTCCAGTCATTTCAAAAAGATTCTTTGTGTTTGGGAGTTTTGCGTGGGGGTGAAAAAGTTAGCTCATGTTCAAGTTGGTCACGCAAATTCGCTGTGTTGACCAACAAAAACTTAACTTGGTTTGAAAGTGATTGCTGTGTGAGCTGCTTCTATCTATCTCTATACTACTGGCAATTGGTAGCTGCCCCTTGAAACTAAGTGTTTTTAACACGGATTGACAATTATCCTTTTTACAAGTATTGTTTTAGTTCAAAAAAAGCTAAATTCATTAGCTAATCTCAAGAAACATACCAGCAAGATCCGAAAATGCATTCACTCCTTTAACATTATAATTTTTCGATATATTATGGCTCATATGTGATTTGCAAATATCGCTAATAATTCATTTTAAGAACACTGCTATTTCAGGCGGGTTAAAACATTTCACAGTCTCAGCATGTAGTGCAAAACTGTATTTTGTCATTCTGCAAGAACACCTGATATAGGTCAATCTTTGTAGCTCAATAGCCCCGTCCTAAATTTCAGAATGACACTCACCTAATCAGGACAAAGTTCTATTTTTTTCTTCTCAATTTATGCTTAGGCAATTTAGAAACTGAAACACAGTCTTTGTTAGGTTAGTTATTCCCAGAGGCTCGCCAGAGGTATTAGTCGTAAGTGATTTTCGAGGCTATAATTAATTCAGAGCACAAACTAAAATCCAGAGAGAATCTTTCCATTAGCACAATGATAATTTTATCTCGTCAATATGTGAGGAGAGAAGCATATTTACAATTTAACAAATTGTCTTTAAGGATTTTATCTGGTTCCTTGGTTTGTAGTTGACTTTAAAACAGACTGAAAATTACACCATATTGCCAAAAGTATTGGGACACCCCTCCAAATCACTGAATTCAGGTGTTCCAATCACTTCATGGCCACAGGTGTATAAAATCAAGCACTAGGCATGCAGACGCTTCTACAAACATTAGTGAGAGAATGTGTCACTCTCAGGAGCTCAGTGAACTCAAGCGTGGTACTGTGATAGGTTGCCACCTGTGCAATAAGTCCATTCATAAAATTTCCTCACTAAAAAATATTCTATGGTCAACTGTTAGTGGTGTTATAACAAAGTGAAGCAATTGGGAACAACAGCAACTCAGCCACGAAGTGGTAGGCCACGGAAAATCGAGTGGGGTCAGCGTATGCTGAGGCTCACAGTGCACAGAAGTCCCCAACTTTCTGCAGAGTCAATAGCTACAGACCTCCAAACTTCATGTGGCCTTCAGATTAGCTCAAGAACAGTGTGTAGAAAGGTAAGATTATGGTGTGGTGTTTTTTTTTTAGGGGTTGGGCTCGGCCCCTTAGTTCCAGTGAATGAAGTCCATCTTAATGCTTTAGCATACCAAGACATTTTTGAACATTTTTGGGGATGGCCCCTTCCTGTTCCAAACATGACTGCACACCAGTGCACAAAGTCTCGGTCCATAAAGACATGGATGAGCGAGTTTGGTGTGGAGGAACTTGACTGGCCTGCACAGAGTCCTGACCTGAACCCACTAGAACACCTTTGGGATGAATTAGAGCGGAGACTGTGAGCCAGGCCTTCTCGTCCAACATCAGTGCCTGACCTCACAAATGAGCTGCTAGAAGAATGTTAAAAATCCCATAAACACACTCCTAAACCTTGTGGAAAGACTTCCCAGAAGAGCTGAAACTGTTATAGCTGCAAAGAGTGGGCCAACTCCATATCCATTTTTCTTACTGTAGGGGAACATGGGGGAAAATGTTCCCCTTAAGAACAATGTGGATTTACTTTTATTTTTAAACATATTTAGATAGAAGTTTAGCAATGTGTTATTATAGGCAACAAATGGAAACATTTGCTAATTTAGTTGTTATAGGACTAAATGAAGAATTATTCAAAGAGGCTATCTTAACCCACTATTGGGGTAGGTTGGCTCCTACCTGGGGTAAGAATCCCAGGTATATTAATAAGAATATTATTCTTAGTGTGGTATTACAGGTATTACATATTATATTTACATATTGAATTGCCCATATTTTAATTGAAGATGTCATAACAACACTATGAATGCACATTTAATGATTTCACTCAGCTAACCCCTCATTAACAAAAAGACACAAAAACGTATGGTATTCTACATAATACAATGTCTAACATTTTCCAGAGACACAAAATTAAATCAAATAACCTTGTGTGTGACTTTAATTCTGAAATCGTCTTTGTCAGCCTAACTATTTCCTAGCATTTATCACATGTGAAACCCTCACCGATGACAGAGAAGGCTACACTAAACTTGTGGCAAGCAGTGCAAGCAACAATAACAGCAGAAGATACCATACAAAATGTCCAAAAACTTAAAAATGCTGCCTTCGATGGACACATTCCAAGGTAGGAAGGCATTAATGCACGTCCGTATTCAATGTTAGCTTCACTTCCTGTCTCCTGAGATACCATCATCTGATCGGTTTTTGAAGGCAGGATAGATGTATCCTTTACTGCTTTTGATATCCCACAATCCTGTGCTTTCCATTCTGTGACAGTTGAGCTTAAAAATAACGATGCCGCCTGAAATTTGCGGTTGGTGCAGTTTCTGTTTAAAGGTACATTTTTTTCCAATGTTTATCACCTTTGATGACATTTTATTAAGAAAAAAAACTATTGTTGTAATTAAATTAGGGATGGGCATTTTTGTCAATTTCTCATTTCGATCATCGATAGGTCTCAAAAACGAGTACTCGAGGACTTGGGGGCAGGGCATGTCCGTCATTGAGATAATGAAAACTGTTATGAAAATGGTTGTTGACAATTACAAGCGTGACATGAAAACAGGTATATGAAAACATGAACATATGAAACAAAAAATAACTGCTAGATTATGATGCATAAATGTCTTTGAAAAAGAAACATCTTTATAAAATGACCGCCTCAAATAACCAAGTCAGTAATATCGAGCATTGCCTTTGAGCTGAAACTGTGAAATAACACCACCCTGCAGAGCTTGCTAGCTGGTTAATAAACTCAACCAAACGCACCCTATATCAATATTAATATGAAAATTATTATGAACCCATTACAACATAAATCAACACAAAAGGACGTGAATGCGCACGTGAACTTCGGCGTGCTAGATTTTACAGGCGAAGGGTTTGAAACGGAACATTTTGAATGCGCTCTTCCCTTAACAATGCTGATACACGGACAACGAAAGCACACAGAAACAACATTTTATTAAAATCCTGTTCTCATTATAATGCTGTGACAGATTGACTCTGCGCATCATGCACTTAATTTTATTATTCATGATCGCAGTGTCTACAGACATCACTGCGCGTTTTCGAACTCATAACGAAAAACAACTTTAAATAAACTAGGTCTACTGTTAAAAAATACGAGAACAGTATAGCACTAGTGCATTACTAATATCAATGATTCTGAGAAAGAAATGGACTATCTAAAAAGAATATGAACGTCTCTAACCCATCATGTCGAGCATGAAATAGCCTATGCGTTTGAGCTGAAACTGAAGAGAATGAACAACAGCCGGTATAAAGGCAGCGCTTTGCTAGCTTATTCAGCTCAACCAAACGCTTCTTCTATTAGATTCATCAGATAGACAACATAAAAGTAATCTCACAACGTGCATCTGCAGAAAAGGACGCGAATGCGCACATGAACTTCACGCACTAGTCTGAGTGTTCTCGCTAGTTTCTCTGTGGATCAGCTGATACACGGGGAACTAAGATCATTTACAGCTTTCCATCGTGTCCTCATTATAATGTTATGATTGGTGCTGCACATCTTGCACTAAACATTTAATGATCACAGTGATTCCAGACATCACTATAGTGCACGCCTCAGTTTCACTTTATTTTGCCGCGGTCTGGAGGCGTGCTGTATAACGCTAACCAATCAGACCTCCGGTACCGCGCAAAATGACGCAATAACCAATAAAAAAGAGACAATTTTTTTTTTTTCAGGGCGATCATCGTTCTCATGAACGATGATCGCTGTCACGTTCGAGTACTCGATTAGGCTACTCGACCACTGTTTCCCATCCCTAAATTAAAACTAAATTAAAACACCAAAGCTCTCTCTATTTGGCTATAAACCAGAAGTCTGTCCGAATTCTCGTGAGGTACCTTCGAGAACAAATTCTGCCTGCAAAGTCATTGCCTGATTGGGCCGTGTTGAATTATTCTGGCTTACTTTAGCTGTTTGATTGGCTCGTAAAAGCTAGAGCGCAAGAGAGAAAAAAACAGCAAGTACAAATGAAGTTAATAGGCTAGCGAAATGCTAATGCGTTGTTCTAGCAGTGTCCGATTAACATGATAAATAACATCAGATATAAGGTGAAGATTAAGTTATATTTAGCTGTTTAAGTGACAAAGAATGACAGCAAGATAGAGATTCAAAACAAAGCTACACAGAGCTGCAATTGCAAACCACTCAGCAGCGAGGCAGTAATTAAATATAGACATTAATAATTTGAATAACTTTTTATTAAATATCTATTTTATTATTTTGAACAGTTGCTGAGTTATGCAAAGTTTTAAAACTACTGCTATAAAGCATTATCAGTGAAACAGCTGCCACAGACACCTGGGTTTTATAATTAAAACTGTCTTGATGACGGCAAACTTCTGCAATTGTTCTTCAAGGCTAACGTTTGACTTTGCAACTTCAGACTGAGTAAACTCTTCTAATTAGTGACTGTCTGGAAAACATTTGGGAAGTCATACTTTCTTACAAAGAAATGATAGCATACACCTGTCTACTTCATAGAGAGCCGTTTTCTGACAGTCATGCATAGCCAGTGTAGTGTGTTGACTAATGGCATAAAAAAGTTCTGAATTTTTTTTATTTTTCACTGATGTAACTCAGAAAACAAAGCAGAATACAGTTTTGCTCATGCATATCTGATTTCTTTGCTACTACGTTTTTCAAATTTTGGCAAATCCAGGGTTGAAGTCCCTTAATGTTGGTGTGACCTTGGATAAACATGGAATTGTTTGGCAGATGTGTTTTAAATACCTGTTAATATCAGAGACATTCTGAGATGCTCTTAGCAAAGCCATTGTTCCCATTTATCAGTCTCTCTCTTTAACGCTCACTTATCAGAGGAGATTTATGGTCATTTTGTACCACGATAAGTTACCAGAAATGGGGAAAATGTCAAATCACAGAGCTATTCATCTTAACAGATGCTTCAAATGATGCATAGAGATACTGGTATTTTTTATTTATTTTTTTATATTGAGGATCAGCTTTTTTGTTTGGTGCCATTACTGCAATTCACTGGGAAAATATTTATCCAAGGTATAAAAAGAGCTGTTTCTGGCCTGAAATTCATTTACCTGTGCAAAGAATAATGACGTATAGGTGCTGGGTGACATTTTGAAAAGACAAGTATGGAGCTGTGCCATAGCGGTTAGCATACTGTATGTGCTCAAATGCCGTGAAGGCGAATTAGTTTGAATCAGGCTGTCTTCACGAAAGACTCCTATCAATAAAAAGTGTCAAACAGGCCAAAAGTTAATGTATAGAAATGTGTCAGACTGAATGTGGTTAGAAATAGGCCTGTGGAGTGACTCATATATTAAACATCCTACTGCTTTTTTCTTCATTTATTAAGTCCTGCTTATTATTAAAGAGTTCCAGCATTAACAAGCATTACATTAGTAAAAACTTTACTTATGTGTTTGAATGTCAGCCTATGAGAGTCTAATTTTTGAAAACTGTGTAAATAGCTAATTAAAATGTCTGTAAATGTCTTTACATTGTAAATCCCCTGTAAATGTGCGACATGCTGAACCCCATCTAAATATTTTGTATTATAATTCAGTTTTGATGCCCTTCAACTCCAGTTCTGGAGGGTTTTACTTTCAGCCCTAACTACCTTGTTCAAGTGTAATTTTGATATTGTTACTTTTGGCCTTTATTTATTAATTACTAGTGAACCCGCGTGCTTATTTGATTTCGTAAATTGTGCAATCTTAAAAATCTAATTTACACAAAAAAAAGACTCAATAACTATTTGTGTTTGGCATCGACATCAAACCTGTTGCCATGCATCTTCATGTTTGAATATGGCAACTGCAAGTGAGATTTGAAAGCTGTGATGGCAATATTTCCGGCTAATAACACAAAGTTGAGTGTATGGCTTCAGAATATTGGAATGTAGCACACAAGTATGAGCTACTTTTATAATACTTTTATAGTGCTTTTTTGTATTTTTGAAGGTCAGTAAGGATCAGAGACCCTAAGTCGTTCAAATGAAGTCACCTTTATTATACACAGCCCTGTGTGTCTTGTATTATAACAGCTTGAATGCAGAAACTAAAGTACGCCTGACCGGTGTTGGTCCTCAGGAATTTCACCGTTTGTGGAGGGGGTGCTGGTGAATAACGGATCTGCATCCACCATCGGCTCAGCAGAGGGCCTTACCAAGCCCACTCCAGACCCAGAGCCCAGCCAGCCATTGCCACTCTGCACAGACATGACGCCAGAGCCCACCGCAGACAGAGAACTCAAGCTTGCAATATGTTATTATACTTTGGAAGAAGATGCTGACATTAATCTTCAGTCCCAGCTGGTCATGTCCAGCTCAAAGTCTTCTATCCCCCCGCTGGCTCAGCCCAAGTCAAAGCCACCTGTGTCTCCAAAGTTCCCACCCAGCCTCCCTCTCTCACCGCAGACCCACCTCTACTGGTTCCCCTCTGACCCCACTCTATGGTAATGAATTGCCCCTGGTCTTCTGTTTTCCAGCTCCGCCTAGTAAAGAGGATCCCGCTGCTCCGCCTCCAGCCACAGATCCGCTTGGCCTCTCTCTTCCTGGGCTCCACCAAAGACCATCGTCCTTACAGCTCCACCGCGCTCTCTTGTCCCTCTGACGTCACTCTGCCTGTGCCACAGACTTATAAGCCATCTCCTGTGCTCCATCTTTCTTCGGCTCTTTCTGGCTCCGCCTTCCCTCCTGCTCCAACTCAGTCCTCTGGCACCCTGGCTTCCCCTCAGGTGCTCATTACTGCAGCTCTGCCACAGCCTCCAGGGCCAACTGTGTCACCTGGTCCAATCTGCTCTCCATCTTTGCCTTGGGCTCCACCTTTTTTTATGTCTGTTTATTGTCCCATATCATTTTTTTTTTACATGGTTGTAGATTATTGTAGCTCCTGAGTTTTCCTATGTGTTTTTGTTGGATTTATACAAAAAAAACGGTTCTGCACTGATTCTCCTGCGTTGTGCGCATTACAGACACCATACCATGACACCAGGCTCAGTCAAGGGGCCGGTTTTCCTCTGGCCAGGCGAACAAACATAGTGTGGTTATGATTCCAGGCTGGATTTGTATCATTCAGAATATTTCATCCAGTCACTTCTGCTTGAAGATCATGATACATCACACCAGCATATGGAGGGTGAAGGAGGTCTGTGTAATATCATCACAAACAATTAAATATCCTGTGATAATACATTTAAAGATCACTAAATTTAGAATGCCACTTGCCAATCAGAATTAACTGTTGTATAATATGAGTATAAATAAGAGGTTCTTAATCTTGACGTTGCTAGAGCTGCTATCTACAGTATCTTACTTATGTTTCATTTTTGTTTATTGAAGAATTTTAAAACCTAGGTTCTACACATGAACACTCTTTGTGTATAAAATATGCATTGTCTATTGTGCTTAAAACGTTACCTGCAATGCAGTGTGACCCAGACACAAAGGTGAACTCAGCATATCCACTGCTCTGCACTGTTCTACATTACTGTTCTGGAGTAATGTAGATGTGTTTGCCTGCACTTATTTGTGAAAGTCAGAATTCAGCTTTCTTCATTGCATCAAGACCAAGTTAGATATAATGGCAGAGATGATGTATGAGTCTAAGGCAGACTTTGACAAGTTGCAACTCAATACATAAGCCCAGCCTTCCTATTAGACCCGGTGAATGCCAATGAAGGCCAATTGATGTGGTACAGAACTTGTTAGACCGTCAATAAAATTGACTTAATAGTAAAATACGTTGTAATTTTTAAAAAGCAAGTTAAGGTAATTACACCTTTAGGACCCTAAAGTGTATGGCTTAAAGGAATATTCTGGGTTTATATACTTGTCCTGCGCAAACAACAGAGATAATTTTGGTTGGTCACTTTAAACACGCTTTTAAAAATGCAAAAGTCATGCCACTTACAATGGAAAGAACATGGAGACAATTTTTTTGAGGATTTAAATTCATAATTTAAATTCTTCTGTTATAACTTGCATAATATATAATAATGATTTTAGGGTTTTGGCATTGTAGTGAGTATTTTAACAAATCGGTCCCGTTCATTTCCGTTGTAAGTGTTTCATTGGCAACCCACATTTTTTGCTTTTTTTAAAAGAATAGTAGGGAAGGGTTGAAATACATTCTGTGCTAATCAACATTAGTCCCAGATGCGGGTAGGTGCTGAGCTTAATTTACTGTTAGGTTCATATATATTTGGACACAGGCACAATTTTAGTTTTTTTACCTAAACATATTCAAGCTATGTTTGTATAATGTATATGGACTGAAAGTGCACACTCTCAGGTTTAATTTGAGGGTATTTACATCCAGGGGATTGGAGGAAGGGTTTAGGAATTACATCTCTTGGGAGTAGCCATCCCCCCTTTTCAAGGGACCAAAAGTAATTGGACAATTGAATCAAAAGCTGTTTCATAGACAGGTGTGGGCTATTCCTTCATTATTTCTTCATCAATTAAGCAGGTAAAAGGTCTGGAGTTGATTCTAAGTGTGGTATTTGCATTTGGAATCTACTGCTGTGAACCCACATCATGTGTTCAAAGGGACGGAAGTTAAACTGGCCATTATTAGGCTTCAAAAACAAAACAAGTCCATCAGAGAGATAGCAGGAACAATAGGAGTGGCCAAAATCAACAGTTCGAAACAGGTACATTCTAAGAAAAAAATAATGCACTGGTGAGCTTAGCAACATAAAAAGGCCTGGACGTCCACGGAAGACAACAGTAGTAGATTATCGCAGGATCCTCTCCATGGTAAAAAAAAATCAATTCACAGCATCCAGCCAAATAAAGGAGACTCTCCAGGAGGTAGATGTGTCATTGTCAAAGTCTACAATCAAGAGAAGACTTCGTGAGAGCAAATATAGAGGGTTAAAAGCATATTAACTTTTGCCAAAAAAACATCTAAAAAAGTCTGACCAGTTCTGGAAAAGCATTCTTTGGACGGATGAAACTAAGATCATCCTGTACCAGAATGACGGGAAGAAAAAAGAATGGAGAAGGCTTGGAACAGCTCATGATCCTAAGCATACAACGTCATCTGTAAAACATGGTGGAGGCAGTGTGATGGCATGGGCATGCATGGCTTCCAGTGGCATTGCATAACTAGTGTTTATTGATGATGTGACAGAAGACAGAAGCAGCCGGATGAATTCTGAAGTGTATAATACTGTCTGCCCAGATTTAGCCAAATGCAGCAAAGTTGATTGGACGGCGCTTCACGGTACAGATGGACAATGATCCAAAACACACTGCAAAAGCAACCCAGGAGTTTTTTCACCTGATCTCAACCCGATCGAGCATGCATTTCACTTGCTGAAGGCAAAATTAACAAACAACAACTGAAGTCAACTGCAGTTCAGGCCTTGCAGAGCATCAGAAAGGAGGAAACCCAGCTTTTGGTAATGTCCATGGGTTCCAGACTTCAGGCAATCGTTACCTGCAAAGGATTCTCAAATAAATATAAAAAAAATGAACATTTTATTTATGAATATATGAATTTGTCCAATTACATTTGAGCCCCTGAAAATGGGTGGACTGTGTATAAAATGGTTGCAGTTCCTAAAATTTGTACTTGATATTTTTGGTCAACCCCTTGAATTAAAGCTGAAAGTCTGCACTTCAAATTCATCTTGGTTGTTTCATTTGAATATTATTCTGGTGGCATACAGAGCCAAGAGTGTGAAAATGATGTGTCTAAATATATATGGACGGAACTGTATATTGAACCCAGAATATTCCTTGAATTTTGTAATGCTTGTGGCCATAAGATTTTTGGACGCTACGGAATGAGTTGTGGACCAAAATACGTTGATAAACGCTAGTATATTGTCTTCTCTCTGTGTGTTCTGAGAGGGTAGTGTGGTGTTTATGTAAGATAGGTGACTGCGCTCTTCCCCGTCCTCGGCCTCCAAGCCTTGCCTCTGATTTATGCTTCTCTCCCCTCCACCGTTCACTGCACCACTACACGCGCTGCATGTGCAATGAACTTGCCCGTCCTGTAAATCTGAGGCGCATCCACTTACCTCGCAGATCTACAGCCAACCCTCAGCCCTCTAGCCTGCATGGTTTATTACAGACCACGAGTCGCTTCAACAAGCCTCTCCTCTGCCGTTAATTTATTTAGGCCTCTTGCTTTCATCGCCCCTGCAACAACAACTGTTGTTTAGCCCTCTGCTGTCACTTTTGGCCCTGTCCCGTGGTGTGTGCCCTCTGGTGATTAAAGCCTTCCTCAGCCAAAGCCTAAGCTGGATCAGAGAAAGCAGTGGGTGGACATGAATCTGTGATGGCCCCCTCCACCTTCTGGATGTTGTGGTAATCTTGATCAGAGGGGAGACAAGAGAAGGTCAACTGCAGTATGGCCTTTCATCTCTGAAGGGCACCTTCTCAGAGTCCCATAACAAACTGTTGGGAGGAAGTTGCTTGCTAATATTGCTTAGCCTGAGTTCCTGGATCAGAATTCAGGTGCTCGAACAACAATCCTATTAACCAATCAGATTTCAAGGTTATGGTTTAGGGCTGTGGTTAGGGACTTGAACATTTTTGTCAAATAACTTATCTCTCATAGGGGTAGTAACAAATTTCTGTTGGCTTTTCACACCAAGCGCAAATATTTGTCACTTGTGTTTTTAAATAGAGCAGTCTATTTATTGTCCTTTGTTTGGCAAACCAAATATTAATTAGGCTTATGAAAACCTCACAGGTTTCATGATTCTCATTATCACCACATAAACGCAAATTAATTAAGGAAATTAATAATTAAATTCCCCCTGTGGAGAAAATCAAGTGTTTAATGTTGCTTATATGTCTGTGGTGTTTTTATGCTTTAAGACAAACTATTTGCAAACAAATTTTTAAACTGCAGTGATCTAAAGACAACCTTAAAAAACTCGGTTTGAAATCACTGGTGTTGCTTACATCACAAACTTCCTTGTAACCAATCATGTCAAAGTGCAGACGGGCTTTAGCATATCATTAACTATGACCTCTCTGAAGCAGGCAAGTCTTAAGTGAAGCCAGGTTATCCCGGTATATTTTTCTGTTGATATGAAAAATCGTGTAGATTTAGCAATATAGCGGTGAATTATGTATATGATGTATATTGCGATGTTATGGTGAACTATATGCCTTTCTCCACTGACGAGTTGTTCAAACTGTTATGCCGATGATACTCAGTTATATATTTCAGCACGACCAGATGAAATCTCTAAATTATCCAAGCTAACAGAGTGTGTTAAAGATATAAAATATTGGATGACCTGTAATTTTCTCCTACTAAATTCAGATAAGACTTATTGTATTACTTATTGGACCAAAAACTGGTACACAGAATCTCTTAAATTATAACTTACATTTAGAAGGATGTACTGTTACTTCATCTGCTACAGTTAAAGACCTGGGTGTTTAAAGACATAGATAGATTAAAGACGCATCTCTTTAGCCAGGCATTCACATGATGCATCTCATAACCTTGTACTCTATAGTTATATCAATGCACATGATCGTCTTTGCTTAATGCCTTGAACAGCAGCTACGCCAATTATTTTTCTGTTCTGTTTTATCTCGGGACGCCCATCCCGAGGTAACTAGAGAGTCCGTCAGCTCCAGTCTGGATCCAGCTTCTCGTAAAGACTTCTGATGACCACCACCTGTGGAGACGACTCAACTCCTGCGAGGACTTCAGATGACACAGCTCTGCATCATCACGCACGCACCCATGCTCATCTCTATATACCCTATTCATTAACAACATGAATTCTTATTTCGGTGCCATAGTTATTATATTGATTAATAATAGATAGTTAGCTAATCTGTGTGCTTTGTATATGTGCATTTCTGAAATGCATAACATGTACAAATCAATTTAAATTGCAATGTAGATGCATTTTCTGTGAAGCGGCTTTGAAACTATATATATCGTGAAAAGCGCTACAAATAAATTTGAATTGAATTGAATTGAATTGAATTGAATTTTTGGTGACATTTTTGACACAATCCCTAATTAATTTCTGAATCGGCACAATAAATAATTAAATTATAAATTATATAGTTTGATTGATTCCATCTGAAGCAGTCAGTTTTACATCCAATCACATTAATGATGTTAATAAATAAATCAGGGTTCTTTGACTAAGGTGCTATATAGCACCTCTAAAGAACCGCTGAAGAACCACTGAAGCAGGGCTTAAAAACGGAAAAAAATATAAATCGGTTCATTCCGAGCAGAATCGATATTTTAACGTTTCAGTTTTTGCGTTCCTCATTAAACATTACTGTTCCGAAAACGGTTTGATTTGAAAAAATAACGGTTAATAACGTTATTTTAATTTAGCCTATACTTTAAACAAATATGTATAAATAAAGACTTATTTTCACTCAATAATAATATAACGCATGATAATTAAACTTGAATATTTATTTCATAACATTTTTAAAACCACAACAGAAATACATGCATTAATTACAAAGCATAAAGAGCGGGACAAATATTGACCTGTTTTAATGGAGCGGAAAGTGGCCCTCTATATACCTAATTCTTTTCAGAAGCGTGATAACATTCTTTGTACATAACTTTTTTTTCAACACAACTTGTTTTAAAAATTGCATGAATAAAGAATAAATAAACTGGATAACCATTGCTCTTTTAATGCACCGTTAACTGCTAATTTCAAAGCAAACACTGCGCAACACGTCCTTGCATCACATAATCAAATTCAGTCAGCTAATAAAGCTTGATCATTTAATGCAATATAACATACCATTTAATACGAAGCATCAACCGTCTATATAAAAAAACATTGGCCTGTCCTGTATTGGCAATCTGAAAGACTAGGAAAAATGTTTTATAGATGCTAGTAACCTACTTGGATAGGCTTAAACGAAATCCACAAACTAGCCTAAATCAGACTATTTGAGCTTAAAGTCCGTACTGCTTATTTAAACATACGAAAAGAATGTCCTCCAATACCTGCGCTTTCATTGTAGACCTCAGTGGGGAAAGAAATGTACTTGAGGCATGTAAATGCGCGCTCATACTGACGCGCGTTACCGGTAGATTCATAGATGACGGGCATTTCACTCACACTTGATCAGTCAACGTCACATGCTGTACTACTCTATTCATTATTGGTCACTGCCAAATTAAAATTTTAAAGAGAACGATAAAATAACGCTATTAACCGGTTAATGGTCATTTCAAATTAATGTTTCTGTTCAGAACGATTCAAATTGATTTTGATTTCGTTTTTGTTCCTCTTAAAATTTCGTTCGTTTCCGGTTTTCGTTTTCGTTCCTTGAACCGGTTCAGAGCCCTGCACTGAAGCACCAAAATTGGTGCTATATAGCACTAAAAAAGGTTCCCCTATGATTACGAGCCAAGAACCATTTTTGGTGCCATATAGAACCTTTTTTTGAGTGTAGTAATATCCCAGCAGTTGTGGTCTTGACCGATCTTGAAACAAAATCCTGAGTCCTCTTAGTCTGAGACCGAGTACAAATATGGTCGAGACCAAGACCAAGACCGTCAAAAATGGTCTTAAGACCGGTCTCGAGTACAACACTGATTTATAATGACACAAGGGTGTGGAGTTACATTCAAGCTATTTTAAAGTTGCAGTGTGTGAATTTTAGCATCATCTAGCGGCAGAGTCCTGCACGGGTGCGACGGGTGACCCTCGAATATTGCTGAAACGGGTGAAAAACAGGGTCGGACAAGGGAGAAACACGGGTCTAAACACGGCTTTTAAACAGTCACGTGCAAACGAATATATATAGGTATAACAATATATGCATGTATATTGAAGATGTGTTCCTAAAAAATATATGCATATTTTTAGGAACACATCTACAAAAATATGCCTTGCCTGTATTTCAAGTTGATAAAATTTCCATATCAGTTTATTTGTGAGAACCGAGATGGAACCTGAGGAGTTGAAGAAAAGATAGTCGCAAATGTGGAACTTCATCGCTGAGGAAGCATGCAGATAACTGTGGTAATAAACCAAGCACACGCAGTTCTATCGAACATTATTTTTGTTATGTTTCCTGAGTTTGGTCTCTTAAAAACACTGTCTTAGTAGCCTACATTAAGCCACATTTTCTAATGGTTTTCTATGGGAGAAAAACGCTTAATTTTTTTATTTTTTGTACATAGTATACGTTATTAGTATTATGTTTACTGAGTTTGGTCTCTTAATAACAGTGTCTTACCTACATTAAGCCACGTTAAGCATTTTAGAATGTCCCGGCTGAAGTTGTCCTTGTGTTAATGGTCGTGTAATAACTTCTGTATGCTGGCAATAAACATTTTTGTAAGTGTGTCTATAATGTGATATGCTAAACTGATTTTATTGCAGGTGCGGGTCGGGTGTCGGTTCTATTTTAAGCGGGTCGAGTCGGGTGCAAATTTTATTTAGTGCTGTTGTTGGAAAACGGGTCGGATGCGGTTTTAAGCACTGCGGGTGCGGGTTTACAAAATCAGACCCGTGCAGGACTCTGTCTAGCGGTGAGGTTGTGAACTGCAATCACCCACCGCTCACCCCTCCCTTTCGAAGCACATTGAGAAGCTACGATGGCCGACACAGGACAAAGATGTCGTCTGAGAGAGCAGAGAGGACTAGCGCTCTGTTGTTTGTCCGTTTAGGGCTACTGTAGAAACATGACAGTGCAAAATGGGGGTTATTTCACTGTAAGGGGACCTGCGGTATGGAGATAGAAATATCTCATTCTAAGGTAATAAAAACATAACGGTACATTATGTAAGGTCTTTATACAGCACTGGAAACATAGTTGTGCATATTATATTGCATTTCTGTCAATAGATCCTCATAAATACTACCAGTGTTAATTTTGACAGCAAATTTTGATTTAGTTTTAGTCATAGTCTTTTGACTAAAATGCCATTTAGTTTTAGTCATATTTTAGTCACCTGAATTGTTTTTAGTTTTAGTCTAGTTTTAGTCGACTAAATATCATAAGATTTTATTCGACTAAATTCTAGGGCGTTTTCACACCTACCTTGTTTGGTCCGGATTTTCGGACTTTTCAGTTTGGTCCGAATCAAAATTGCAGGTGTGAAACCTCCCCCGTACCACGGTCCGGACCAAACAGACGAAATTTGGTCCGACGAAAAGAGGTAGTCTCGGTCCGGATCAAACTGAACAAAGGTTCGGTTCGTTTCTAGTTTGAAAGCATTTTCTGTATGGTTCGTACTTTCAGACCATTTACAGGAAGTTCCTGTTTATGTTTAAATATTATAATGTTATTTTGAAATTCAATCTAGGCTACATTGATTATGAAAAGTGAAAAGATGCGCAATATGTCAGAAGACAGAAGGTCAGGAATGATTTTGAACGAAATTTTGCATGATTTTGCTTAAAGCCTTTCTTTAATGGGAATTTCGTTTTGTATAAATTGTATCCTCATTTTAATCAATGTTTCATCAGATAATTGCCTGGATTTAATAAATAAGAAGCAAATAGTCTATAGCAGACAATAATCGCGGGAGCGATCACATGCTTTGTAAATGAACTTGAGCGCGTCTCAAATAAACCGAAACTCAGCAGCTACTTGTCTCACAAACATGAGAAATATGTGTATATGAAGCTTGAAATGTCCAATGTCCTTAAATGTGACAAAAATAACATAGCCAAGCAATGCGCACGGTTCAATAGTGGCAACGATATGCGTCCGTTCCACTGATCTATATCAGTGGTCCGTTCATTCAGTCTTGTCAAAGACGCTGACGTCAGACGCACGTCCGTTTACAAACCAATCAATGTCCAGATGCAGCCCACATAGACGATGACGAGTGGACGCAAGTGTGTCACGTAAAGTTCTTTAGTGCGCTCACATAATTGCAATGTGAAACCAAACCAAAACTAACCGAAAGTATCAAATGTATCAAAACGTGAACTTCGGTCCGGACCTTGGTGCGGACTTTCAGGTGTGAAAACGCCCTTAGTCTCCTAAAATCTAATGAGTTTAGTTAAATTGTAAAAAAAAAAAAAAAGCATTTTAGCCTTACATAACCGACTGTCACTTGAACTGACATTTTGACATCATTTTGTTTTTGACATTAAAAATACACAAAAGAGCTAAATTCACTTTTTTGTTTGTTTTTTAAAAACAGCTATATAGTTTTTATAACTTTGTATTTCTGTTTTAGTTAGTAGGCCATATCAGGTTAAGCTAAAGCTTCAAATAAGTTTGTTTATTTTTATTTTTTTATTTAATTTATTTAATTTCAAGTAATGAAGATTTTTTTAATGGTTTTAGTGAACTATTATAACCTGATACTTTATTGAATATGTGTCAAATACTGGTCTTTCCTCCTGACTATGAATTAAATGGGAATGAAATGAAATATAGTTTATTGTGTAACCAAAAAGGAATATATAATGCGTGACTTTTAACAATTATAAACAAGCTGGAAATACACCGGGACTCTTATTTTGAAATGTTTGCGCCTCTGTTGAAGTTGCAGGAGCTCATTCAAGTTCAGATGAGGAGATAAAATATGCATTGTTACAGTCTAAAACATATTACTATATAAACATCGTAAGTAAACATTGTCATTATTCATCAGCATTAGTTCATAAACAATTGCCTGGCATAAATGTATGTTATTGATTTGATTGTGAGCCGCTCTAGAGCGTTGGATTGGGGATGCGTGAGCCGTGTTTTCCAGCGGTTAGATCAGTTCAAATCAAATGTGCATCTGTTACACAAGACATCAGTTCTGACTGGATCTCTTCCCTAATCGTCGCTAACATTTTCGTCTCGTTTTTATTTGTTTTCGAAAATGACAGTTGATTTTCGTCATAGTTTTTATCATCCATCACTAGTTTTTATTTAGTTATCGTCTCGTTTTCGTCAGTGAAAAAAGGTCGTTGACAAAAATTATGACGCAAATTATTCGTCAACGAAATTAACCCTGGATACTACAAACTGCACCTTTAAGTCATGAAGGCATTTTTTTAACAAGAAAACATGTTTAAAGATGTAATTTCAAAAAAGTCAATGCAAACCTGCTCAAATTAAATGATTTAACAACTTTCTCCAGCAATTTATTAACTTAATGTTACAGATCAGTCCTTGAGAAGACCCACACTTCATCCATCAGTGTGGTTTACTTTTGGCCCACTCCTGCTGCTAGACCAGATTATTTGCTCTGCTGGGAAGATCACTGGCTGTCACTGAGTATCAGTGGAGGAGCTTTAAACCCTGAGAACTTCAAATGGAGCTTGCAAGATCACCTTGGACCTGTCACATCCTGGGCATTATCTCCTCACCTTACTCCCCACTGGTGCACAATGTCTGGTGAAGTCCATTCGTACAAGGTCCTCCTGTCACCATGACAGCTTCTTCCCTGAAGCAGCCCACCAACCTCAAGTACAAATACTGACTGCTCGAGCTGGAAATGATCAAGCAATATATCTTATTTAGACTGAGAAATTTGTTTCTATGTTTTATAATTCATTCATTTGCATTGGTAATATTGGCAAATTGGCACCCTTTGTCCCTTTAAAAATATTTTCTCCGGATAATATAGTAGCATAATCCATCAATAGATAATCTGCTTCACTCAGATTCAGCTTCAAAAGACATTAACAGGAGCACAAGCTTGTATTCGATCTAGAGTAACAGAGAGCGCCGGTTGAGACCCTTGAGAAGGTTTTAAAATGTTTGCTATTATGTAAACTCATTGTGAATTGCCCTTCACATATGCACTAAAACTACTTTTATGGTGTGAGAAGAAGTGCTCTAAATCATTCATCAGGCTACCGCATTTCAGCTATATTCAATGGGACAGTGGAAACGCAACTGCAGAAACACAGAAGGAGCTTCACATGCCTCATCCCTGTTTCCCTAAATCAGGTGAATGAGCCAAGTGATCTGGTGACCTTATAAACATCAGGACAGCCTGCAAGAGAACAGTTAATCTCGTCAAACCCTGCCGAAATCTCTCAGAACATCTCACTTCTGTCAAGTGCGAGTTGAAGAGATCTGAGTGTCATTCTGAGGCATTGTTAATGAAAAGGAAAGAGTTGCTAGAAAGAATTTTGCCTGACTGTTTGGAAACTACTTTTTGACACTTCTGTTGTGCAATCCTGATACTGGAGGGTCACTATCTTGTAGAGTTTAACTCCAATCCTAATCAAACACACCTGAACCAGCTTATCAGGGTCATCGGGATTATTAGACAATACCAGGCAAGTGTGTTGGGGCAGGTTGGAGCTAAACTCTGTAGGACATTGGCTCTCCAGGAGAAGGATTGGACAGGCTAGGATTAAAGATTAAAGACCAAACCATCCAAGATCCAGACCAATACTAGACACTGCAAAAGACACCCAAAACCTAGGGTACAATGGGGCTGAAGGCGCCCCTGGGGAAAAGTCAACTTTGA
This sequence comes from Gobio gobio, assembly GCF_949357685.1. NCBI lineage: Eukaryota > Metazoa > Chordata > Actinopteri > Cypriniformes > Gobionidae > Gobio > Gobio gobio. The sequence continues at coordinate 14,891,174 of NC_137114.1, forward strand.
TTTTATTTTCCTCCAAACCACTAGATGGCACTTGCCGCAAACTCCAAACATGCCGCAGCACATTCCAAAAAATCCGCTTTTCAAGATGCACATAGACATTTCTCTGATCTTTGACACGATCACGGACAGAAGCGCAAAGCGGATTCTATGCTAATTTTATCTAATATTTAAAAAAAATATTATGTTGTAGATTTAAAGGTGCTAAGGTTTGCAAGTTTTTATTACATTTATTGTTACTACTGTAAATCTATATAAAATTATGTGATCTCTTTCAGTGCTTTCAGAATCTTTACTTTTTAAAATAATTTTGTTTTTTATATTTGTTATATATACATTTCTATATTAACATCTTTTAATTACATTATATTTATTGAACAAAAATTAAATCTTATGATTTATTTTCACACAAAATCTTTAGCTCCATAAATGATTGATACAAACATGAATTATTATTATTCATTTATTTTGCAATCATACACTATAGGGATCACTACACTAGGAGTAGTGAAAAGCACATTTTTCTTAAAGGGTCATGAAACCCTAAACCAAATTTTCTGAGATTTTAACAGAGTTATGAGTGCTGAGCATCATAGAAGTCAATGTTACCATCCATTAATTTAGATTGTAGGAGAAAACTAGTTAATTTAAAAAAAAAAAAAAGCGCTATATTCAACTTCCGGGTTTAAATTCATCTTTGTATCAACGTCACAGAATGTGACGCTTTGTCGTACTATAGTACAGCGATGACTCATCAATGTCTCATGAACTATTCATGAGTCTGCGTGTCCTTATCCTATGATCCTATTAATGGATCAAAAACGAGTGATTATTTTTGCTTTGTATTAGTTTCTGCATCGCATAAGTTCTCTTCAGTAGATCCTAAGTCTTCACACAAACGCGATTCATCCACAATGCGAGTGTAAAACATTAACCGATCAAACGGCTCATAAAAACACTGCAAAGTAAGCCTCAAAAGTTATCAATGATGCAACAGCGTGTTCGTATATATTTTCTCTACAGAGAACATGCGATTGGTGTGCATTTATTTGTGCAATACATAGCTGTCATAGGATATGTATTTTGTGTTATTTAAGGTGAGCTTACAAAACCATGTGTATATTGTGTTACGTAATGATATTTTGCAGCATGCATTTTTTTGGGAAGCGTTGATGCTTTTACTGAGAGTGAAATAAAACTCTGAATCAGAAGTTGATGCTTTTACTGAGAGTGAAATAAAACTCTGAATCAGAAGCCGTTGCTCCACTCCGCAGCTTAACCACGCCCACTTTTATGGCATTTTTCAAAACTGTGGTGAGAACTGACGGCTGCTGAAATGGGTTTCATGACCCTTTAAGGTGTGCCTTTAGTGCCGTTGTACCCTACGTTTTACCAGTTACCCTAAGACCCACATTTTGACCAATACACGACCCAAGATATGTTGGCCAAAGAACAACACTGAGACACATTGTACCTGTTGTTATGTAGCCATTCAGACCCATGGAATTCTGGCAAATGATCTCTTTTTCTAGAGAACTTGCAGGTTGAGATAATTAATTGTAACCTTCAGATTCTGATTTTATGATGGTGAAACCACATGGGTGGGGCTCCAACTCAGTCAGCTGGCCTGGTGTGAGGAAGTCTGTTGTGTCTCAACTCACACTGTGTACTCTGTTAAACATCTGTTCCTCAAGGTCAGGAGACCACCGAGTACACCGGAATAAAAGGTGGACTTGTTTGGTCTTTGAAGAACAATTCGATCAATAGGAGTTTAGAGAATGAAGATCCATTCACAGCAATTCAGGGGAAAAAAGGCCCTATTTAAACATCCAGAGCGCGTGGTCTGAAGCGCAATGGCGCAGGTGCACTTTTGCTAGTTTAATGACATTTACAGTGTCAGTGTACAGTTTGGCGCATGGTCCAAAAGGGTTGTACCTGGTCTCTTAATGAGTCATGGGTGTGTTTTGGGCAATAAACCAATCAGAGTCTCATCTCCCATTCCCTTTAAAAGCCAGTTGCGCTTGCACCATGGCGGATTCGCTATTTACATGGCAGAATATAGACACCCTCAACCAGACTAGTCAGTTTAAATACATGTGTGTAGTGCCACGATTGGTCAAATATGCACCAACAATGCGCCTGAACACACCTCGTTTTCAGACCAGCACGTCCATGGGTGAACAGATGGGCGTGAGTGCATTTGCCATTTAAACAACGTGACACTGTACATGAAAATGATAACTGTGTCAGGCTGAAACAACACTTTTTTTTGCATTGCGCCGGGTGTATGATATGGCCCATAAGTGTAAAACTGTTTTTGTGCCAGAACTGTTTACGCAAGACAAACTGTCATTCTTTGAAATATGTTTGAATATCTAAACAAAAACGGAAAAAGTTCGTTCATAGAAGGCCGTTGTTTCATTTTGCAATGTTATTATATATGTTTGTTAAGTCACACTTTAGATTAGGGTCAAATTCTCATTAATAACAATGACTTTTGCCTCAATAAACTCATAATTGCTGCTTATTAATAGTTAGTAAGGTAGTTATTAAGTCAAGGTAATGGATTAGGATGCAGAGTATAGTCATGCAGAATAAGGCATTAATACATGCTTTATACTAATAAACAGCCAATATCCTAGCAATATGCATACTAATAAGCAATAAGCAAGTATTACTGTTATTTATACCAATAAAATCTAAATTTGTTGGCACAGACCTTCAAGGCCCCATCAAATGGGATGGCATACTCAATTGTCGGTCCCACTTTATATTAGTTGGCCTTAACTACTATGTACTTACATCAAAAAGTAAGTACAATGTACTTATTGTGTTCATATTGTATTGAAAAACACTTTTGCTGATATTGAGGTGGGATACGGGTAAGGTTAGGGACAGGTGTGGTGGTATGGGTAAGTTTAACGGTAAAGTTAGGGACAGGTGTGTATGGGTAAGTTTAAGGGTAGGGTTAGGGACAGGTGTGGTGGTATGGGTAAGTTTAAGGGTAAGGTTAGGGACAGGTGTGGTGGTATGGGTAAGTTTAACGGTAAAGTTAGGGACAGGTGTGGTGGTATGGGTCAGGTGTGGTGGTATGGGTAAGTTTAACGGTAAAGTTAGGGACAGGTGTGGTGGTATGGGTAAGTTTAAGGGTAGGGTTAGGGACAGGTGTGGTGGTATGGGTAAGTTTAAGGGTAGGGTTTGGGACAGGTGTGGTGGTATGGGTAAGTTTAACGGTAAAGTTAGGGACAGGTGTGGTGGTATGGGTAAGTTTAAGGGTAGGGTTAGGGACAGGTGTGGTGGTATGGGTAAGTTTAAGGGTAGGGTTTGGTGTAAAGGAAGGGTTAGCAGAGTAATTATAAATGTAATTACAGAAATTAATTACAGATGTAATTGCATGCAGGTATTTTTAAAATGTAAGTAAAATGTAAAAAAATGATTGTACACAATAAGTGAATTGTATAAAATTATTCATTAAAATGTTAGTACATAGTAGTTACGGCCACCTAATATAAAGTGGGTCCCAATTTTATTTTCTATGCTGATGTATTTCCTACTAAAACAGTAAGTTGAGGCATATTAAACCACACTTGACAGCTTGAACCATGTATGAAAATGTTGGAGGAACTGTGGATGAGTTTTCGCAATTACCTTCACCTACACCTGTATACCTGCCAGAAGTCGAGGCCGTGATGAAACTTGAACTAATGCCATATCTACATGAGCCGAGATCTAAGGGTGATGGTTCTGGTAAAGAGAGCTGTTTCTGTCATCGGGAGTGTTAATGTGTCCAAATGGCACTCTATCAAATTTTTTGCTACCGCGTTTGTGTCTTTGAGCTGCTGTTTGCTTGCTGTTGTAGCTTTAGCACAGCTGAAAGTATTATTAATAATTAAGGGGCAGCGGACATTGTCCTTTTAGAGAGCATTTCATTGGACAAAAAAAAATTGCATAAGCCTCTGCAGACAACATATATCATCAATATTTTTTCATCCAGGAAGAGAAAGACTTGAAACTGTATAATACTATCTCTGCTAAACTATTAATTGATAAACACTAACAGCTAACAAGCTGAAATGTTGATCTTGTGCTGTCTTAAAAAGTCTGTTTAGGTTGTGATTTTAGGAAACCTCACTTTTTTCCAGTCAGAACTATCTTTCTACCTCTGTTTCTCAGAGATTCTCTCCTCTGATTACATAACGCAGAATCTTCTCTGAGCTTGTCTGTGAATTTGATGCCACTATAAATGTGACATAAATCCTCATTTCAACTGTGGATTTGTGCAATTGCGCAGAGGTCACTGTGTTCCTCTCGTATGCCTCTCTGGTCTTCCCATGGGTTACCCTGCTCTATCTCTCAAAATAACTTATTTTTTATCTTCCCCTTCTTTCTGCCCATGCACTCCCCTTTTCATAACCAACTGGTAGTTAGCATGTGCTTGTTTGTCGTGCAAACAGAAAAAAAGCTTCTCCCCTGAGATAATAAGCAATTTAATTAACTGCGTTGGGCTGTGTGTGCATACAGACGCTAAACGTCTAATGGCTCTTGGGGCTATAAAAATAATTGTGATTTTGAAAGGAAATGAAGGCTTGTTATCACAGATATCCACTTGACATGCAGACAATGTCATTTCACAAAGTTTACATTTAACCTGGTTGTACCTGTGCTGATCTCTAATAAAAGATACTGTCCTGAATAGTTTATGTTAGCAGTCTTTTAATGAGGCTGGGTTTAGCATGCAAAAAGATCTCACAGACAGGAAGAGGTCCAGCTGAATGACCCTATTCACGGCATGAGCTGTGGTTAAATCCTTGGCTTTTATTTTCCTCATTGGTGCTCTCAAATTGCACCAAACCACCACAGCACAACATCTGTCACCTTCATGGAAAATATCAATACGAGAAGAGCCACACAGAGGCAGCAGAACATGGAGGGGTTAGCTGCATTTGTAAGGCCCCCCACTTTTAGCCCACATCCCAGTCAACTGATATTTAAAGATTTACCTCAGTTGACTCGAATGAAAGTCAATTATCCTCAATAAACCCGTCTCCAGCGTGTTGCCTCCGATCCTTCGAATATTGCACTTTAATAATTATTTAATCAACACATCATCCTCAATAAACCCGTCTCTGGAGTGTTGCCTCCGATCCTTCGAATATTCCCATCTAATGTGACCTCTGACCTGTAAAGTTCCCAGAATAATAATCAAACACTGCTTGTTAATTGGCCAGAGGAGAACTGGCACCCCGACTGAGCCTGGTTTCTCCCAAGGTTTATTTTTCTCCATTAGGTCACCTGATGGGGTTTTGGTTTCCTTGCCACTGTTGCCTCTGGCTTGGCGTGCTCAGTTGGGGACACTACATTTTTTTTTATTTTTCAACTAAATATTCAAATAAAACGAATTATTAAACTAAAGTAACCATATAAACTAAATTACAGATCTAATTACTGATCTAAAGCCCACACTGTCACTGTATGATAATTGAAATTAACTGATCACATCAGCGTTTTCTCCAGAACGGCTAGACGGCTGAAAAAAAAAAGTTGTTGTATTTTTTTCCTGTTTAACACTGTAAAGCTGTTTTGAAACAATCTGCATTGTTAAAAGCGCTATATAAATAAGGTTGACTTGACTTGAAAGGAATATTCTGGCTTCCATACAATTCACTGAAAAAAACAGGAAAACACATTGTCCTATTTACTTAATCGTATTATTTGCGATCTACACAACAAAATTGTGTTTCTCTTCTAAACATGATTTATTTTCTTTCGATTAATGTTATTCTCTAAAATGTGCAATCTACTAGATTAAATTATTTGAGGTGAATGTGAACCAATTAAGTACTCGAAAATGATTTTTGCTGAAACTATAGTTCCCATCATGCTTTGCTTGGGACTTGACGAGTAGAGTAAAATTGTTTAAATTAAGTGTTACTTTATGTGAATTGGGGCAAAATAAGAAAAGGAGGAGATTTTATATTGTTTAATAGTGTTTAATGTTTAATTATGTTGGAATTATTAAAACCATTTAAATATCACTGGGTTACCATAGTGGAGAAGAGCGGAGAAATTGTTTAGACTGTGGACTGATACAGCACATGTCATTAAAGAGCATTTCATACTTAGCACTTAGCATGTTTATTATGTGCTATTGCTGGTTAATAGAAGTTAATAGAATGAACACTAGTTAATAGAGTCTTATAAATCAGTCATGTGACAACAAAATACACAAAAATAAAATAAACTTGTGTTTTGTGATTTGATTTAAGAGGCAGGGTCTCAAGCCCCCCTGTACACACCACTGTTGTTATTGAGCCATATTAGAGTCATTGTGAAACTACTCAATTCAGTTACTTAAAAATTACTTAATTCCATGAGGTTGAAATTGTGTGAACCAATTATGTTTGTTTAACTTAATTGATTCAAGTTGAACCGAAGTAGCCTACATGATTAAATCATGTAAATCCAACACACCTTTTTTTTTCCAGTGAAGTTAAACTCAATCAACAAAATTTGTGCCATAATGTAGACTGTAGCACTGTAAATAATTAGTACATTGTCATTGCAATAAAATTGTATATTTGAATAGAACTTTACTCAGAAATTATATATATATATATATATATATATATATATATATATATATATATATATATATATATATATATATATATATATATATATATATATATATATATATATATATATATATATATATATATATAAAAACACTGTCTTCATTCACTATTAAAAGTGTGTTAATGTGATGAAATTGTGCCCAAATTTTGTTTTTAAGGTAGGGTCAGGGTTTCCATTGTTTCAATGATTTTTTTTCTGTAACACTTTACAATACAGTTCAATTTGTTACCATTAATTAACTACATTAACATAAACTAAAAATGAAAAATACTTCTAAAATATTTATTAACATTTCAACATTTACTAATACATTATTAAAATCAACAGTTTTATCTGTTGATATTATTTAATGGACCTGAGCTCACATGAACTAACAATGAACAGTTACATTTTTATTAACTAACAAATATTAACAAATACTGTGACAATTCAGTGACTAGACAAAGACTAAGTGAACAAGAGGAATTAAGTTTCATAACTTTATATTTAGGCTATATTTAACTTGAATCCTGTACTAGAGCGCCACTTTTGTATGTTTGACTGAATTGTCTGCTTGTGTTTATTTTCTAGTGACTTTTATAATGGCTTTGTTGTTCATTTAAATATTGTTGTTCAATAAATATTATTATTTTATCTAAATAATATGCCGTTTTTGGTTTTGAGAAAGGGTCCGTTAGTGGTTGTGAAATGGACTTCAGTGAAAGTTAAATTATTACTCCGTTAGATGGCGGCAAAGACTGTCTTTAGAGTCTTACAGGAAGTTGTTTTAGTTGTTTAACTTTCAAAAGTTAAGGAAAACTATCGCTTTCCACAGTGAACATTCCAACAGATTTTTTTATAATGGATATAATATTTTGGACATCGACCTGAAGAATGAATGCTATAAGATGTTTAGTCGATCTCTCTCTCATAATACTCTACTCTACATAATACAATAAACGTCAATGAATGTTCCTTCATTACTAGCTCTAAAGTGACGTTTTGGAATTAGTAACAAAGGTTTGGGATTGAGATTTGAGATTTGAATCTGTGGCAGAAGGAGGTAGTTCTGCACAGAGGGTTTTTAAAGTTTTTTTCCTATTTATTTACGTGCTTGTGCCATCAAACTGTTGTATATATGAGCAATATCACACGAGTAGCAGTGCGATATGGCTGATATAGTACAGCCATATCGCACGGCTATGAATGCGATATTGAATTTATATATATATATCATTTGCAATGAAACTACAGCTAGCTTACCAAATACGTGATTTCAGTGGTTTGACTAATGAATTAGGTACCACCACTAAACAGTGTCATGGCCTTCCCACTAAAATATAATTCTGATTAAATCGTCGTCCCTGGTCATGTCGTTCCTCTTAACCTTTCGTCTTTAGTTTATTCCTTTCTCCAACTGACTTTCTTTTGTCCTTCCCTCTCCCTGCTTCATCCATTAGCACAGAACATTTTCCTCCGCTGTCTTGTCTCACCGCTATGCTCGGGTTGTGTTTTATCAGATTAACAAGGTCCAATTAATAATGGATTGTTGGACGGGATAGCAGCCATGTTTAATTCATCGTTCATCAAAAACTGCAGATTAAAGCCATGCACTATACAGATCCCTTCATGTCCATTACTTCGATACAACATATAGATTTAAGACCTTTTTGTTTGTATATTTTGTAGAGCTTTGTTTTTTCTCAATGTTTCTTAATTGGTTTTCTTACAGGATTTACATTAGCTGCTTTTCCACTGTTGGCCCAGTGCGAGCCAGGGATAACAACGTGCCGGGCGAGGTCAATAGCCTCTGACCTTGAGCCGTGAGGCCAAAGGTCCAGCTGCATTTAGACCCACAGCGCTTCCCTAAAGCCAAAACTTAACACGTCTCCATAGAACAACATCACACAACATTTCACCAGCATGAGGCTATTTGACTGAAAACTAACTAGATCGCAAAATGAGTATGACGGAACCAAACATTTTGTCTTAACTTAAAGACTTAAGACTCCAGCATCTATATTTGAACACACATGCTTATTCGTTTGCGCCTGCTTTATTTTTTTATCATATGAATGCACAAAACAACTCCATTAAGGCTCATTCACACTGAGCGCAACGCAATAAAGCGAAGTGAATTGTCGACGAACAGTGTTTTCACACCAAACGCGAAATGATTGATCGCCTTCAGCTAGTTCACACCTGCACGATAGGTGTGGCACTGACCGAGAATGCAATTTCTTTGTGTATGTATCTCGTAGGTTTTTCCATTTAGCTTTAACCTCATCTGCTGCACAACAAACAACAGTAAATTAAGATAAATAAAGTTTTGTACTACACCAGAAACACAAACTATCTATAATGCTTCCGATAAATCGGTTGACCAAAAATTGCAGATGGTTAACAGATGCATAAAAGATACAATTAGCATCAAGCTACACTTTACAATTTATGAGATTATAACTGCTTTTGCTCAAAACTCGAAACTCAAAAAAACCTTTCAACTGTGTTGCAAATACCTGTTACTTTAGCAATAAAAAAGAAAAAGAAAAAGAAAAATGAAATCAGTCAAAAAAGTCAATTTTGTTTATTAGTATGGTTGAATTGGATCATCGAATGTCAGCAGCACAGAAGTTGGTTAAAAAAATGACACTAAATATATGGGGCCCTATTTTAACGATCTGAGCGCATGGTCTCAAGCGTATGGCGCAACTAAGGGCGTGTCCGAATCCACTTTTGCTAGTTTCATGACGAAAAAGCGGTCTGCGCCCCAGGCACATGGTCCAAAAGGGTTGTCCCTATTCTCTTAATGAGTTATGGGTGTGTTTTGGAGGTAACATGCAATAAACCAAATAGAGTCTCATTTCCCATTCCCTTTTCAGACCAGCACGCCCATGGGCGAACAGATGGGCGCAAGTGCATTTGCTAATTAAACAACGTGGCAAAATAACACTTGGCGTCATATTGCGCCGGGTGTATGATAGGGCCCATAAAGTATATTTGTGTTTTTAACCTTTAATTATTGCTAGTTTGCATAAGTTCTGAGTTTGTATTTCACTGCTTTTATTCATTTTGAGGAATACTGAATTTGTTTTTTGTGCAAGTGGCGTTTTGGTGGTCCTGAAAATGCAATCTTTTGAAAACGATGTGTTATTTTACTAATTATTTTAAATTTAATCGGATTACGTAACTCACAATACATGTAATAAGTTACACCCTACACTGTTGGCAAAGCATTGCTGTGGTTGCCAGGTGATTGCGTACAGGCCCAGTTAAAACAGTCCGTAACCAAGTTTTAATAATATTTTGGTCACTAGATTTGGTTAAGGTCCCTCCTTTAATGCAAGTCCATGACTGCATCTGAAATCGCACGCTTTATACTATATAATAGGCAAAACTCAGTATGTGAAAACAGCAGTTTGTCTGATTTCACAGTATTCATAAAACAGCAGGCAAAATGTACCCCGGATGACTTACTACCTCCAGCAAGATTCTGAAGTGTGCATCCAATGGACACTTAACTATCCCATGAGGCCACGGGAGAGGATTTATGAATGGCAGTGAAGCGATGCAGCTGATGCTGGTGGGTCACATGAATATAGTACATCCATATTTCATTCATACTACACACATGCATACTATATATTCTTTTTAACAGTTGCAAAGTAATTACTAATTCAAAAGAAGTTCCTACCCTGAGATTATGCCATTTTTCATGCACCCCATGTGATTTATTTATTTATTTATTCCATTTTATCATCCATCATGTTGATAGTACACCTCACCTTGACATGTCATTCATGTCCATATCACGAACAGTGTAGAGGTGTGTTGAAGTCATGTCGGTAAGATTGTATTTACGAGTTGAACACACATGAACGCCACCACCATAAATTTTTCCCGCTAACCCACCCATAAACCTACCCATACCACCAAACCTGTCCCGTATCCCACCTCAACAGAAAATGTGTTTTGCAATACAATATAAACACTGTAGTACGTCATTTTTTGTTGAGAAGTTGCATCGCCATCTTGCTCCGACCAAAATGATTTTAACACTAGTTATGACTTCCCAACTCATATATACGCACTTCCCAGGAGGACTTGAATGCATGATAGGACAAGTTACATGCTGAAATTTAAGACTTAGGTTTAGGGCTTTAGGGCAAACCCCTAACCCTTTTGGACTATATATATATGACGAATGAATCAAAATGTTAAGTCATGGCACAATCCAGCAGTAAGAATAAATAAGTGGATCAAGCTACAATGCTGCTGCCATAAGACACTGGAGGATGAGGAAAAGTGTGTGCATGTGTGTTTTGAGTGGAGGTATGTGATGTCTGAAAGGCTTGAAGGTTCTCTCCAGAGATCTCTATTTCTTCCTAAGACTACTAATTAGCGGCAAGCATTGACACAACAGACACATCAAGGCAGAACCTCTCCATGGGAGTTTGGTAAACATTGTGGTGGTGTGGGCTAGTCATCAAATCTCTGGAGTGCTATAGAGCGAACTGCATTCACTAGATATTCTCAGATGTAGTCCTCGAGTACATTGATTACTTCATTATCCTCTTCCCTGCTATTACTCTTCTGTCTTATATCACCTTTAAGACATCCTAATGTCAGCCAAAATAGATTAAAAACAGAGATTACGCCCAGGTATCCGCACACACCAGAAGCTATTATGAATCCACATTTGTTTGTCTGTCTCTTATCAAAAATATGCAAGGCAGGGAGAGTGGCAATCATTTTAGAGGATGCCAGAAACTCTTCCAGCCGGGCAGTAATAAAGAGAGTCAGTGTTGTGCTCTGCCTTTCAATTACTCGATTTCCTCCAATTACACGAGACCTGCTGAAGTATCTCTCAGGCTAATAGCGATGGTGCTCGCCGGTGCCATGATATCCAGAGCAGACTGGGACACTGCGGACGCAAATCACCAAGAATGAATTGTAGACACTGTCTATGTTGTTCTAGAACCCAATTCATTAAAGCAATAATGCAAATGAGGTAACAGCCCAAACACACGGCCATTTTTTACTGGGACTTTTACTTGCCTCTGAATTGGCTATTTAAAAAGCTGAAATGTTTCTCAACAGCACAGGGCATGGATATATGAGGTCATAACAGTATTCCTTATTATTTGATCATCATTTGGTTTATTACTGCTGCCATGATCTCTAGGAAAAAGTACAAAATATAATTTTTAAAGGTCCCATGGCATGAAATTTTCATTTTATGAGGTTTTTCAACATTAATATGTTCCCCTAGCCTGAATATTGTCCCCAAGTGGATAGAAATGTTGATCGGTGTAAAACCGAGTTCTGGCTGTCTTTCTCTGCCTTTGAGAAAATGACAGGCCAGACGAGCCAATCCTGAAGTCTCCTGGTTTGACGTCCAAGCAGGAGCGGTTTCCTCCCTTTCCTCCGCCCAGAGAATCTGGCACGCCCATGCAAGCGCTCGAGTCGACAGATCATTACTTGTGAACGAGTGAATGCTGGCAGTTTCTCAGTGTTTGGATGTACAAATGAAAACAGAAGTCTTTTTTCAGTTCCTTCTGATCTGTGATCAGTGATTTCTGATGTGTAGCTAATTATTTATTATTCGTGCACGCACTGCGGCTTCTCTCTCTCCAGACAGAACGGTGTTTTCGTGTTTTCTATCTTGTGAGTCAGTGTTTTTGTACGTCATCGTCGCGTCTATCGGTTCTAAAATGTGCATACAGTCGGGAGTTTCTGCTCAACATCAGCAGAGATAAACCTCACGCACACAGAAGCTCGGGCTGCACTGACTCGGCCTTCAACATCCCCGACCCCCAGTACTGCATCTGGCCCACAGCGGAGGCACCAAACGCGGCGTTAGATTAAGCAGAAGGGGGGTAAGCGTGAGCATATCCGGGCTAGCCAGCCTAGCCCCACAATAAACTGGATTACATTCGATTACTGCTGTTGTGTCTTTGTTTGCGCTGTGTACTCACTGACGCTTTTATTTTATTTTAAAAATAATGCTATTATCAACACTTACTTTTAACTCGTTCATCTCGACAGCTGTAATGGTACTTTGCATGTGTTACAAAGTTGGTAATAATGATGAAGACGGACTCGGTGTGACTGGGACTCGTGTTTATTCAGAACTCTCAGATACAAACACAATAAACTCACAGCGCTGACTGACAGCGCTCTCATAACTCAGTAGTTACTATAAATAACTTTGTTAGCAATCGCTGAGCTCCATCTCTGGTACATTAGTGATGTCCGGTTCGCGAACGATCTTTCTTTTTAACCAGTTCTTTTTAGTGAACCGAATCAGTTCACCAAATCGGACTGAATCGTTCTAAACGGTTCGCGTCTCCAGTCAGCGCTGATCCATAATTTACTAAAGTTACTAACTTTCTGACATGAGTGACAGTCCCTCCGACTAGAAATAGACTAATAACCTGAAGTATATGCTGTAACTAAAACAGTTCAGACATGCTGAGAACTGATGTGAAGTGAACTCAGGTCCATCCGTCTCTCTGGCAGCAGCTCATGCCTGCTCGTGCCTCGTTAAACCACGCCCCCTCCGCTCATATAAAATGCAAAGATGTCAGCCAATCACAACAGTGGGTGTTTTTACTGAAGTCTCACAGCAGACACGCCTCTTGAAGCAGGGCATTCAAGCCACAGGGCAGACCGCAGTATAGAAAAAATGCCTTTTATCTCTAAATTATGACATTTTATGATGTAAAAGTCATACTAACAATATAAGTACAGCTCAGGAAACATTATAAAATAATAGAAAAATGCCATGCCATGGGACCTTTAAATTAATTGTTTTCCTGTTTTCAACAGACCCGGTGTGGCAGGAAAACAGCACTGGCTTTTGTGAATGGGCACATCCTACTTTAAATTAAAAGACATGCAATGAAAAGAATGCCGGTGACTTATGGTGCGGTCCCCTTAGCAAATAGTCAGTAGCGATGTATTAAGCACAATTCACACAGAAGTCACTTTTGAAATAAACACCTTGAACCTGATGTGAAATCTGCATGGGGAAAAACATTCGCAAAATTCTTCATTGTGTAGATTTCTATTGAAGTGATTGGATTTCACCCACAAACATGTGGCCGCACCTTTAGAATGACTTTCACTTTCTTTGCCTTACTTTTTGTCATTTTTACTGTATGGCCAAAAGTATTGGGACACGCCTCCAAATAATTGGATTCAAGTGTTCCAATCACTTCCATGGCCACTGGAGTATAAAATCAAGCACTAGGCATGCAGACGCTTCTACAAACATTAGTGAAAGAATGAGTCGCTCTCAGGAGCTCAGTGAACTGAAGTGTGGTACCGTGATAGGTTGCCACCTGTGCAATAAGTCCATTCGAGAAATTTCCTCACTACTACTGACTGCATTGTGCCAAGAGTAAAGTTTAGTGGAGGGGGGATTATGGTGTGGGGGTTGTTTTTCAGGGATTGGGCTTGACCCCTTAGTTCCAGAGAAAGGAACTTTTAATGCTTCAGCATACCAAGACATTTTGGACAATTTCATGCTCCCAACTTTGTGGGAACAGTTTGGGGACGGCCCCTTCCTGTTCCAACATAACTGCACACCAGTGAACAAAGCAAGATCCATAAAGATGGATGAGCGAGTTTGGTGTGGAGGAACTTGACTGGCCTGCACAGAGTCCTGACCTCAACCCGATAGAACAGCTTTGGGATGAATTTGAGCGGAGACTGAGAGCCAGGCCTTCTCGTCCAACATCAGTGCCTGACCTCACAAATGCGCTTCTAGAAGAATAGTCAGATTTCCCATAAACACACTCCTAAACCTTGAGGAAAGCCTTCCCTGAAGAGTTGAAGCTGTTATAACTGCAAAGGGTGGGCCAACTCCATATTAAAGCAGCATTAGGTAGTTTTTGCTCTCGGGGTCCCCCTACAGTTGGGAAACAGTATTGTCCTCTACTACTGTCGTAAACTTTCATTCTACATCAGGGGATGCATCGCACGTGCATTTGTTGACATGACAACTATGATAGCCCTGAACACTGCAGGAGTTCACTTGCAGGTGTTCTGCTTTTGCGTCGTGTGTGAAATGTCTTCATCCCAGGTACAGTGGCATATGTTTCAGCATGTCATATGAATATAATTTCATGGGTTTTATTTTTTTTAAAACCCAAATGATCGCGATGCTCACGTTTACAAGCCAGCGTCATTATAGTAGCCTAGTCTATTGGTTCCCGTTTTACAGAATCTATGATACTTCAATTCAATGTTTGAGTGGTAGGTAATAACCATATATCGTCAATATTATAATATCAAGCTACCATAGATGAATCTGCAAATTTGAAAAATCGATTTGCATTATAGCTTGAGGAAAGACAAATAAACCAATATCACAGACATGTTAGGTATCCTAAAATATGATTTTATACGTCTTACGTATTTACTTGCAAGAATGTAGCCTCTCCTTCAGCTCACGCCAACGAGCAAACGCTGCCCAATGTTGATCCTCGTCCTGCCTTTAATCCCATCACTTTCTCGTTTCCTCTTTTTGCTTTCCTCCGACATACCCTTTGCTTTCTTATTTTTCTGTGCTGCTTCGGCCATGACTATAACATTCGGCAAACAAATGATAGTTTTTCTCGCAGGTCCGAATTTAAGGAAGTGACGGTGGAAGTGACGTATATGCCGTAAAGCAGTCGAATTTTGTAGTTCTTTTTTTTCTCGGGTTACTACCCGAAACCCGAAGTTTAAAAGTACGATTAAAAACGATACAGACCCTGTCAGGCTATGGCAGACGTGTCATTCAACCTATTGTAAGTCGATGTATCATCACAAGAGGTTTGAAAATATATTATAAAGGTTGAAAAGTTACCTAGTGCTGCTTTAAACCCTACGGATTAAGAATGGGATGTCATTAAAGTTCATGTACATGTAAAGGCAGGCGTCCCAAAACTTTTAGCAATAGTGTATCATAAAATAATCTTGCATCTTTTTCTAAAAACACCTTGTTTCACGAGTTCACACTTACATAAAATGAAATAGAGTAAAGGTAATGCATCTTAATACCAGGTGTAAACAGGGCCTTAAGTAATTGAGTTTGAGTGTGAGTGTTTAATAATGTCTTGTGTAACTATTCAAAGCTTTTTTTAAGCTGTTTTTAAAGCTTTTTGTTCTGCATCTACATTTTCCAGAAACGCTGTTCGCGGTACAAAGAGTCATCATCCAAGATACCACACTCCTCGAAACAATACCATGCATCGCATGTTGCACATTTTATCCAATCTGCCTTTGGATCTCTCTGATCTCCATAGATTAGTTTACAGCCAGGACACTTCTCACATTGCTTCGATGAGCCTTTCATGTATTTTTTCTCATAATTTATAAATTATGTTATATGTTGGTGGTTTATGTATTATGTCTCACACTTTGTTGGTACTTATATGTATTGTAACCGTGAGGTTTTTTTTTTAAGTGTTTTATAAATAAATGTCAAAAAAG
Source organism: Gobio gobio (assembly GCF_949357685.1). Taxonomy (NCBI): domain Eukaryota; kingdom Metazoa; phylum Chordata; class Actinopteri; order Cypriniformes; family Gobionidae; genus Gobio; species Gobio gobio. The sequence continues at coordinate 14,907,269 of NC_137114.1, forward strand.
ACTTGAACACATAGGGTCTTATAAATTGTAATCGATGGAAGTAGTCGACAAAAGACATTTACTGCCCAGATTTTGGAAGTAATTCAAGATTTATATGAAACCAACAACATCCCCATTTCTTGTATAATATTAATAACAACCTATTTCCTATTAAAAAGCATTTCCAGTTTACTGCAAGTGCAAACATTTGACATTTTATTACTATTAAATAGTTTTACTGTATTACCTTTACTTTCAAAAAGATGCCAGAGGAGTGGTTTAGCCTTTTTATATTTTACTGCTTCAGTTATAATCTACAAGAGCTATATAAAAGATGCTTGGTTGACGAATATTGTTTTCCATACTGCACCTATATGAGTGTTTGTGTAGGTGGGTTTGTTTGGACACAAACCTGGACTCAGTGTCTAGTTATTTGTCTCCTCCATCCAGCCCATATAAAGGATTGCTCCAGTGATTTCACAATCTGGCTGCTGTTTCACATAATGTCCTATTCTGTTTGCAGCACAGCCCCTGCGTCCTGTTTGAATGGCAGAAACAAAGGCATTGCTCACTCTGCGTCTGCTGTTCTCCATATTGTGTCAAGTGTAATTCAATGTGTTCATAAATAAAGAGATGTCACATTGATTGTGATCAGGAGCAGGTCAGGAGAGGTGATGAAATGATTGGTTCACTGCTGACTGCAGCCTGTTATTAGACACAGAGGGGTGTGACTGACAGTCTGACAGATGAACATTATGGAGGAGACAAGAAATCCATCTTTCTCTCTCTCTCTCTGTATCTTTTTCATCACGTCATTAAAATTTATCCTGCCTCTGCAGGTCTTTCTTATATTTGTCAATTTTGGTCAATTTCCTGCTTTTATCTAAAACTGTTTAAAAGGGTCATTTAAAAGCTTTTGTCATCATACTATAAGAATATCCTGTATGTTTCAGAACTGGAAACTTCCTTGTTAGTCCAAAAACATATTTTATTGTATCCAAGCCCAGAGAACGACTCATTGTGGAACGTGTCTATAATAGGTTGATGAAAGACCGCCTCTGCAGATGAAAATCAACGCCTATTTCATCAATCCAACTTTGGCTCCGCCCACTGGAGTGTTAGTGAGATGACGAGGAGAGAAGAGCGATACAGGATGGACTACAAATAACATTACCTTCCAAAGGATCCCAATGCTAGGAATGTGGTTATTTATTTTCAACAATGTGAATGTCTCAGTTGAGCATTATTTATTTGTTATTTGTTATTTATTATTCAGTACATTTCACTGTGGATTCTTTGGTAAATCAGACGCAATTTCGGCACAGGCTTTGCAAATAGACTTTTACGATATGGACTCGACAGTAATGCGACAACATGTAAGTAACCGTGTTAATTCTAAAGCCTGATTTGTGCTAACAGTTTTCAAGAAAAAAAGTTTTCAAAACGTGCTAAACATGCTATTTCACATACAAAGATGTCAGACAATCACAGCAGTGGGCGTTTACACTGAAGTCTCACAGCAGCCAATCACAGCAGTGGGCATTTACACTGAAGTCTCACAGCAACCAATCACAGCAGTGGGCGATTACACTGAAGTCTCACAGCAACCAATCACAGCAGTGGGCGATTACACTGAAGTCTCACAGCAACCAATCACAGCAGTGGGCGATTACACTGAAGTCTCACAGCAGCCAATCACAGCAGTGGGCGATTACACTGAAGTCTCACAGCAGCCAATCACAGCAGTGGGTGTTTACACTGTGTCTCATAGCAGACACGCCCCTTTAAACAGAGCGTTCAAATAAGAGGCTAAAATCAGGGTAGGAAAATGCCTTTTATTTCTAAATTATGACAATTTTTTATGTAAAAATCATACTAACATTATAAATGCACCACAGAAACATTATAAAACAATGCAGTTCATGATCTCTTTAACCTATTTTGTCTCCTAAACAAATTATTGACAAGGACAATGTTGCTGATCATGCAGCATTCTTCCTTTCATATGCATCCAATAAAAACAGAAGCGACTGTATTAGTTCACACCAGAGATGTTACAGCTTGGAAGTGCGTTGCAGTCGCGGGTCATCGTTTTCATTAGCAGTCCTGCCGCATCCATCATTAGCCAATCCTCCTGCCAGTGCTAATGGCCTGTCTGTGGCACTAGCAAAGATCCAAACAGCTGTAACCTGGCTAACCCAATTACTCCCCCAGCCAGCAAGGCTTTGGAAATCCTCTAAGGACCCTCTCCGCTGACCCTCCCTGCTGGCCGCACATTCACTTCAGGGGAGGGAGCAGTGAGCTGCCACTGTTTGAGCTCTGCAGAATGGAGATGAATATCAAACAGAACTATAAAAAGCACTTTGTATAGATGTACACAAAAGGAAAACACAGGATGGAAGCACTCAAACATATTAAACTCGATCTCACGGAAAACGTAACTATGTTACGGGGTGGCGACTTCTTATGAATTTGTACGGTGTGGATCAAACAAAAAATTTACGATTATTAGAAAAAAAGCATTAAGATCCACCCTAAACATCCCATCACAGGGGCATAAGCAAAAATCTATGAATGAGATTATATAAATTAGCCACCAATTCACCAAAATGCCAATCCTTTTGATATTTGTTTGTTTGGGGCAGGAAACAACCACCAAGAAACTACTAAGAACACTCTAGAAACGTTAACATGATACTCAGAGGCATTTCCCAAAACCATTGTTAGCAAACGGTGTGAACGTAGCCCGAGAGAGTCATTCATATTCATAACTAGCATCTCAAACAGTGATTACAGGCACAAGGTGTGTTTATTTTATGTCACAGACACTCAAATTGTCACAGATGTACCACAACAAAAGTTCATAGGGCATTATGTCAATATACCGTATCAATGAAACACGCTCATCTAATGCGCGCAGCCATGTTTGTTTTCATTAGGTGGCAAAGTGACTGTCATTTATGTTCACTCAAACAGTGTTACCCTGTTGAAAAAAACTGCATATGCTGGTTAGGTATGTTTTGAAGGCAGCTGGTTTGAGCTGGTTTAAGCTGGAGCTAGTTTCTTAGGACCAGCACTTGTCCAGCTTAAACCAGCTCATGACCAACTAAGGGCCAACTTAAACCAGCTCAAACCAGCTGCTTATCCTTCAATGCTGTTTTTTCAACAAGGTTAACAGGCACATGGCAGCATATTACTATACAGAAAAACAAAAACAAAATGGCTGCCACATGATGATGATATGATTTGATTATTTAAATGGCACAACACTTAGGCCTACACATATTTCAAAATCAGAATCAGATAGTTCATGATATAGTTAACAAGTTTGTGAATATTTTGACTAAAGGTGTGTCATATGACAAACATGGCACTATGGAAATATTAATGTGATCCAAATAACGGTTGCCTTACAAAACTTATGCTGGGGGACAGCTAGAATATTTTAAACTATTTTTAAATAGGGTTAAACATACTTTTAAGACATTCAATATGTGCACCTTTTCACAAATGTTTTTAAAACATACCAATGTCTTGGTATGTTTTTACTTACAACTTTTTAGATTAGATTCATTTTGAGTTGTATGCACTTTTTTTAGAGCTTCAACGTTTTGATCACCATTCACTTGCATTGTATGGACTAATTTGTTTTCTGTAGAAGAAATTCATATACATGTAGGATGGCATTAGGGTGAGTAAATGAGGTTAGTAAATTCATTTTCTTGATGAATTGTTCCTTTAACAACTGTCTTGCAACCCCCTGGCAACCTCCCACAACTCCCTTTGTGCATTGTGCTGGTAAATAGGCAAGTAAAACTCACATTTTCTTAAAATAAAATAAAATTAAAAATAACCTTGTGGATCTTGTGGCTTCTCTGGTAATCATTCCATGCACATGAGTATTGACTTTAATAACTCAAACTTATCTACTGAGACATCTACCTTCCTTTTGGCTCTGTGCAAATAGGCCCCGAGGTTGACATTGTGCCAAGGACTTCAAAGTAGCAATTTACAGCTAGAAGTACTGCGGAAGCCAAGCCATTATTAAGGCCATGTAACTGCACTCAGTACACAAAAAAAGCTATTTTTCCCTGATATTTAAGCATCATTTATGCTATGTTTAGGCAAACAGGAAGCATTGTGAACTGAGTCTATCCTCCCATCCTGTGCTTTTGTGTATGTGCACGCTCTCATTTATCTCACTGCCCAGTACCAGCAAATTACTATGACTGTGTTCAGGCAATCCAATTTCTCTCCAGCGGTGGGCATCGATGCTCAGCAGTAATACAATTCCCCAAAATCACTGGCAACATGCAGGTTCTGAAAAGCATTTTCAGAGACAAAGGAAAACAAAGGAAATGGGGAGTCACTGACTCATATTGGGAGAAGAATTGGGGAAGGAACACCTGGAGCCCTTGAAAGACCCTCTTACACTCAGCAGGAGAAGACTTTGATCGGACCGATGTGTCAGCCATTTCACAGTCAAAAATGCTGCTTTTTACATGTGCTGCAATACTAAGGGTGGAATATACTGTTGAGAAACAGCATTTGGGCCTGTGGGATCAGTTTTGCCTCATTTAGAGTAAACTGCAACAGCGCGTCAAATTAATTCCAGCATCTCGCCAGGAATCCACAGCGGAATCGTATAGGCATGGGCGTCGGAACCATTGTATGTGGGTGGGACAAGACCAATGATATTGGACCCACTCACTTTTATCGTCTCTAATTCAGCGCGTCTGTTTACCTACCCCTAACGGATAAACACTTATTATTAAACACGTTAGACACTTTATTTCCACTTTTCTAATATTTTATTAATTTCTATTGAAAATAAATGCCTTTCCGATCTGATATGTGATGGGAAAAGGGAGTAGAGCGAGAACGGCAAAAGGCGGATTCGAACCTTAGGTAGATGTGCGTTAAAACTTGATGCCATGCGTTTTACCCCTACACTATTGCCGCTCTAAATGATTCAGTGATTTCCTTAATTTTGTCTGGCCCAACCAGACGTTTAGTATACAAGGCGGTATATTTATACTTAATGTAAATGGCATCTATTCCAGTAAAAAGTATGAGAGAAGACCCACCCACATTTTTTTACTTCCGACGCACTTGTGTGAAAGGGTTAAGGGTACTGCCCCAGTGACAAGCTGTTGTACCCTTAAAGGTACAATTTTGACACCCTTTTTCACTGTGTGTATCGGGTCTATATCTAACCAAGACGGTGAAGTGATGGTTATTGCTTGCTGGGTTCTGTCTGTGCCGTCTTGACTTCTTCTGTCATCACTTTTGCTTTTATTCTCGTGCATTGGCTTTAATTAGAGCTCCCTCTAATTTAAAAAAAAATCGTCCCAGAACACAGTGTGGAACACACCGAAAAACTAAGCCGACCAACGCTCAAAAACGACCACCAACTGTCAGTTTGGTGTGTCCGGGCCTTTACAGTTTACATCTACCCCCCATTGACAATTTGATTTTGCAAACATTAATTCACACTCTTGTTTTGCCTTTTTAGTAAAATGTGCCTGTAACAAAACAAATCAAACTCAAAAGCCCAATAAAAAGGAATAATTTCCTCACAGTAAGAAGACACTGCACATGTCCTGCCATTAGCAAGTGTTATATGGACAAATGTGAACATGTAAAGTCTTTGTACTTTATTGGTTGTGTTTTGCAGCAAATTAGGATCATGCTGTAACACATTAGCGGTCATATGGTGGGAACATCTTGATGGGTCATCCTCCACTGCTCTGGGTGTGAAATGACGCCACATGTGTCTGCTTGTTTCGAGCTGTCTTTATCCTGAAGACTGATAGAGGAAATTAACACTCGACAGTTTGCCTGTTTTAAATGCACGTACAATCACATTCAATCCTAAATTTTATGAAGTGAGGAACAAATCAGGATTTATTAAGATTTGAAAACTTTCTTATAGATCTATTTCTTTATAAAAGTTACGATCAATAAAAATGTCAACTCTTTTGAAGTCAGCAAAAATTATATTTTAAATGCATGTTATTGATCTTATTTTCAATGATTCATCAATGCATGTTTCATATTTCAAAGTCACTATGAAATCAAAATGGACAATTCTTGTTTTTTTATGAATATCACAATATTTATTATAAATTATTTATCTACACACATCATCTTTTTTTTAATTCATGTGCTCTCATAATTTTTAATCAAAATATCTAACCCTCCCTCTTTCAGCTCATCTTTTCTCTTCTCTGATGATGTCACTCACATGAGATCCACCAATAGAGACAGAGCGACATGCGTCATAATCTGAAAACCACGCCCACCGGCTGTATACCTTGTCACATAGCAAGTTTTACACATTGTTCTGTTTTTTGTTATAAGTCAGAAATGACAAGGAGGCAGCCATTCCAGAAACCTGTTCACTTGGAAATACGTCAGAACTGAGAAGAAAAGATGATCTCAACTTCTGTTTCATGTAAAATGTTTACCTCATCATTTTTAATCAATGTTTGTCTGCTAAAACCCCACCCCTCCCTAATCAACTGCATGCTTGCATTGATCTACCTCCATTGTTGAGTGCAATGCCTACATTTCAAAATCCAGTCAACAACTGATGAATAGAACCAAGTTTCCACTATACATTTTTTTTTCAATAATCCATAACACTTGAATCTACATTAAAATACAGAAGAATATCTATCGCTACTTCCATTCCATCGCAGCATTCGTCGTATCTGTGGATTGTGGGAACCCTGAGGAAACACAGGTATCACACTGTACGACATGGATCTAATAAACTTGGGTACAGCATGTATGTACGATGATGACACCTATAGAATCATAGGCTACAACGCAAATTAAAACGTCATTAGCATGCGTCAGCTAGTGGAGAACAAATAGAGCAAGATGAATCACACTTTGGCAATTATGTTTTTTTATGTGTGCTGAAAAAAGTGGAGGAAGCGAAAGAGGAGAATATAGATGCGGTCATGGCTAGGGAAAAGAGGCCAACTTGTCATGCCAATTTTGCAAATGGAGCTTGAGGGAAGTAGCTTTAAGTTTTAGCACCATGACGCGCTAATTTCATGTCGCATTTTAATTGGCTGGTGAGTAGACGCAGGTCGTAGCAGCAAACACACTGTGAGATCATCATGCTAAATTTCTGACACTGTCAGAGAATTATCGCAGGCTATCTTTGGTCGCAAGATTGTGACAACGGCTGTCTTTGAACCTCTCTGTATGACGTCCCAGCCAACATTTATATGTGGGGCCCATATGGGTATGAAATGGGCTGAAAAATGGGCCCCATATAGGATTGTCCATGGGTTCCATAATGGCCCCATGTTAATTGCCCACATGGATTTCATATAGGATGGCACTTGCCACTAGGTGGGACCCAAGTGGGAAACATGCACAAGACCCATCTCGGTCCCAGCTTTAACCCAGACAACATTTACATGTGGGGCCCATGTGGGTTTGAAATGGGCTCAATATGGGATTGTCCGCAGGTTCCATAATGGCCCCATGTTAATTTCCCACATATATTTCATATTGGATGGCACTTGCCACTAGGTAGAACCCAAGTGGGCAACATGCACAAGACCCATCTCGGTCCCAGACCACTGATTAGGAGCCACGACCACAGAAATCGTCACGATTGTTCCACTTTCGTACCGGGCGTAAGAACTTGCAAAACTCCACACAGAAAAAGTGTGGTCACATTTACTGTTATTCAACTAAATTTTGCCAGTGATATCCAGTCATTTGGGTTCCATGTCATCAGGAGTTCTGCATGAGGGTGAAAAAGTTCCCCACGCAGACTTTGCTTATGTTTAAGTTGGTCACAGAAATTTGCCGCATTGAACAACAGAAAACAGCTTGGTTTGAAAGTTAATTATGTGCAAGGTGTGCTTCAGGCTGTTGATAATGGACCTTTTTGCCAACAAAATTTCTGTGAAATATTGCTAATGTGACGGCAACTAAAGGCCTTGAACTAGGCACTTTCTTGCTGCGAGGCAACAGTGACAAACTGACAAATGTTTAATTCATTAACTCAACAACTGTTAACAGATCTAGTATGTTTGTATTGGCAAATTCTGTTCTGAGATATTATGTTTGTGTTTGTTTAAACATGTATAGACTAAAAAGTTACACAAAGTCTTAATCTGGGAATCTATGGCATACAGACAACAGCTTTGTTGCATATTTCATTCTGTTTATCAATTGATCTGTGCATACAGGCATTTTATAAATCATTCATAGGGCATTCATTTAAGGAATTACTGGATGCAAGAATGATACACGTCTGGAATGAGAATTATGTGAGGTACCATGCTATTTACCATAAAAATTTCTGCACACAGAATAAGAATCATTCACTGTTCATGCACGCCCACAAAATGTGAATTTGTATTAAAATATGCAAATGCTTAAGTATTATGAAACATACCTACCTACTTTTACCTCAGTCACCCACACCAGGGACATTTTTACAGAAATGAGTGTTACACAACATGAACTATTACAAGGCTCTCATAATAAATGTCAGATATGTGCATTTTATGTTATTCTACTGTCAAGCAATCGAACACCCAAACACTTCACCCTGAAGCTGAACCATTCATGATGTAATACCGCAATATTCAATGTAATGAGCGTCTGTGGCATTTGAATAAATAAACTGTTATGGCACCATTTGCTAGGTTTTTTTTTTCAATCTACATTTGACAAATTTAAAGTTACAGTGGTAAAAGTTAGAGTTGTATATGTTCTGAAGAAAATGGCAATGCTGGGCTGTTGATAGTGTTGCTATGAAGATGCTAAAGGTGTTAGCATGTTGCTATGTTGGTTGTTAGTATACGTTGATATGCGGTTAATGGTGTGTGCTGGGTGATTTCTTAAGGCTTGAATACACCCACATTTTTGCCTGGATTTGCAACCTGGAGTCGGCACTAGTTCCCAAAAGTCAGAGCTATTCTGCAGATTTTCGGCAGTCAGAGTTGACATTTTATTTAGATGGCCCTTTAGACATTCTGTTGACTATAAGAAACGCTCCAAATATCTCTCAGTAGAGTATTTGTCTGTTTAATATCTGCTTATATTTTATGTTGTGTTTATTTAAGGGTGAAATATGATCATAACACAATGTGAAATTCAGCTATACATCCTCCCAAACTAAATTGCTGAGTCAATCCAATACAGGTCATTAAAACATGACAAAGACTCAACAATGTGCTATGGTTGAGTTTTTGTCATGTTTTAATGACCTACATTGGATTGACTCAGCAATTTAGTTTGGGAGGGTGTATTTAGTTACTGTATGTCCTTGGGGTCTACTTCACACACTGAGCACACACACACACACACACACACACAAATTTCATTCTTCATAACCCCCTCCTCTGCCTCATATCCATGACTACTGCCTCTCACTTACTGTCTCTCTCTCCATCTGTCTCGTTCTTTCTCACCCTGTGAGTTTTGCTGATGCTGCTTTTATGTCTTGCAAGATGTTTGGGTGGAGCGTTTCTCCTGCTATCATTAATGGGTCTCAGAAGAATTGCCGTAGACACCCTTTCCATTGATTAAAATTGTATCCTCTTGTAATGTAAATCATCACCGACAACCACATCCCAACATGTGGGTGAAAAACGCTAATCAGTGTAGACATCCGATTTCTCCTCGGTACAGCAATGCAGGCAAAAATACCTGTTGTGCAAAAAAATGCAATTAACTGCCAGGCATAAATGATGAAAGATATTTTGACAATTTCCATCTGTATTTTTATTCTTCTAGGCACCGTTATTTATTGTAGATACCAAGGAAGAGCTGTGATACACCAGGCCGAGTGCTAATTTGGTCTGTTTCTATGGAAATGAGCGGCACTGTCTTGAGAGCAAGAGTAGGTTGTTACAATAAAGATGTCTAGTTTTGAGGCCAGACAGTTCAGAATTGTTTACCAAAGAGTAAAGACTGTTCAATAAAGAAATGCTTGTTTCGTGTGAGAAAAACAAAGAGGTGTTCATTAAAACTCAGATATCTTAAGCTTTGTTTACTGTAATTCAATAGCCTGACGTCGTCATACTCAGATTGTAGTCAGAATATGAGTCTGATCTGCTCCATTGGGCTGTGATTATGGGGCGTTTCAACCGAACCAGGAAAGAAAATGCCTCTGTTGGATAGACCTACAGCCAATCAGAGCAACGGAGTAAGTTGTTGAGCGTATGTTGAGCGACGCATAGATGTCAACAGAACTCAACTGCACGCACGCTGGAAGAAGTAGAAGAAGAAGATGAATGTAAACGATCTTTGCCGGTGTTGTAAAAAAGAATTTAAGGATACATGGAGTACTTACCAACACCATCATCATTTTTGAGAGAAATAGTGAAGGGTAATGCATATCCGAACAAGTTCTCCGTTTAGGATTAGAACAAATTCAACCCAATCGCTCTTTGGTGACGTGGATGATTATGTTACTTTTGATCATCTGTTCATCATTGTATAAAGCATAAATAAAATAACCACATTCCTAGCATTAGGATCCTTTGGAAGGTAATGTTATTTGTAGTCCATCCTGTATCGCTCTTCTCTTCTCGTCATCTCACTAACACTCTAGTGGGCGGAGCCAAAGTTGCAATGATGAAATAGGCGTTGATTTTCATCTGCAGAGGCGGTCTTTCATCAATCTATTATAGACGGCATGGTAACAATAAAAGCTGTTTTTGGACTATCAAGGAAGTTTCCAGATCTGAAACTTACAGGATATTCTTGTAGTATGATGACCTCGTAAGTGCTTGTTTAAATAACTAAAAGAATAAATCATATATTGCTGAAGGGATGATATATTTTTGTGCACCAAAACCTGGATACAATGGGTTTGGTGAACGTGATTTCACCAAGTACAACATCTTTGTTGATCCTGGAACAAACATTTTAATCAACCAATCAGATTTGAGGGGTCAAGATTACAGTTTATGTCAAGTTTAGGCTAACAACCATGCAGGGTTAGGTGCTTCTGAAGTAAGGTCTGTGGTGAACACAAGCTCAAGATATTTTCACATTTTATTCTACAACATAAAATACCAAGTAATACCCACTTTTTTTTTCTCAAAATTTAGCTTGTCTTGAAAAAGGCATTTGCTAACAAGTGGCTAAATTCGATTTCAGAGGTTTTCTAAGGCTACACTCTAAAAAATGCTGGGTTAAAAACAACCCAAGTTGGGTTGAAAATGGACAAACCCATCAATTGGGTTGTTTTAACTCAGCGATTGGGTGGTTTTAAGCAAAAATTTAACCCAACCGCTGGGTCAAAACAACCCAAGTGCTGGGTTTGTCCATTTTCAACCCAACTTGGGTTGTTTTTAACCCAGCATTTTTTAGAGTGTACGTTCAGACTGTCAGTCCAAATCTGATTTTTGTGCATACCTGACTGAAATCCGATCAGATTTAGCAAGTATAACTGGCACACACAAAAAATAACTATAATTACAGATAAATTTGATGTCCAAAGTAATTTTTTTCTGCTTTATACAAATGGTTATATTTTTAATTATTTGTTACTCATTGTCATGGATCACAAGATGTTATAATTATACTGTATATAATTATAATTTTCTGTATTAGATAGTTGAAAATCATGACTTCTTGTTGTCCGAATTTGTGTATATTTTCCATCATGTATCATTGTCTAATCAAAATATTTTATTTTACCCGTCTTTTGGTAATTACTAATTTATTTTATTTATAAAATATTTTTTATATTTTTTCTAAAAGCCCTAAATAGTTATTTAACTAATTCTACAACCTTAAATTGTTAAAAATCTGATCTTATCTTGATCTTATAAAAATGTGTGCATAAATCTTGTGTCAACTCTGTTACCGTACTATACTTTGCCTTTAAATTGGTGGAATTATCTTCCACAACTATGTAAGATACAGGAAATGATGTCACTTTCCCTCACTGATAAGATCTGAAGCACTGAATGGTATGTGTGCTCTCTCTGATAAAATATTGTAATCTAAAAATTGTTATTTTGTGAAGCGGCAAAATTGTTACCACAATATCAAAAGAAAAACAGAATTTATCACTGATCTGACATTGTTTAAATGTCTTTTAATCGTGATTTCATTAGTGCCGTGTGCTCTTAGCAAGTGGAGTTATTGGCTAAAAAGTTTAAATTGTCAATCCTGTTAACGTCAACTCTGTTACCAATGTTATTTCTACACATTGCCTAATTTCTCTGTAACAGAGTTGACAAACAATACTATAAAGAAGTTACTTTTTTGTTAAACGTAAAAAAGGAACTGGTGTTTGGCAAGCACTGAATTATTACAAATGAATACGAATTCTTTTAGTGAACAGTTTTTTACCTTAACTTTTTGAAATGCCAAATGTATCTCCAATTATAGAATCACTCATTAAATTTTGGTCATTTTCTGCAATAATCCAAAAGCCAATGGCCAAATCCTATTGGATTTTTGCCCTGAGTGAACCAGGGTGGTAACTTCTGGATTGACCTACAAAAATACGTCATCGCTCCATCTTTTTACGTGGTATAATCTATTTCAGATACACCCACGGCTAAAATACAAGTCAAATAAACTGTAGTTGTCTAAGTATCATCCAAGTGAATGCTGCACCAGTGTGGTTGGTTGAGGAGAGATCCCTGACATGAGTGTAAAGCGCTTTGGGTGTGCAGTAGTACATATGAAAGCGCTTTATAAATGCCTCATTCGTTCATTCAAGTAGGCGATTCTTGGCCAGAAAAAGCTGCCATGTGGACCAGACTTAATGCCACTGGTCAAAAGTCTGTCTGCACCAGACTATCATCGTGATATATCTGTTTGAGTCACTGCTTGACAAGGATCCTCTTCAAGCTCACTAAAATCCTCCAAGGGCTTTTATTGGAATTCTGCGATCCAGCGGAGCGCTTCGGGAGCCGTTTTAAATTGTATCTGAAAGTGCTTGGCTTGTTTCTTCCAATCTCCTTCCCCAGACAGATAAAATAACCAACGGAGAAGAGACATTTGGTTCTTGTTGGTGCTCTCATCGCAATTATCACTGAAATTGAATTCTGCTGTTTTCCGAGATACCCAGTTGCATTTGAAAGCTGAATAGGCATCCATACATAATAGAATTTCCTCTTTCAGGCTACTGGTGAAGATTAATAATCACAGCAGGATGACACCACATTTCTAGTAAAACCCTCATAATTCTTCATTAAGGGCTGATTTAATGGGAAAGGCATTTTGAAAGGCAATATATATTAATAATCAGACACCCCGTGAGGGCAATCTTTTTTAATTACAATCATTTAATTAAACTCATTAAAATAGTTTCCTATGTGGATAAAGTTGGTCTCAACAAAAACTTCAACATTCAAACAATTAAGCTTATTGTCAGATATTCTAATTCCAATGGACGTCATTGTTCCAGATTGAAGGAGAGAACAGGTGTGTGAGAGAAATTAGTCGTTTCTTCACTAATAATGGAAGGCTAATTATATTCGAACGGATTTTCTGTCACAATCTGGAGTCAATCTTAAAGGATTCTAATGAGAATCCCACAAGAATCCCATCCAGTTTGTCAGAATTTCAGTTTATCCTGTTGGATCTTAATTGAGGCTTGGAGGAGAGAATTTCCATTTGCAGGACTCTGTCCATTCCTTTAAGACTTGAAGGGAGTTCATGTCCTTGTGGGTTTTGTCATCATGATTTCCAGAGGAGTGGGTGGATATACCACTTTTTAATAATTGCTTCCGGGGAATTTTCAGATTTTATGAGAAGCAATCATCTCCTTCACGTCTTTTTGCAGTTGAGAGGCTGCGGGGTGCTGAGGCCTAAAGATAAATGCTGGCTTTTCAAGTGGTTTCTCAACCTTCACACGCCCCCTTCCTATACTTTGTTCACTCTTAACAGCTTTCATAGACAGACATGATGAGATAGACAATCTTTATCTAGTGTTTCTTCAACTATGGACACTTTGGCTATATGTGGAGTTTTACATTTGAAACCCATTTATCACACTTGCACTAGTTTATTTACGACAAGCAATTTATGTTAGAAGAAATGGTAACACTTTACAATAAGGTTCATTAGTTAATAATAAGGTAACATTTAATTTTTCTGCTAGGAAAAAAACAGAATCTTTAATTTGCATTGAAATGTAGAGAATATAAATGCATTTGATTATGTAGATTTGTAATATAATGCAACATTTACTTTTGTCTCACCAGACCTTAATCAAGTCTGTCTTTATAGTAAAACGTTTTGGCCCCTTTGGTTTACATGATCATGTAATAATTCATATTTTTATATATTATTATTATAATAGTTTCTGACTGAAAGCCTGGCTTTGATGGGGAAATCATAAAATCTTCACCCATCTAAGATACTAATGCAAATGTTACATTTAGTGCAGTGTATTCTGTAGGGATGATGTTAACATTTAAATTATGATGCTGACCCATTTGTGAATTGATATTATATCTCAAATTCCTAGCGTAACCAACACAAATCTTTTTTTTTTTTTGTATGGATACATGGGTATGTCTTTAGTTGGTTTGTTTAATTTTTTATTTTTTTTTCATCAGTGTAATCAGTGTAATCACATATACACTGTGTTGCAGCTGGAAAGATGCAAGCCTCTTTTCCGAATGCTCAAAGTAAAGATACAGGGTATATTTACACGACAACAAAGTACTAAACACGGAAACATTTTTCCTTTTCTTTTTCCGCGTACAGGCGGCAATATTGTCAAAACGATCCCTGTTCACATGGACCCGTGAAAACGACTGTAAACATTGTATTATTCATGCCAGGCCAGTAGTTGGCGATGTCACTTAAGCCGCGTTTCCACCGCAGGAACTTTCCCCAGGAACTAGGGACTTTGGGGTGGTACTCTGTGTGTTTCGACCGCAGGAACCAGGGTCTAAATGAAGTTCCGGGTAAATATTTCCCCCTCCAAACGGCCCTGCTCCCGAGGTAGTACTTTTTCAAAGTTCAGGAACTTTCGGGGGTGGGACTTGGGCGCTGAACATGCCGATTGGTTGAGCTCACGCAGCATTTTATTTCAACCGGCCTTTTTTAAGTCTTTTGCGAGGTTCGTTCTGCGTTCAGAAATATCAGTCGTGCTCTTTCTGTCCAATGGCGCGCGTTCGTCTCAGCCATCTCATGGTCAATGTCCGTAATAGCTGATAATAACATACGTTGTCTTATTTTAAATCTAGCTTTACAAGCTTTCAGAATACGCTTTAGTATCAGTGCTCGTCTCTTTTCCGCCATTTTGTTAATGACCTCTTTAGTAAACCAATACATAACCAGCAAAAGCAGCGCTGCTTGCATCTCCTCCATACTATTGTTGCATTACTATTGTTATTGTTGCAGACAGTATCGCGCAAAAATTATTACGGTCCGTCGCTGACTGGGAGGAGCAGTCGCGCGCAGCCCCACGTCTTTGGACTAATTTGCCTAATCTTCACGGTACTTTAGACCGCAGTGGAAACGCAGACAGTAGCAGGTCTGGGGGAAAAAAGTTCCTGTAAAAAAAGTTCCTGGTACAAATTGTTCCGGGTAATTTCGGTGGAAACGCGGCTTACGTAAAGAAACACTATAAGGGCTTTTTCATAGTTCCTAGAACTATCGGAAGTGGCCGGATTTTGGTGTGTTCGCACCACAGGAAATAGGAATTTAGTTCTTGGAACTCCTTTTGGGGGATCAAATTTAGCTCCAACTTCAGAGTAGGGTCGAACCAGCACAATAGGAACTACCAGTGGCCGAACACACGCAAAACTTTTTTTTTTTTAAAAAGCCGTCTACACACAGAAAATAGTCGATATATTTACTCCAGAAACTCTATGAACATGGAAAAACAGAGATAGATGGACCTCTCACCCTTTACACTAAAGAGAAAATCCAACGCAACTTTGAGGCAACCAAGCAAAACATGATTATGTATTTCTGCTCAGCTAGCGACATTGGACACCAACCAGACGGCGTATACTGACTACTTTCTTTGTATAACAGTTCTATTTAATAACGCATTAGGCAGGACGGTTAAACAGATCATAAATCAATGAAGATGGAGAATGTGAGAGCTGTGTTCTCAGGCTCTGGCGTTCTCAGCGCCACCCAAATAAAGGATTGCTGTGCCAACAATATAAAGTCTCAACTTACATCACTTCAGAGTTCTTACTGGCGGTGCGAATGCAACCAGGAAAGTGGCCCTAGGGGGAACGTTTAGTTCTCGGAGAACCACCCTGGTGGTAAGTTCCTATAACTAAGTTCCTACACGGTGCGAAAGCCCCTTATGTGCCTGAACACGTAATACGCACACGCATGATGTCGACGTTTTCACAATGAGACAATGGTAGCTATAGTTTGAAAAACTCACGTTGAAACCCGTTTTTCAAAGGTTTGTGTTTTAGACCCCAAAACGCCATTGCAATGTAAATGAACGGACAAAACGCATAAAAGTTTTTAGTTGAAAACAGTGTTGTGTAAACACAACCACAGTGTCAATTTTAAAACTTTTCTAAACACAGTCTATTCATGATGAAAGTGTCCAAATGGCAGTATTTAACATATACAGGGCTTGACATTCTTTCAGCAGAGGCGTATAACACAGTCACTCCCACTAGCCACTTTGGCGGGTTGAATTTGATTGTAGTCTTCACAAAAGGCATCTGTTATAATTGCGTTGTGCATTATAACCAATCACACGCGATTCTGTTGAGCTTATGAATGCAATGTCTAATAATCAGAGGGGTTCAGATTAGTCATCGCTGAAACGCCAGAGTTTAGTTTAGAGCGCGCTCTCACTCACTGAAATCTGCACTCTCATCATAAACAACACAGCTGAGATACACGTGCGAAAAAGATTTATTCGTCATACAGTGATTGACTGTCTTTATTCTCTTTTAGCAGTGAAAAATAGTTTCAAACAAAGATCATAGCAGGAGCATAGCACATCTGATGTGACTGCCATAAAGTTGGCTTGATGTTGGACGTTCGCTATTTGTGAATTTAGGGACCGTCTCTAAAGTTTCACATGACATTGGTATAAACGTATCTTTTGAGCTTCCGAAGGGCAGTACTAAATGAAAAAAATATATATTTAAACAAAATAAGAAAAATATGGAAATCTTAATCCTGTTCAAAAGTGGATCTCAAATGTATACAGTCATTGCTGGAGAGGGTTCAAATATGAAAAAGATGCTGGAAAACGTCTCGGTTACGTATGGTAACCCTCGTTCCCTGAAGGAGGGAACGGAGACGTACGTCGGACGTACCGACGAATTGGGATCACTTCTGGGAGCCCCTATCAGCTTCGAGCTATCTAGAACCGGCCAATGAACAATTGGCGTGCGAGATTTGCATCTCGCGCCCCGCCCCGTGCCGCGGGTATAAACAGGAAGCTCTCGGAGAACCACCCTGGTGGTAAGTTCCTATAACTAAGTTCCTACACGGTGCGAAAGCCCCTTATGTGCCTGAACACGTAATACGCACACGCATGATGTCGACGTTTTCACAATGAGACAATGGTAGCTATAGTTTGAAAAACTCACGTTGAAACCCGTTTTTCAAAGGTTTGTGTTTTAGACCCCAAAACGCCATTGCAATGTAAATGAACGGACAAAACGCATAAAAGTTTTTAGTTGAAAACAGTGTTGTGTAAACACAACCACAGTGTCAATTTTAAAACTTTTCTAAACACAGTCTATTCATGATGAAAGTGTCCAAATGGCAGTATTTAACATATACAGGGCTTGACATTCTTTCAGCAGAGGCGTATAACACAGTCACTCCCACTAGCCACTTTGGCGGGTTGAATTTGATTGTAGTCTTCACAAAAGGCATCTGTTATAATTGCGTTGTGCATTATAACCAATCACACGCGATTCTGTTGAGCTTATGAATGCAATGTCTAATAATCAGAGGGGTTCAGATTAGTCATCGCTGAAACGCCAGAGTTTAGTTTAGAGCGCGCTCTCACTCACTGAAATCTGCACTCTCATCATAAACAACACAGCTGAGATACACGTGCGAAAAAGATTTATTCGTCATACAGTGATTGACTGTCTTTATTCTCTTTTAGCAGTGAAAAATAGTTTCAAACAAAGATCATAGCAGGAGCATAGCACATCTGATGTGACTGCCATAAAGTTGGCTTGATGTTGGACGTTCGCTATTTGTGAATTTAGGGACCGTCTCTAAAGTTTCACATGACATTGGTATAAACGTATCTTTTGAGCTTCCGAAGGGCAGTACTAAATGAAAAAAATATATATTTAAACAAAATAAGAAAAATATGGAAATCTTAATCCTGTTCAAAAGTGGATCTCAAATGTATACAGTCATTGCTGGAGAGGGTTCAAATATGAAAAAGATGCTGGAAAACGTCTCGGTTACGTATGGTAACCCTCGTTCCCTGAAGGAGGGAACGGAGACGTACGTCGGACGTACCGACGAATTGGGATCACTTCTGGGAGCCCCTATCAGCTTCGAGCTATCTAGAACCGGCCAATGAACAATTGGCGTGCGAGATTTGCATCTCGCGCCCCGCCCCGTGCCGCGGGTATAAACAGGAAGCGAGAGCGAATGCACGCTGTTTTTCACTGAGGAGCCACACGTAGTGGCTCGACCTGCAGTGATGGTACAGCAACTGTGGCGACGGGACGTACGTCTTCGTTCCCTCCTTCAGGGAACGAGGGTTACCATACGTAACCGAGACGTTCCCATTCAGTCGGTCACGTTCGACGTACGTCGGACGTACCGACGAATTGGGATCCCCTATGGAAAACGCCATAGTTACTACCACTTCCAGCGCCCAGCGAGAGCCCCACAGACCCCGATCTGATGCGGGCGGGTAGGTTCACGCAGGGAGAGCCAAAGCTGCTGTTCCGCAAGACCCATTCAGCTGACTGTATTGGATAACGCTGGGAAAGCGTGCCTGTGAAGGCAGCTGCGGAAGCCACATCATGCCCAGAGGGAGTTAACATGTGGAGAATACACGTATGGGCTGGCCGTGGGCAGCACAACATACGGAAGTCCCAGGGGTGGCCCCGGCCAATTAGGAGGGAGACAACACGTACCTGGGACGGCAGAGGAACCCTGCCGAGGGAAAGACACGGGCTCGCCGTAGGGAGCCGTACCGTGGAAGAATACACATATGGGACCGCCGTGGGGGTCACTACATACGGAACCCAGCCTAACACAAGTTCCACCAATGCATACGAGTGTTAGACCTGGCGTCGAACGCTCCGCCACGTCCGACTGCCGCGGGTTGCGGAGGACTCAACAGGGTTCGCCGTTCCGGGGAACTCGACTGGAGCAGAATAAGCGCACGCATCCGTCTACCATAGGGGAGGGAATGGCGCAGCAAGCCGACACTAGAACGGGTACTTCGGTGTTACTGACTATGGGAAGTGAGCACACAGGAAGAAACCGGCTCTACACGGAGGCTATAGAATCTAGCGAACGTGTTAGGTGTCGCCCAGCCCGCAGCTCTACAAATATCTGTCAGCGAGGCGCCACGAGCCAGCGCCCAGGAAGAGGCAACACCCCTAGTGGAGTGGGCTCTTAACCCGAGCGGGCAGGGCACGTCTTGGGACTGATAAGCCAAGACGATGGCATCCACTATCCAGTGGGCCATCCTCTGCTTGGAGACAGCCTTTCCCTTCTGCTGTCCTCCGTAACAGACGAAGAGCTGCTCTGAGGTCCTGAAGCTTTGCGTTCTGTCCACGTAAGTCCGGAGAGCACGGACGGGACAGAGAAAAGCTAGGGCTGGGTCTGCCTCCTCCGAAGGCAGCGCTTGCAGGCTCACCACTTGGTCCCGGAAGGGAGTAGTGGGAACCTTGGGCACGTATCCAGGCCGGGGTCTCATGATCACATGAGAGTTACCGGGCCCGAATTCCAGGCACGATTCGTCGACCGAAAATGCCTGCAGGTCCCCTACCCTCTTGATGGAGGCCAACGCAATCAGGAGTATAGTCTTTAACGACAGGATTTTCAACTCAGCTGACTGCAGAGGCTCAAAGGGTTCTCTCTGTAGTGCAGTTAGCACCAGAGCTAAGTCCCAAGAGGGTATAGAGGGAGGACGAGGAGGATTTAATCTCCTCGCTCCCCTAAGGAACCTGACGATCAGATCGTGCTTACCTAGAGATTTTCCATCTACGAGTTCATGATTAGCGGCGATAGCGGCGACATAGACCTTGAGGGTGGAGGGAGACAGCCTTCGCTCCAACCCATCCTGTAGAAAGGTAAGCACAGAAGCGATCGAACATCTTCGGGGGTCTTCTCGGCGAGAAGAGCACCAGTCGACGAACAGGTTCCACATCAACGCATAGAGGCGCCTCGTAGAGGGGGCTCTAGCGGAAGTGATGGTGTCAACTACCGCCTGCGGTAGGTCACCTAGAACCTCCGCGTCCCGTCCAGGGACCAAACATGGAGTTTCCAGAGGTCCGGACGCGGGTGCCATAGGGTGCCCCGTCTCTGAGTCAGGAGGTCCCGTCTTAGAGGAATGGGCCAGGGAGGTGCTGTCGCGAGGAGCACTAGTTCCGGGAACCAAGTCCGGTTGGGCCAATACGGAGCGACCAACAGGAACTGCTCCTCGTCCTCCCTGACTTTGCACAGTGTCTGCGCAAGAAGGCTCACTGGGGGAAACGCATACTTGCGTTCTTCCCGGGGCCAGCTGTGGGCCAGGGCATCCGACCCGAGGGTCCCCTCGGTCAAGGAATAAAACCACTGACAGTGGGTCGTCTCTGGGGAGGCAAACAGGTCTACCTGTGCGGCCCCGAAACGACTCCAGATTAGCTGGACCGCCTGGGGATGGAGTCGCCATTCTCCCGGAAGTACCTGCTGACGTGACAGCTCGTCTGCCGCACGATTGAGCAGGCCCGGAATGTGAACGGCACGAAGCGACCTCAGATGCTTCTGACTCCATAAGAGGAGATGGCGGGCGAGTTGCGACATGCGACGGGAGTGTAGACCACCCTGTTTGTTGATGTACGCTACGGCCGCAGTGTTGTCCGTCCGGACCAGAACGTGCTTGCCTCTGAGCGGCACTTTGAAGCGGCTGAGTGCAAGACGAACTGCTAACAACTCGAGGCAATTGATATGCCATTGCAGTTGAGGCCCCGTCCACAGACCCGAAACTGCAAGCCCGTTGTACGTGGCACCCCAACCCGTGGATGAGGCATCCGTGGAGACAACGGAGTGCCTGGACACTTGTTCTAGGGGAACTCCCGCCCGGAGAAACAGAGGGTCCGACCACGGGCCGAAGGTTTGGCGGCACCTCGGAGTCACTTGGACGCGGAGGGAACCGCTGTGCCACGCCCATCTCGGGACTCGATTGTGTAGCCAGCGTTGAAGCGGTCTCATATGAAGCAACCCGAGCGGCGTTACTGCGGCTGCGGATGCCATATGCCCCAGGAGCCACTGAAAATGTTTCAGTGGAACCGCTGTCCTGCCTCTGAACGAATTCAGGCAGTTCAACACCGACTGGACGCGCTCCTCGGTGCGGCGCGCAGTCATGGCGACCGAGTCTATCTCCATACCGAGAAAAGAGATCCTCTGCGTGGGGCAGAGTTTGCTCTTCTCCCAGTTGACCCGAAGTCCCAACTGGCTGAGGTGACTGAGCACCTTGTCCCTGTGTTCGCACAACTGCTCTCGCGACTGGGCAAGAATCAGCCAGTCGTCGAGGTAGTTGAGGATGCGAACGCCATGCTCTCTCATGGGAGCAATGGCCGCCTCCGCAACCTTCGTAAAGACGCGGGGCGACAGGGACAGGCCGAAGGGTAAGACGCGGTACTGATATGCCCGTCCCTCGAACGCGAAGCGCAGAAAGGGCCGGTGTCGAGTGAGAATCGAGACATGAAAGTACGCGTCCTTCAGGTCGATCGCTGCAAACCAATCTCGGGGACGGATGCACCTGAAGATGCGCTTCTGCGTTAACATCGTGAACGGCAGCCTGTGAAGGGACCGGTTCAGGAATCGCAGGTCCAAGATCGGTCGTAACCCGCCGCCTTTCTTGGGTACAATGAAGTACGGGCTGTAGAACCCGGACCTCATATCGGCTTGAGGGACCGGCTCTATCGCGTCCTTCGCCAGTAGGACAGCGATCTCCGCCCTGAGCACGGGGGCGTTCGCCTCCACTACAGTCGTGAAGTGAACGCCCCTGAACTTGGGGGGACGCCGGGCGAACTGAATCGCATAGCCGAGTCTGATGGTACGGATGAGCCACCGAGACGGGCTGGGAAGCGCTAGCCAGGCTCCCAGACTCCGAGCAAGGGGGACCATCGGCACCACAGACGTACCCGCAGCGGGGCAGCGAGGCGGAACGCAGGGATCCGGCTCGGACGGCATGGGAGCGGCCCGCAGCGGGATCTGAGTGTGCTGTGCAACACTTACCTGCATCCGCGGAGGGGACGTGCGAGTGTGGGGAGGCCGCTTGTGTGCGTCCCGACAGCCGGCGTCCCCTGCTGGCGAAGGGAGAGGTACCTGAGGGTGGCGAGGCATGGGAGCGTCGACCACCGCCAAGCGCGCTCTCTTGGCACCCAGAGATATTGGAAACTGCTCTTTTATTGATGTTTTGGGTGCCGCTGACACTGGGGCCAGCGGCGGAACAGAAAAACAAAAGATTTTCCCCCGGCCCTCCTCCGGGGGAAGGAGTGGTGCTGCAGCCATCTCCCTCAGAGCAGTTTCCTCCATCTCTGGGCGGCCCGTCTCAGGGTCGCTTGCGACGACGCTTGCCACCTGGCTTGGCAGCGGCCTGAGCGGGCTGGACATCTTTCCCACGGCCGGCCCCACGCCGTCGGCTGGTGGAAGGCTGCTGCGGTGCCTTGGCGGGGGCGGAGGCGGCGGCGGGTGGACGTCCTCGGCGACGAGTAGTCGGAGGCGCTGCCGCCGGCGGCGGGGTGGAGGCAGCAGCGGGCCGCCGGGGCAGGATGTGCTTGATCGCCTCCGTCTGCTTCTGGGCGGCCGATAACTGTTGGGCGAAGCTCTCGACCGCGTCGCCGAATAACCCAGCTGACGAGATGGGGGAGTCCAGGAACCGATATTTATCGGTCTCCCTCATGTCAGCCAGGTTAAGCCAGAGATGACGCTCCTGGAACACAAGCGTGGACATCGCCTGACCGATGGAACGGGCGGTGACTTTCGTCGCCCGGAGGGCGAGGTCCGTCGCCGTCCGGAGCTCCCGGAGGAGCTCTGGGTCAGGCCTACCCTCGTGCATGTCAAGGAGCGCTTGGGCCTGGTGGACCTGAAGCAGCGCCATGCCATGCAAGGCGGACGCAGCCTGCCCGCAGGCCTTGTAAGCCTTCCCAGTCAGACTGGAAGAGAACTTACAGGCCCGGGACGGGAGACGCGGGTCACCGCGCCAGTTAGAGGCGGTCGCCGGACACAGTTGCATCGCGACGGCGCGCTCCACTGGCGGGATCCCCACGTAACCCTTGGCTGGCCCGCCGTCGAGAGTAGTGAGGGGGGAGGAGTCACTCGGCCGGTTTCTGGCAGAAAAAGGTGCCGTCCACGACCTCGTGAGCTCCTCATGCACCTCCGGGAAGAAAGGTGTCGGGGCGGGACGCTGAGAACCAGCGCGACCCACCCCGAGGAACCAATCGTCCAACCTAGAGGGTTCGGGACACGGTGGAGGGTTCCACTCGAGCCCAACCCTTTCGGCGGCCCGGGCAAGCATAGCAGCCATCTCAGGGTCCGGGGCAGCCGTTGCCACTCTCCCAGAGGGAGGCAGTACAGCTGACCCTTCATCCTCCGAGGACTGAAACTCCCCCTCCGATGTAGCGATCGACATCTGATCGTCTGCTGGAGCTCCAAAAGTCACCACTGGTCTCCCGTGGGAGGGTCCAGCGGGTTCTCTCGGAGGCTCTACCGGCTGCGGAGCTGAGGGATTAGGGGCCTGCGGAGGGTCACTCGGCGGGTTTGCCCTAAACGTAATCCTCAGATCACCCTGGCCATCCAAAGAAGCAGGGCAGCCCTGGTTCGTGGGATGGGTAAGGGGACTCCCCCAGCCCGGAGGTAGGAGAGTCTCGATCTTAGCTCCGAGATAGTCATGTTCCCGCAGTGGGAACATGAACTATCCACAAACGCCGCCTCAGCGTGCTGTGTGCCCAAACACGTGAGACAGCGATTGTGACTGTCAGCAGGGGACAGGGAACGACCGCATCCAGAAACGCACGGGTGGTAAGACATCCTGAAAAGGACGGCACGTCACCCGTGAACTCTTTTGTGAGGAAACGCTCTGTGCTGAAGCACTCAGGGGGAAACGCGACAGCACACGGGATTGTTGTGCAGCCCGTGCCTGTACTCAAAACAGGAAAAACGCCCAACCAGACCAACAGTGCTCGTTGCTGTGAAAACAGCAGTTTTTCTCTGTTTGCAGAGGAAGCCGATGAGTCAGCGCGGATCCCGCTGAAATGTGCCGTTCCTCCAACACTCGTTTCCTGGATTCTCCGGTCTTCTTAGAAATACTCTTGCTGATAGCAGCGATAAACTCAAGCAAATGCGTAAGAGTCGTCTTCATGCCGTGTGGCTCCGAAGTGAATGACAGCGTGCATTCGCTCTCGCTTCCTGTTTATACCCGCGGCGCGGGGCGGGGCGCGAGATGCAAATCTCGCACGCCAATTGTTCATTGGCCGGTTCTAGATAGCTCGAAGCTGATAGGGGCTCCCAGAAGTGATCCCAATTCGTCGGTACGTCCGACGTACGTCGAACGTGACCGACTGAATGGGAACTGAAGAGTTTGCAGGGTCTGGAGGATTTTTCTCAAAAAAACATCCATGGATCATCCAGGGAACGACACACAGGATTGAGAATCAATGGTTCATAAGCTTTTGATTGGGGTCATTTTAATAAATTCAGCAATTTTTTTGTCTTGCGGACTATATGTAAAAAAAAAAAATCTTATTCAGGACAGTACTAAATAAAAAAATAATGCATTTTGTATGATCCCTCTTATGTTGTTATTCACATTCTCACAGATTCTGCAAGTGGTTCACATACTTTTTCTTGCAATATATATATATATATTGCCTTTGTTGATGAGCTAGATGTTCTGCTGTCCTCATTTCCAGAGGATGGCTGCCCACTCATAGTACTCGGCGACTTCAACATTCACCTGGACAAATCTTATGCTTCAGATTTCCACTCCCTCCTAGCTTCATTCGACCTCAAACGCCTCATCACGTCACATACCCACAAATCTGGTAACCAGCTGGACCTCATTTACACACGCAACTGCTCTACAGACAATATCTTGGTCAAACCTCTACACATCTCAGATCACTATTTCATCACATTTAATCTTCAACTTACTACTCACACACCACCAGTTCCTCCACCAGTTACTTTCAGACGAAACCTGCGCTCACTCTCTCCTTCTCATCTTTCCTCTGCTGTCTCTTCCTCCCTTCCCTCATCCACACAATTCTCTTCTATGGATGTTAACACTGCAACTGACACTCTATGCTCCACTTTAACTTCATGTCTAGACAATATCTGCCCTCTTTCTTTTAGGCCAGCACGAGCTACTCCCTCTAACCCTTGGTTATCTGATGTTATTCGTGAACATCGGACGACACTCAGGGCAGCAGAGAGGAAATGGCATAAATCAAATCACCCATCAGATCTAGCTAAGTATCAGTCTTTGCTCTCATCCTTCTCGAATGAAGTACATGCAGCTAAATATTCTTATTTCCAAAACAAAATCAGCAGCACCTCAAACTCACGCACACTATTCAGAACTTTCAACTCTCTGCTCTGTCCTCCTCCTCCACCCCCCACCACCTCCCTATCTCCAGACGACTTTGCACAATTTTTCACAAACAAAACAACAACTATCAGCAATCAGTTCTCACCCCCACACACTGTGGATTTTAGATCAGCCACTTCCACGACCGAACATACTCTCTCCTCATTTTCCACACTCACTGAGGCCGAAGTATCTAAACTTCTCCTCTCCAGCCATCCTACCACCTGTCCTCACGATCCCATTCCCTCACACCTCCTTCAAGCCATCTCTCCTACTCTCCTTCCTGCACTCACACACATCATCAACACATCGCTCTGCACTGGCACTTTCCCTACCACTTTCAAGCAGGCTCGGGTAACTCCACTGCTTAAGAAACCCACTTTAAACGCATCACTCATAGATAACTACAGACCTGTCTCTCTCCTGCCATTCACAGCAAAAACTCTTGAACGAGTTGTTTTCAACCAGGTTTCATCCTTCCTCTCACAGAATAACCAGCTGGACTCGAACCAATCCGGTTTCAAAAGGGGCCACTCCACAGAGACTGCACTACTGTCGGTCACCGAAGCCCTGCGGATAGCTAAAGCTGAGTCCAAATCATCAGTTCTTGTCCTCCTTGATCTATCTGCTGCCTTTGACACGGTAAATCATCAAATTCTTCTGTCCACCCTCTCATCACTGGGCATCACAGGGACTCCGCTCCATTGGTTTGAATCTTATCTCACAGGTAGGTCCTTCAAGGTTGCCTGGAGAGGAGAGGAATCCCAAGCCCATCAACTGACCACGGGGGTTCCTCAGGGCTCAGTGCTTGGACCTCTCCTTTTCTCCATTTACACTACTTCATTAGGTCCCATCATACAGGCACATGGCTTCTCATATCACTGCTATGCTGATGACACTCAGCTCTACCTTTCATTCCAACCAGACGACCCCACAGTAGCTGCACGAATCTCCAGCTGTCTGGCTGACATCTCTGCATGGATGAGTAAAAATCACCTACAGCTCAACCTGGCAAAGACTGAGTTCCTCATCTTTCCCGCCAGTCCCACTATGCAACATGACTTCACCATCCAGCTAGGTGCATCCCTGATCTCCCCTTCAAAATCAGTCAGAAATCTTGGAGTTACATTTGATGACCAGTTGTCCTTCAGAGAACACATTGCTAAGACAGCTCGCTCTTGCAGGTTTGCGCTCTACAACATCAGGAAGATCAGACCGTTCCTAACAGAACACGCAACACAGCTTCTTGTCCAGGCCCTGGTTATTTCTAGACTTGACTACTGCAATGCGCTTCTGGCTGGACTCCCCTCTTGTGCGATCCAAACACTTCGAATGATCCAGAATGCAGCGGCACGTCTGGTCTTCAACGAGCCCAAAAGGACCCACGTCACACCACTCTTCATCACTCTGCACTGGCTACCACTCGCTGCTCGCATCAAGTTTAAGTCGCTGACGCTTGCCTACAGAGCCACCACGCACTCAGCTCCTGCATACTTTGACTCGATTCTACGTCGCCACACCCCCACCAGAAGCCTTCGTTCAGCTAAGGAGCGAAGGCTTGTGGTACCTTCACAGAGAGGCAAAAAATCCCTCTCCAGAACATTTTCATTCAACGTTCCCAGCTGGTGGAACGATCTGCCCACCGCCATCCGAAATGCGGATTCATTGACAACATTCAAAAGTCAACTAAAAACTCATCTCTTCCGTGAGCACTTAACCTCCTAAAAAAAAAAAAAAAAAAAAAACACTTTCCTTTCCTCTTTTCCTCCTCTTTCCCGCCCTACTCTAGCCTGTGCTACACTGAGAAATGTACACGGACCAAGTATTTCAGGCACTTGTTGCGCTCACTCGACTCTTCACGACCAATCGCTTATTGTACCCCCAAGTTGTAAGTCGCTTTGGATAAAAGCGTCTGCTAAATGCATAAATGTAAATGTAAATATATTAGTGGTTTTCCAAAGTTACTAGCCACTCAGCATTTTCATTGGCCAAAAT
Source organism: Gobio gobio (assembly GCF_949357685.1). NCBI lineage: Eukaryota > Metazoa > Chordata > Actinopteri > Cypriniformes > Gobionidae > Gobio > Gobio gobio. The sequence goes on from NC_137114.1 coordinate 14,934,984, forward strand.
TTTGTTGTTGGGAAATTTGTTGTTGGCTTTATGTAAGTCATTTATATAAAGCCAACAACAAATTTCTCATCAACACTGTACACACCCAAATCAAGTCTACATCACAGGTCATCAAATAGGCCTATTCAGCTCTGATAAGGTTATGTGTAAAGCTCCTTAATCTAAACAGAGGACACTAACAGTTTTTTTGGTGTGAATGTAATTTATCCTCAATCAATATTCGCATTAATGTTCTATCAGCTGATATATTTAAATCTAGCACATTTTGTGCATGAACCCAGTAGCCTAGTGAAAAGCATATCCATATTTTCATGTGATTTGACAGTTTATTTTATTAAATATCAAAAATCTAAAAGGTATGCATCATAACTGACACCTAGATGAACACTTTACAGTTTGTTTTATGACTGTAAGTCATTCTCTTTGAATGCTATTGAAGTTAGAAACGTGCATGTTTCCCGGAACACAAATTAAGTACAATTTACATTGATCTTCAAATTCAATAAGTTTTCACCCCCTGGCTCTTATTGCATCATGTTTTCTTCTGGAGCATCAGTGAATGTTTAAACCTTTTTTAGCAGTTGTGTTTGAGTCCCTCAATTGTCCTCAGTGTGAAAAGATGGATCTCAAAATCGTACAGTCATTGCTGGAGAGGGTTCAAATATGCAAAATGCTGGAAAACTGAAGAATGTGCAGGACCTGGAGGATTTTTCTGAAGAACATTGGTCAGTTTAACTGCTCAAGACAAACAAGGGACTCAAGAACAACCATCACAAAACAAAAAAAAAGCCATGGATCATCCAGGGAACGACACACAGTATTGAGAATCAATGGTTCATAATCATCTGAACGTGGTCATTTTAATAAATTCAGCAATTTTTTGTCTTGTGGACTATATGTAAAAAAAATGTATGTAAAATATCTTATTCAGCACAGTACTAACTAAGAAATAACATGCATTTTGTATGATCCCCTTTAGATTCTGCAAGCAGTTCACATACTTTTTCTTGCAACTGTATATAAAATCCACTGCACAGCGTCAAATGTGTAAATTAACACACACAATTCAACAGGAACTCCAGTATGATAAACAGACAAACACATCTCATAGCAATTGGCTGCCACCTGGCTCTTTTCACTTGATATTTACATATAGTTTCTCTCAACTTTTGGATACTCTCAGACAACGCTTTCTTTAACCCGCTGTCAATCCCACAATTCACCCTGCAAGCGTGAAGCTAGTCATTTGAGATTCACGTGAGGGCAAAAAATGTCCCTACGCAGAACCATCGTCATCTACTCGAACAATGGAAACACATTTGTTTCACATTTGTTTCTTTTGCGAACTTTGAAAAGATTAGCTTCACGTTTGGACGGAAACCCACCTAGTGGCAAAGAAACCAAAACTAATCGTAACTGTGACACAAGGTGACTTTACTTAGGAATTAGACATATATAGAATTTTAACATCCGCCTTTTATCAGTTATCATCCATAAAATAGGTCTCGGCTTATTGATATTTAGAAAATAATAGCTAATTAGCCAATCCAGAGAAAATGACCTACTTTAACCAACATACAAAACCACAGCTTGAAACAGCAAATCATTTTTTTTACTCAAAAAAGCCTTCAGTTATACAACACTTGTGATGATTTCCTCACGTGACAGCCAGTCCAGGCCTTCCCTACTTGTAAAAGAGATGGTACAATTGATGTGAAACCTTTAAAATCCGAATACTGCAAAAGAAAAGAAAAAAAAGCAATAACCCACTGTACCATAAGTCAAAGAGATCTAAATTTAGCCACAGTCGGATCAATGCAGGGCCACTGAGGAAGCAGATCTGGAGCTCGTCTCTGTGTTTGGACAGTCAGCATCTCTGCGCTCAGCACTATTCTCTTTTGTTTCATGTCAGTGTTGAAGAGAACAGGTCAAGTTAGATGGTGAGATGCAACCATTTTAGCATTTGGCTTGTAGAATGCTAAAAGTAAATGCGAGAATTGCATTGCTAAATTAGCAATAATGCAGAACCAGCCACATACAGGCCTCTTTGAATTGAGCTCTGTTCACAAAGTATTCCCAGTGCAACAGAGAGAGGAAAACACCAATACTGTTGACACTGACAGATTGCCACAGTAGTCTGGAGACATGCTGCCTTGTCTTGCTGGGTAATTATGCCTTCTCTCATTTAGTTTCCCTCCAGCAAGACTAAATGTGTTTGGGAGAGAAGCATATCAAGTAACATCAGTCATGACTGTCATCGCTAAGGGATGGTTTCATCATATCACGCTAGCTGTGGTTATGTCATCCCTTCAGGGATCATTGATTTCAACATTTTTCATGTTAATCATTCATCCTGTGGTCATGGTGTCTCTATTAGCAATGCACATTTATCATTAATTTCAAATATTTTTTTAATAAACCTAGGGCATTATTTTGTCTTTGGTTCAAGTTTTCTCCACATCATTTCAATATGATTTTTCTTTTTTTGTGAAGAATAAATCATAATTAAATTGATCAAACTACCGATATTTACAATGTTAAAGTGATTTTTATTTCAATTAAATGTTGTTAATTTGAACTTTCTAATCTTTCAGACTCCTGAATATATAAAAATATGAAGCAGCACAAATGTTGATCATTATTATAAGAAATGTTTCTTGAGCAGCAAATCATCATATTAGAATGATTTCTGAAGGATCATGTGACACTGAAGACTGGAGAGTAATGATGCTGAAAATTTTTATTTTACTATTTAAAAGAAAACAATTATTTTACAGTTTTACGTGACAAAGCGACCATTGCTAATCCATTTGTTGTCCGTGTCAGAAGTAGCGTGAGCGCTTGAAGAACTTCAGAGATTCCATTACAGATTTGCGCAAAACTTTCACGATATTTTCTTAATGTCGATAAAAAACTATTGCGAAATGACGGTGTTTCCATTAATCTATGTGCGACTAAAATGTAATTTTTTCCTCTTGCAACAATAAGTCATTCCAAAAATCATGGCAATGTATGTTAGCAAAAACTTTATATACAGCAAGACAGTCAGTGGTGGAAAGAGTACTGAAAAAGTATACTCAAGTAAAAGTTGAGTCAAAAGTTGAGTCAACTTGTCAAAAAATTTAGTGTTAGTAGAGTAAAAGTACCTGTCCTAAATACTACTCAAAGTGGGAGTAAAAAGTAGCCCTTTTAAAAGTACTCATGAGTTGTGAGTTGTGAGTATTATGCTATAAATGTTATTCCACCTTATACACTGCAAATTTAAAATGTAGTGCTAGTAGAGTAAAAGTACCTGTCCTAAATACTACTCAAAGTAGGAGTGGAAAGTAGCCTTTGTAAAAGTACTCAAGAGTAGTGAGTATTATGCTATAAATGTTATTGTACCTCATACACTGCAAATTAAAAATGTAGTGCTAGTAGAGTAAAAGTACCTCTCCTAAATACTACTCAAAGTAGGAGTGGAAAGTAGTCCTTGTAAAAGTACTCAAGAGTAGTGAGTAGTGATTATTATGCTATGAATGTTATTGCACCTTATACACTGCAAATTAAAAATGTAGTGCTAGTAGAGTAAAAGTACCTGTCCTAAATACTACTCAAAGTAGGAGTAAAAAGTAGCCCTTTTAAAAGTACTCAAGAGTAGTGAGTAGTGAGTATTATTTATTATACAGCGTTCTTTCTTTTCAAGGCGCATTCATTGTACTGCTTTAATTTCAATGGATGTTTTCTCTGAAATCGATGTAAGGGACACAAATCTAGCAGTGACAATCTGGTAATGCCTAACTCTGTCCTGCAGAGTTTAGCTCCAACTTGCCTCAACACCTGTCTGGAAGTTTCTAGTGTGCCTAATAAGACCTTGATGAGCTGGTTCAGGTGTGTGTTTAATTGGGGTTGGAGCTAAACTCTGCAGGACAGTGGCCCTCCAGGAGTAGGATTGGACACCCCTGCCTAGTGCACTTTGAAGCCTTGCAGACAATCAAGCTAAATGAAGTGTTTCCAGCAGATGGTACCGCAAGCTTGTGCGGCGCTAACAGAATACATATCATTTGTGCGTGTATTAGAAATTGTAATATTCTGCAGTGAATTTTTAGTAATTGTTTAAAGGGTTAGTTCACCCAAAAATGAAAATTCTGTCATTAATTACTTACCCTCATGTCGTTCGACACCCGTCAGACCTCCGTTCATCTTCGGAACAGAAATTAAGATATTTTAGTGGAAATCTGATGCCTCTGAAAGCCCTCCATTGGCTCAATGGTGCTCTACACTCTCAAGACCCTTAAAAGGTACTAAAGACGTCGTTACAAAGTCCATCTCACTACAGTGGTTCTAAAATAACTTTATGAATCGGCGACAATAGTTTTTGTGCGCAAAAAAACCCTAAATAACGACTTATATAGTGATGACGATTTCAAAACAAAGCATCATGAAGCTTCGAAGCGTTATGAATCACTGAGCCGAATGATGATTCGGATCGCGTGTCAAACCACCAAACTGCTGAAATTTGGCGATTCAAACTGCTCATTCGACTCACTGATTCATAACGCTTCGATGCTTCATGATGCTTTGTTTTGAAATCGTCATCACTATGTAAGTCGTTATTTAGGGTTTTTTTGCGCACAAAAACTATTGTCGCCAATTCATAAAGTTATTTTAGAACCACTGTAGTGAGATGGACTTTGTAACGACGTCTTTAGTACCTTTTAAGGGTCTTGAGAGTGTAGAGTACCATTGAGCCAATGGAGGACTTTCAGAGGCATCAGATTTCAACTAAAATATCTTAATTTCTGTTCCGAAGATGAACGGAGGTCTGACGGGTGTCGAACGACATGAGGGTAAGTAATTAATGACAGAATTTTCATTTTTGGGTGAACTAACCCTTTAAGACAATTTCACGATTTAAGTCATCATACAGTAACCAGCTACAACCCTCTACGCGTACCTCTCACTCCAGAATCCAGGCTGGTCGCTATCATGGTTGATTTGACGGGAGTCACAGGACTGATTATTCGTCTTAGCCAATCACGTTGACAGGAAAAAAAATAATAATAATGCATCGACGGCAGGTTTAGGGAAAATAGCGCAGTAAAAGTACTGGTACAGCACTTAAAATGTACTCAAGTAAAAGTAAAAGTACACCGTTTTTAAACTACTTAATAAAGTACAATTCCTGAGAAAAACTACTCAATTACAGTAACGAGAGTATTTGTAATTCATTACTACAGTGCACTACGATTACTTATGAATGGGAGAAATTGCAACGCCCAATATGACAAATAAGCCCCGCCTAAATGAACAAGCCAATCATTGATTAGTAAAGTCATCGTGTCACTGCAGCTGCCGTTAGAAGCTCCGGTTGCTATAGAAACAGGCAGTGTTTTGAGACACGCGCTAGGGACTGCACATGCGCATTAGCTTTGTCCAGGCTGAGAAATTCGTTTTGATTGGAGCCTTTATCAACAAAATCTATGAGTTGTTGTCAGATTTCATTGGTGATTTCAAATATGAAATTTATTCGTAAGCTTGGCGAACGTTTTAGGAGAATTTGATGTTTCCCCATTCAAAGAGATAGGAGCTGCACTTGCATGCCCGAGAGGCTTTCAAAGATGGCCGCCGAGTGAAATTACTTCAAGGGACTTTGATGTTAGTAGGTTTATGCAGGTATCGCAGCCACTGCACTAGCTATTATTTTTAATCGAAGGATGCATAGGCGTGTTATCCAAGCATTAATGGCAAGAAAATCCTCTTTTACTTAGGAACGGCCACATATGAGGTGTTTCTGGGTGTTTCTCATTACTATCTGCTTCAAGGTTTTTATAAATTGTGGCATTTCTTTGTTGTTTAGAATCCAGTATTCCTGTAATCATTTTGTATTTTATGAGTTTAATAAAGATCTCAATCACGACTTCTGTCTAAACATACCACGCCCTCTTTAAAGAATGAACGACTTTTACGTACTGTTTCCATTGCAATTTTGTAAAATATTCCTTTTTCGAATTCCCTAAAAAAACACCTAATGCTAGCGTAAAAACCTTTTTTGCGATGTAAGGGAGTTTTTGCGAAATTTACGTTTTCAAATTTATTTTCAATTCACAATTTCAATTTGTGCAATTTGAAGGGTGATGGAAACGCAGCTACTGATTATAAAGAGTTCTGTCTGATTTTGCCGCACCGCTCGTGTCTGGTGTAGACGTGGGCTGTGTCTGAAAACTGGAAAATCCTGCCTTCGGAGGACGCATTCCAAGCTAGGAAGGCATCAAGACACGTCCAAATCAAATGTTAGCTTCACTTCCTGTCTCCTGAGATACCGTCATCTGATTGATTTTCGAAGGCAGCATAGATGTATCCTCCACTGCTTTTGATATCCCACAATCCTATGCGTTCCTTTCTATGACAGTTGAGCTAAAAGGTAAAGCTGGCCTCTGAAAGTTGCGGTTGGCAGTCAGTTTGTGTGTAAATGTACATTTTTGACGAGCGTTTTCCACTTTTTATATTTATTTCTGGTGGTTTCATGAGATACCTTCATGCACAAAACACTAGACACCTAGAATCATTTGAGGCAAAGCAAGGAAACAATTCAGCTGCCTATAAGCTTTCAATGATTTGGTGCATTCATGCAATTGACCAATTGTCTGCTTACCCTCCAAAACGCCTAGGCATTAGTTCATTGCATAAGTCATTAAATGCAAAATGGCTGAACCAGTTGTCATAATCTGTCAAACATATATTTAATATACATTTCTATTCGACTTTTTTTGTAAATGTGTCCTGTGTTGATGAAATATACAGTTGAATCTTGACTTTCACCAATGAGGGGGAATGTAAAGAGATCAACCAATGATCCACCAGTTCTCTAAAATAGCTCAATAGCATGACATCTCAATTTGCAAGCATATAGACAACACAGTGTTACAAATTCTGACAATGGAACAAGAAGAAGAGGTAGATGTCACCATTTCGGATAAAATAAGGGCCCCTATTGTGGACCATGTTTTCAATCATGGCCTTACAATGGCCAAGGCTAGTCGAAAGATGCAGTGTCGGTTGGTCAGTAATACTTTTTAGACAAGACATCACGGTGACCTAGAAGTCAGAAACCAATTTAAATGGAGGTACACTCATAAGAAAATGCTTTCTGTTTAATCTGACTGAGCATCAACGCAGCAGGTTTCTGATTTAGATAATATCAACACTTCTGGAACGCTGTACATTATTTCATCAGCAGACATTTAGGTGTACTTGTATGGCGTCAGCACACGGCTTCTGTCATGTTTGTTTCTATGTGTCATGTGCTCCTCTCTCTGATGTCTTGACCCTGTCCTCCTTGTTATCTGGTTATTAGTTAATTTGCCCCACTTGCTCTCCCTTGTTACCTTCCTTATTTCCTTCCCGATTTAGAGTCTGTTATACTGTGTTCAACTAAAAACGGCAAACTGTTTATGCATTTTGGCCGTTCATTTACACGACAACGTTTTTGCGGCCTGAAAACGCAGGTTATTGAAAACGGGTTTCAAAGTGTACGTTTTTAAAAAACGATACCGGTATCGTCTCCATGTAAACAACAAAAACGAGAATTTGTGAAAATGGTGACGTCATGCGCATGTGTGTTACGTGTTCAGTCTATAGGCGGGTCGTTTCTTTACACAGTGACATCGCCAACTACTGGCCTGGCATGAATAATGCAACGTTTTTAGTTGTTTTCACGGATCCTTGTGAATGGGGAATGTTCTGACAATGTTGTCGTCTGTACACGAAAAAACTAAAGGAAAAACATTTCAGTTTTTGCATACCCTTATTCTCCCTGTGTTCTCTGTCTTGTGCCAGATCGTTGTTGAATGTTCTACATCTTTATGGTGTTTTTGTTTGTTTTGGCACTTGAATTTATTGAATAGCTTTTAAAGGGGTCCTATTAGGCTATGCCCTTTTATGAAGTCTTGATTCTGTTTTTGGGGTGTACTAGAATATGCTTTCATGCTTGATTGTTCAAAAAACAAAGATTGTTCAAAAAACTCGCCACATTGTTCCTGTTCCTGTCCTGAGGGGATGAAGCCCCTCCTTCTGAAATATGAAATGTGTTGTGATTGGTTAGCTGGCCCAGTGTGTTGTGCTTGGCACGGCTTAACACGTGTTCGGGAAATGTCACGTCCCTCACCATAACCACAAGCTCTCCTTAGATGTAAATATTAAGGATGGTACCGATTTTAAACCAATTCAAGTCAGATTCAGACATAAGAATGTTAACAAACAAGAGGATCATCCAGAACGCAAGCACAGATTTCACAGGACGCTTCAGAGTGGTATGTTTTTTGTAATTTTCTTATATAAAGTTATACACCATTTAATCATGATATTTGTTGGAAAACTATGGTAATACAAACAGTAATCAATCACAAAACCGTGGTTAATTTGCTAGAGCTTACAAAAGATATATCAACATTATTGTTGGCTAGCAGGCGAGCGGAGGCAAAGCTTTGCCCTTTGTTTATATCGTAGCAACAACATAAAACTTGGAACTGTTAAAGGGGCACTAAGTAAAGAAAATTCTGTAAAATATCCAAAAACCACTAGGCCAGTGTTAAATATTTTTTTTCAGTTGAGTACTTACAATATCCCAAATGTTTCCAACTATTTGTAAATCGTGAGAAAATTGCTATTTTAACCAAGAAACCGGGACGTGTGAGGGAGTCGCCTGTTGATGGTGTCATATCTGCGTTCCCCTCGGTTTCTGATTTTTATTTAGCAGAAACGCTTTACTCTCACTGCAGTGTGAACAGGTGTCATAGCAGCCATAGAGTAACGTCATTACATAATTTTCAACACACTCAGATGTATCTAATATGATAAACAGAGCTGTGTTACCTCATACTCCTCACACGAAGAAAAGCGGAAATGGCGCCGGCGACTGTGGCATAATAAAAGTCCTGCTGCTCGCGAGGCGTGTGTTGCGTTCATCTTATTAACAATCGCTCCAGCGGCCGTGCTCAGCTCCTCAACACTCGGTCCTGCTCTGCTTCAGACTACGGTAACGTTAATAATCTCATCCATGAACATGATTTCTGCCCGAGTCCTATCCCGATTCTTCTCCACCGGCTGTGAGGTGAAGACCACATCCCAAGATTCTGCACTCAAACGTGGCGTCATCAAACTAAGCCTTTGTTTTATTGAATAGACGACCTCTAGCGGACGAAAAAGTTACATAGTGCAGCTTTAATAGAAAATGCAACTAGAAATAATAAGACATACTTACAAGTTGTGATCCACAAACAAAGTGGGAACTGCTCCATCTTTCAGGAGAAGCTTTTGTGTGTAGTCTGCTGTGGCAAGCAGCGAGGCAGAGGGACCGTGAGAGCGGTCCTCCTCACGGAGGAGATCGGTCGCATAAAAAGGAGGAGCAACGACAGTGAAGGACGAGAGTGGACCAAGCCTGGATTTTGCGTTGTGTTTTGTTTACGTTTTGTTATGTGTGTGCGCGGCAGTCGTCCGTGAGGGGCTGCCGCTTTTACTTTCTGTTTGGTTCCCGCCCCCTTCTTCCCATGACAATGAACTATGTTACACCTGCATTGTACTCTCTTTGGTTCTGGAAGCTGTTCTCCGTAAAATGTGCAGCACACAGGTAAACATTGGGGTTATAATGTTCAGGAACAGTGTTTAAAATAAATTTTAACCACTCTAAGTTTGTCAGCCTTAGGCCTGGGACACCCTAGACGATTTTCACCTCTTAACCGATTTTAAAACTGTGGGAGACCACTAGGGTTGGGCACTGTTCACATTTTAACTGGTATCGGTACTTTAGGGATGTTTACATCAATAACTGTAAAGAACCTGTAAGTTGTTAATAGAAGTGTTATTGACATTATGCCAGAGCTGCCCTGGTCACTGTCTGCCATTGTCTGTGATTTTTGTTTACTGTAAAATGTACTAGTAAATAATAGGCTAATACACTGTAAAAAATCCAACTTGTGTTTTGTATGACAAATTCAGCTTTTAAATTTATTCAACTATTTAACATGAAAAAAGTTTGTACAACTAATTGACCCTAAGTTGAGAAAACTCAAATGTTCTGCAGCTGGTTGCCTTTTTTTTTGTACAGTGTAGGTAATTAATTTAATTAATAAAAACAACCATATTATAATTTTTTCTATGAAAAGATTTCCCACAAATGATGTGTTGTGTATTTTCTGCTAATCAAATGAAGACAAAAGACATTAAGCTCAGTTGTGCAGCTTTGTTTGACAAAAAAAAGGTTAATTAAATTAAAAGATAAATTAAATTAACCTTTTTTTTGTCAAACAAAGCTGCACAACTGAGCTTTATTGCCTAGCGTTAAAATTAAAACATGTAATTTATTACTTCAAAAATAAAGTTTTGAATATTTATTATTATTATATTAGTGTTTTTTACTACACTGAGATGTATCTAAATTCTACTGTACAACAGTAATATATTTGTCAAGTTAAGCCAAACTTTTATTTTGACGAGTTGTCGTGAACACCTTTTGAGTTTCTGTGTGTTTATGATATGATGGTAGTTTTTCTCAAATGAAACGGTAAAATGCTCATGAAGTGAGTCTCAGAGCGCCTCTGGAGATGATCGTTTGTGCGTAATTGTCCTGATATGAGACGGCAGAGTTGGAAACATGCGATCGTCACCCGCGATTTTGTGCGTGTGGTAAACCGCACGTCTACGGCATTCATTCGCACGGAGACACGCAGGATTCATATTTAAATAGTCTTTTTGCCGTTTAATATTCACAGACATTAGTCAATATCACCAGATGCGTTCTCAGGTACCAAAATTTGGTACCGATTGATTTAATGTGAATCGGTACTCGGTAGTACCAACGTAATTCAGTCGCCAGTCGGTGCCATTAAAAGTACAGAGTTCGGTACCCAACCCTAGAGACCACAGACATAATGACAGTTTCAACCGATTTTTAGCATTATAATCCTCTGGACGCACACCCTAGATAATTCAGCTGGACCACGAGACCACACACTTGATGATTGTAGCAACGATTTCACAGTGACGCGAGATCAAACGTGACTTGAGAAGAAAAACAAATGGAGGACAATCGACGTTGTCAGCTGGCTCTCCTGGAGCTCATTCTGTTTTACAGTGAAAAACAAAGTAGAAAAAAATATGGGTGATCTTCGTTCTCAATACTCCACTTTCAATTTCAAACATGTTTGATATTTGCGATTTGGGATCATGGGGGGTCCGACGCGATTGGGAGCAGTAAAATAATCGTAATGACACCACACAATCGAGGATTTTTTTGGACAAAAAGTTGTTTGCAACAATCCCTGAATCGGGCCACGCGATCGCAAATCAGGCTCAAAAGCAGGCTGTGTTTTATGTTTGTGTTTATATATATATATATATACACTCACCTAAAGGATTATTAGGAACACCACACTAATACTGTGTTTGACCCCCTTTCGCCTTCAGAACTGCCTTAATTCTACATGGCATTGATTCAACAAGGTGCTGAAAGCATTCTTTAGAAATGTTGGCCCATATTGATAGGATAGCGTGGTGGTCATAAAGGGGTGGACATGGTCAGAAACAATGCTCAGGTAGGCCGTGGCATTTAAACGATGCCCAATTGGCACTAAGGGGCCTAAAGTGTGCCAAGAAAACATCCCCCACACCATTACACCACCACCACCAGCCTGCACAGTGGTAACAAGGCATGATGGATCCATGTTCTCATTCTGTTTACGCCAAATTCTGACTCTACCATCTGAATGTCTCAACAGAAATCGAGACTCATCAGACCAGGCAACATTTTTCCAGTCTTCAACTGTCCAATTTTGGTGAGCTCGTGCAAATTGTAGCCTCTTTTTCCTATTTGTAGTGGAGATGAGTGGTACCCGGTGGGGTCTTCTGCTGTTGTAGCCCATCCGCCTCAAGGTTGTGCGTGTTGTGGCTTCACAAATGCTTTGCTGCATACCTCGGTTGTAACGAGTGGTTATTTCAGTCAAAGTTGCTCTTCTATCAGCTTGAATCAGTCGGCTCATTCTCCTCTGACCTCTAGCATCAACAAGGCATTTTCGCCCACAGGACTGCCGCATACTGGATGTTTTTCCCTTTTCACGCCATTCTTTGTAAACCCTAGAAATGGTTGTGCGTGAAATTCCCAGTAACTGAGCAGATTGTGAAATACTCAGACCGGCCCGTCTGGCACCAACAACCATGCCACGCTCAAAATTGCTTAAATCATCTTTCTTTCCCATTCTGACATTCAGTTTGGAGTTCAGGAGATTGTCTTGACCAGGACCACTCCCCTAAATGCATTGAAGCAACTGTCATGTGATTGGTTGATTAGATAATTGCATTAATGAGAAATTGAACAGGTGTTCCTAATAATCCTTTAGGTGAGTGTGTATATATATATATATATACTTAATTAGTTGGGCATCCTAGTGTTCTGGCGAGGCCAGCAAAAAAAGTTCTTAATCTATTGGCATTCATTCCATTTTTCACACTGTTACTGCAAGCAAGACCAACTGTGGTGAAAGATTCGTTCTGGAAGAACCTTTACTGATCTTGACATTTCGACGCAGATGTGCCCCTGGAATAACTTTGTGTTATGATGTGCTTTGAAGATCACTGTGATAAATCAGCACACAGTTCCATTGTGGAATGAAATAGCTAACGCACAGAAGATTTAGCAAAAACGAAACATTATTTTTTACTTTCAGCTTAATTACAGTCATCCAAACTTAATCTTCTTATTCATACCGAATAATGAATTCACACACTAATGTGATGTGGGCCGAGAGAGCCGTTACGTGTACAATGTGCTGCCAGTGGCTGCGGCTGCCCACACACAATGAGGCATAGAGAGGAGAGTGGGCTGTGTAGTGGGCACAAGTTTGGCACTCCGAACAGTGTGGAACACACAGGTGTATTTACTCAAACGCTCTCTGATTGGCTGAAGGGGAGGCGCAAAGATCTCCCACATCTTTTGTTTGTTCTTTTTCTTTTTGTCAGTGGTATCAGACTAACATTCAATTGAAGAAGAAATGAAAACAATGAGCAGGGATGAGAGGAGATGTTGTTCTCTACCTGGCGGTGCTCCTCTGTCACTATTGTTCATGTCCCACACAAAGTGGATATTGCAGCAGTCAAGCAATTAGCCTTTTGACATAAATAGAGGAATGATAATTATTTGATTTGTGAAGGGTGATTGAATTCGGCTCCTAGGTACAGTTTAGACAGCTGCCAGCTGTGCTTTACTCTTGTGTTTCACACCTCCGACAGGAACTCATCAGCAGCAGCATTGTGTTTCTGGATCAGGGCTGCGCTGCATTCAGCACTGAATCGAGAATGCCCTTTAGATTTCAAGTCAATTGATGATTTTGAATTGGGTAGCAAACATATGGAAGCTTGTTTTCCGCTAAGTAATTAAAAAATTGTGAATTTTTTGTGGGTTTAAAAGTCAAAATTCTGAGTTTTAAACTCTGAATTTCCAGAAAAAAATCTAAATTGTGCAATAAAACTCCTATATAGTCAAAAATAGTTTTATCTCATGAGTTACATCTCACAATTTTGAGTTTATATCTTGCAATAGTGAGATATTAACTCGCAATTGAAAGTTATACCCCCGGTTTCACAGACACGTTTGAGCTGTTTTAACTGAAAGCAACTTGCACTGGCATATATTAAATATTAAAATATGTGAGTAGTATTGTTTTGTCTCAAGATTCACACCAGAAATGTTTTTTTCTAAGGCATGTTTATAAAAGCCACTTAAATGTCCTAATTGAACTAAGTTTTAATCCTGGCTTAGTCCTGTCTGTGAAACCGGGCCTTAAAGTCCGTATTGCAAAATATAAACTCAAAATCGAATTGACTGAAAAAAGTCAAAATTGCAAGTTATGCTTTTGGAATTGAAATACATTTTCCAAAATGTCAAAACTGCGAGATATAAACATGCAGTTGCAAGGGGAAAAAGTCAGAATTGTGAGAGAAAAAGTCGCAACTACCTTTTTTTTTATTCTGTTGCGAAAACAAGCTTCCATACAAACAGAATGTAGAATTGCAGCTTAAAGGGTTAGTTCACCCAAAAATGAAATTTCTTCCATTAAGGACTCACCCCAATGTTGTTCCACACCCGTAAGACCTCCGTTCATCCTCGAAACACAGTTTAGGATATTTTAGATTTAGTCCGAGGGCTTTCAGTCCTTTGAATGTCAGTGTATGAACACTTTGCTGTCCACGTCCAGAAAGGTAATGAAAACATCATCAAAGTAGTCCATATGTGACATCATTTGGTTAGTTAGACTCTTTTGAAGCGTCGACAATACATTTTGGTCCAAAAATAACAAAAACTAAAACTTTATTAAGCAATGTCTTCTCTTCCGGTTTTGTTTGAATCCGCGTTTTGTTTGAACGCCACAGTGACGCTGCTGACGTAAGGCGCTGAGACGTGTTATCTGGTGCGACAGAGCTTCATTTGTAGTCTGAGGGAGACGCACGCTGTAAACAAGCTAACCATCGCAAAAAAAAATATATATATAGCAATACAAACAATGTAGAACAGCTTGTTTACAGCGTGCATCTCCCTCAGACTACAAACGAAGCTCTGTCGCACCAGATAACACGTCTCAGCGTCTTACGTCTGCAGCGCCATTGTGGCGCCGTGAACGCGGATTCAAACTAAACCAGAAGAGAAGACATTGCTTAATAAAGTCTTAGTTTTTGTTATTTTTGGACCAAAATGTATTGTCGACGCTTCAAAAGAGTCTAACTAACCAAATGATGTCACATATGGACTACTTTGATGATGTTTTCATTACCTTTCTGGACGTGGACAGCAAAGTGTGCACAGACTTACATTCAAAGGACTGAAAGCCCTCGGACTAAATCTAAAATATCTTAAACTGTGTTCCGAGGATGAACGGAGGTCTTACGGGTGTGGAACAACATTGGGGTGAGTCCTTAATGGAAGAAATTTCATTTTTGGGTGAACTAACCCTTTAAATTTGAATGCGAGGAAGTTAAACTAAAATGATTTAAAACTCAAAGAAATTCATAAAACTGTCATTTTTAAATGGAAAAAGATAGATTGTCAAGGAAAACTAAATCCTTTAAGTAGATAGATAGATAGATAGATAGATAGATAGATAGATAGATAGATAGATAGATAGATAGATAGATAGATAGATAGATAGATAGATAGATAGATAGATAGATAGATAGATAGATAGATGTTAGTGGTAGGCCACGTAAAATCACAGAGTGGGGTCAGCGCATGCTGAGGTGCACAGTGCGCAGAAGTCGCCAACTTTCTGCAGAGTCAACAGCTACAGACCTCCAAACTTCCTGTGGCCCAGATTAGCTCAAGAACAGTGTGTAGAGCTTCATGGGATGGGTTTCCATGACCGAGCAGCTCATCCAAGCCTTACATCACCAAGTGCAATGCAAAGCAAGGGATGCAGTGGGGTAAAGCACGCCGCCACTGAACTCTAGAGCAGTAGAGACGTGTTCTCTGGAGTGACCAATCACGCTTCTCTGTCTGGCAATCCGATGGACGAGTCAGGGTTTGGCGGTTTGACAGGAGAACGGTACTTGCCTGACTGCATTGTGCCAAGTGTAAAGTTTGGTGGAGGGGGGATTATGGTGTGTGGTTGTTTTTCAGGGGTAGAGCTTGGCCCCTAAATTCCAGTGAAAGGAACTCTTAATGCTTCAGCTTACCAAGACATTTTGGACAATTTCATGCTCCCAACTTTGTGGGAATAGTTTGGGGATGGCCCCTTCCTCTTCCAACATGACTGCACACCAGTGCACAAAGCAAGGTCCATAAAGACATGGATGAGCGAGTTTGGTGTGGAGGAACTTGACTGGCCTGCACAGAGTCCTGACCTCAACCCGATAGAACAGCTTTGGGATGAATTAGAGCGGAGACTGTGAGCCAGGCCTTCTCCCTAGAAGAATGGTCAAAAATCCCCATAAACACACTCCTAAACCTTGTGGAAGCCTTCCCAGAAGAGTTGAAGCTGTTATAGCTGCAAAGGCTGGGCCAACTCCATATTAAACCCTACGGATTAAGAATGGTATGTCATTAAAGTTCATGTGCATGTGAAGGCAGGCGTCCCACAACTTTTGCCAATATAGTGTATATACGAGCTGTAAATGTATTGTTTAAATGTAATTTTGACGTTATCAGCGATTTCGAGCACTTCTTCAGTTATGATGCTTTTGGGAAACAGCCCATAATTCGAAAATGATTCATACTAATGAATAAAAAAGACACCCATTTGCACAATACTTTATTAGTAATTCAAAATCGTATGCATTGAACAAAATAAAAACAAAGATTCAAACTGCGATCTGTTACAATACTTGATTTCGGTCTATGACTCCCATTTCCGGTTCAACACAACGTCAAGGAAATACATAAAATGACTTTTAAAATGTTCTCTTGTTTCTTATTGATTGTTACACTAGTTTAGAATGATCAAAAATATAATACTCCATCATTAGTGCTATATTAATCTAGAGCAAAAATGCAAAAAAGAGAGCATTAATACAGAGCTGTAACACAAAACTGAAATGCCTCAGGTTACATAAGTTTTACTATACAGTGCCATGAACAAAACAAGTATAGGCTATACTACCACTAGCAGCTGCAATTGCACATTAACAGTCTCGGGGATAAAGGGGTTAAAACACTAAACCTATTCATGCCAAGCTAGAATGGCACGAATTGCGCTTCTATCTGGAAAAAGCCACTGAGATAAAGGAAAATCCCGATTAAGAAAGTCCATTTGTTAAACGAAACAACAATGTTGCCTGAAAGAGTTTCTGAAAATAAAACAAAAGGAAAATTGTTGCGAGTTGTGTTGAAATTCTACACGAATAAGACGTTGTCTCTGTCTTCGAAGCGCTGGACAGCATCTGTACAGACTTTATACAAGAGAGCCGTCCCTTTAACTCTGAGGAGCTTCACTATTCTTTCCCGATTCAGTAATAAACTCTGAAGTACTGTCTATAGGTCCATGGTTTTTCCCTGTCTACATTAATTCCTCTTGGTGGCACAACAATATGAAGAAGAGTGGACAAGACAGTCTGCATGTACAGAGGCTGGGCCTGTATATCCTAGAGGAATGCTAATGGAATGTCTATCATAATTTATGGACAATCCTAAATGGATAACTTTCTTTCTTAGAGGATTCACATTTGATCCGGTTTGGATTTGCTTCCGAATGATCAGCATTGAGTAAAATTCTACTGAATTTGATTCTTAGAGGAGTTTTGTTTGATCCACATGGGAAAATCCATCAGTTTTCAGTAGCATTTTAATCGGATTGATCCGTTGAGGATTTCTATTTAATCCAGATTGGACTGGATCTGAATTATGATAGAAATTCCATTGATATTCAGTAAAATCCTTTTAGATGTTTTTGTTGTTGTTGTTGTTTTCTCTCCATCATTTAATTTGATCCATTAGGATTTGATTCTTAGAATTTCTGTTTGATCTAATTAGAAAAAAATTAACCCCTAATTATGATAGAAATTCCATTTGTGTTCAATAAAATCCTTATTAATGCATTTTCCTTTCATTTCATTTCATTTCCATACATTCTTGTCTGATCCCATTAGGACTAGTCCCACATTTTATGATAGAGATTCCGTTAATAATAAGTAAAATCCTTTTAGATTAACGAAGTAATTCTTTTTTAGAAGATTCTTACTTTATCCAATCCATTGGTATTCATTTAATCCAGAAATAATATTGTTTTATCCGTAATTTAATTTTAGGATCTTATTTGGTTCTTTATTAGAGCGTTTGATCTCATTGGGATTGACTCCTATACTTGTGATGGAAATTCAGTGAAATCCTGTTGGATTAACTCATTAATGCCTTTTCATTTAATCCAATAGGATATTTTCCTATCCTCTTGTTTGATCCCATTAGGACTGGCTCCAGATTTCTATGATAGAAATGCCATTAATATTCAGTAAGATCATTTTTTTTATCCAATCGATTAGTATTCATATAATTCAATACGATTTTAGTGAATAATGTTGTTTTTTTCCCATAGTTTGATTTTATCCAGTGGGATTTTTGTTGAGTCTTAGAGAGTTTCTGTTTGATCTCATTTGGGATGAACCCCTAATTACGATAGAAATTCCATTTGTGTTCAATAAAATCCTGTCGGATTAACTCATTAATGCCTTTTCATTTCATTTCATCCAATAGGATCTTTTTTCAACACTCTCGTCCGGTCCCATTAGGACTGGTTCCATGATAGAAATCCCATCAGCATAGTCTTTTCTCCTGTTCATGGATTTTTCCTCCGGGATCTATATGATGAAAACTTATCAACTGTGACGCTTATACAAAGAATCGATATATTCCGTAGGTAATATCATATGAATACATAGGTTATTTACAGCGTCCTCCGAAGCTGGCACTGCGTTATCAAGACACAGCGACCGATTCCAACAAGTTCTCATCCTTCGTCTGTCCCGAGTGTCCCATGTCCTCTGTGTCGCCAGGGTCTTCCGCGTTCGGATCACTTTTCCGCACTGCCGTGGGGGGTCTCACCATGATGCACTGCCGGACCGCCGGCTTGCCTTTGCCCGCTTTGGGACTGCAGTTGTCGCGCTCGTATTCCTCCTGGGCTTTCTGTATCTTGCGCTTTTTCATCTTGCTTTTGTGAAAGTGGAAGGTCGTGATGGACACGACTATTATCCCAATGATCATCGCGATGAGCACGAAAAGCACGACGGTGGATGAGAACGCCTGGAACAACTGATCCACCCGGTCAAAGCAGGTGCCATTGCTGGTCCGAGCGGTTCCGTTTAAGGCACAGTGGGGAATGGAAAGCGCCAGTCTCTCCAAGGTCCGGGCACTCATTTAGTCCGGTTCGGGCAGTGTCTGTATTGCAGGGAAGAATCGAGGAGATGAGAGCGAAAAGAAATGTCCACCCCTGCGAATGCGCGCGCTATATTGCATTCATTTCTCTTGAGGGAAATGAGTCCACCTAAAATAGATCCAATGAGGAATCCAGGGTTAGAAAAGAGCATGTGGGTTTTAGCGTTACAATTCTAGGCACGTTGGAAATCGTCCTTTTAAAACACTTTCAAATCCACACCTTTGACGCATACAGAATCTGTTTAAGAACAAAAGCGAGCTCGTTCGTACACCTCTAAAGGGCGCGCGCTGGTCGCTATAACTTTGCGGCGTATAGGCTATGTGCGCAAATGAATGTCGCTATATTCCCTCAGCCCTCGTGCTCCCTTATTCTTTTACCATTACAAGAAGCATATCAGTTTCAGCATTCATTTGTCAACTGCGGCATTCCTTCAGATCAGCCAGCAGCAGGGCTGTTCGTCAATTAGGCGGCTGTCTGAAGAAAACCGTAAAGTAGCCCACACACAGGAAAAAAGAAACAACTAGCTTCATCAGTCAAACGAACATGCGAAGATCTGGACATTAAAACCGGTCGTTTACCTGCCTCTACTGTAGGGATGTCGCTGCTCCGGAGGCGAAGACCGGTCGTGGTTGCAAATTCTGGAGAAAAAGGAGCTGAATCCAGCCAATCGCTGCAGCTCGCAATGACGTATCGCCTTTGATCATCCAAACGCTCAGCAACCTGCATTCAGAACCTCATACAGTGCGTTTAGATGACAGTCCTGGGTTAGTTATGCACGTTTATGAGGGTTAAACAAGGGTATGTGCCGTCAACATTTGACCGACGCACCCGCATTTATGATAACTTTACGCACGTCGTACATTTTCCAAAAGCGAGTCTTCGCAGCGATGGTAACTAAGAACCATTTTTGGTTCTCAAAAGAACCAAACACTTCTTTAAAGAAAAATATAAAAAACATTATGAATATCTAAAGCTTTAAAGAATGCAATGGTTCCATTGATGTCATATTATATGCCAATAAAGAACCTTTTTTAAGAGTGTATGGCAGGGCAGGTGTGTCCAAACTCACTGTCCTGCAGAGTTTAGCTCCAACATGCCTCATGTTTCTAGGCCTCGCAAAACCTTGATTAGCTGGTTCAGTTTAATGTGTTTAATTGGGATTGGAGCTCAACTTTTTGTGATGATCTATAATGAAGTGATAAACACTGAAGCTGATCACAATAGCATCTGTTGGTTGCATCCGCTCTTAATCATTTGTGTTTGTGAAATGTTTGAGGGGAAAAAACACTGAAACAGTTATTCTTTGTAACATGTGATATTTGTAATGATGAGTGTGCTTGATGTCAGTAAATTGTAATGGATCTTAATTTTTAGCAAGCCTTTTCTTCACACTTTCATCACACCACAACCACATATATATATATATATATATATATATATATATATATATATATATATATATATATATATATATATATATATATATATATATATATATATATATATATATATATATATATATATATAGGCCTATATATATATATATATATATATATATATATATATATATATATATATATATATATATATATATATATATATATATATATATATATATACATACATGCAAATATTTCTTAAATATATGTGTGTATTTATATATAGGCTACATAATAATTATACATAGCACATACACATATATTATGTAAACACAAACTTTTATTTTTGGTGTGTATCATGATTAATAATTTGACAGCTCTTACACTATCTTGCCAAAAGTTTTGGGATGCCTGCCTTTACATGCACATGAACTTTAATGACATCCCATTCTTAATCCGTAGGGTTTAATATGGAGTTGGCCCACCCTTTGCAGCTATAACAGCTTCAACTCTTCTGGGAAGGCTTTCCTCAAGGTTTAGGAGTGTGTTTAAGGGGATTTGTTATCATTCTTCAAGAACAGGGGTTTTCAAAGTGTGGGGCGCCGGAGCATGCCAGGGGAGGCGTGGATAGTGGCAAAAAATATAGCCTAATAATTAGTTTATTATTGAGTTTAATTATAATATGTATTTTTTCTATATTAATTTTTTTTTCATTTAAACAATATTTAAAATAATAAGACAAAAATAAGATAAACATTTTTCACCCAGAAGGCCGTAGCTGTGAATTCGCTACCTTTTGGCAAGCCTGCCAATACAGGTATATGCATATTACAGTTTTTCTCAGTCGCTTTGGTACATTTCTGAGATCAGAATTGAAATTCTCAAAGCTACCTGTTCAATCTTCACATCACTGTGTCACTTGTGCACATCAAAAAAGCAGTTTCTCATTTCTTTGAACAAGTTGCAAATGCTTGTGTACATCCATGCAAATGATTATGTACAATTCTCTGCTGTTTCCCACATTATCAGTTGCTTATGTCATGTTGATCAAAATGTATTATAATGGGTCTCTGTTGAATAGTCTCACCCCCCACAACATTTAGGCATTAGTTCATAGCATACGTCTTTACATGCAAAATGGTTGAACAAGTTGTCATAATATGTCAAGCATATTTCTATACATTTCCATTAGACGTTCACATTTCTACTTTTGTTTTTCTGTTTTTTTTTCTTTGTGCTATGCAGTGCTGTCTTTTCCTTTCTGTATCGCAATGACATGGTCTGTCAACAAATTACAGTACAAACAGTAAAAGCATAAATGTGAATCTTGTCCAGTCTCTTGCATTCAAACTCTCACATACACTAAGGTGTAACCTACAATTTACAATAATTGTCATCAAAATTTTAGCCATATTTACATCAGAACATCCCTCCAGAGTACAGTTATATTGACAACATGACTAAGCAATTATTATTCATACACAATGACACAAGGACTTGTCATTCTGATGGCACTGACATGTTCATTGACACAGATATTTACTTTTGAGAGATGAACTAAGGATTTTGAGCACGAGACTGGCTTTTGCAGGTAATCCATGGTGTTTTGCTATATGTACGAATTGTTTTGAGAAATGGACTTACTGTTTTGCAAATGTCGAGGATGATTCGAGAAATGTACCAAAGCGACTGAGAAAAACTGTAATAGCCTAATGGAGCGATTTCTGAGACCCCCGATTCAAAGCCTTCAAATTCAGAGCTTAAACCCAAAAGACGACGATATGACGATCAGTATTTGAGTTTACGATTTACGTGGACAGAACCAGTTGATGAACCACGACCTTTATGTGTGGTTTGTCAAGAGATTTTGGCTTTTGGCATATCGCGTTGCATTGCGGATAGCCAAGGCAGGCAAAGCACAAAGTCTACCATTGGAGAGACGTTAATTCTGCCGGCAGCGAAAGACA
Organism: Gobio gobio; assembly: GCF_949357685.1. Taxonomy (NCBI): domain Eukaryota; kingdom Metazoa; phylum Chordata; class Actinopteri; order Cypriniformes; family Gobionidae; genus Gobio; species Gobio gobio. The sequence goes on from NC_137114.1 coordinate 14,957,214, forward strand.
TATGATCTCTGATGGTAGGAGAGACAGCAACTTCTAAGATCGATTCTGTTCCACTATTTGACAACACAATAAATCGCGCATCTCAGACATCGCACAGGATATGAAGGAGAAAGTGTTACACAGCGTCAGACACAGACAGTTTTTTGCATCTAGAATCTTGAAGCACATTTGTGAGGTCAGGCACTGATGTTGGACGAGAAGGCCTGGCTCACAGCCTCCGCTCTAATTCATCCCAAAGCTGTTCTATCGGGTTGAGGTCAGGACTCTCTGCAGGCCAGTCAAGTTCCTCCACACCAAACTCGCTCATCCATGTCTTTATGGACCTTGCTTTGTGAACTGGTGTGCAGTTATGTTGGAACAGGAAGGGGTCATCCCCAAACTGTTCCAACAAAGTTGGGAGCATGAAATTGTCCAAAATGTCTTGGTATGCTGAAGCATTAAGAGTTCATTTCACTGGAACTAAGGGGCCAAGCTCTACCCCTGAAAAACAACCACACACCATAACCCCCCTCCACCAAACTTTACACTTGGCACAATGCAGTCAGGCAAGTACCGTTCTCCTGGCAACCGCCAAACCCAGACTCGTCCATCAGATTGCCAGACAGTGAAGTGTGATCGGTCACTCCAGAGAACACGTCTCTGCTCTAGAGTCAGTGGTGGCGTGCTTTACCCCACTGCATCCCACGCTTTGCATTGCACTTGGTGATGTAAGGCTTGGATGAGCTGCTCGGCCATGGAAACCCATCCCATGAAGCTCTACTCACTGTTCTTGAGCTAATCCGAAGGCCACATTAAGTTTGGAGATCTGTAGCTGTTGACTCTGCAGAAAGTTGGTGACTTCTGCGCACTGTGACCCTCAGCATGCGCTGACCCCGCTCTGTGATTTTCCGTGGTCTACCACTTCGTGGCTGAGTTGCTGTTGTTCCCAATTGCTTCACTTTGTTATAACACCACTAACAGTTGACCATGGAATATTTAATACTAATGAAATTTCACGAATGGACTTATTGCACAGGTGGCAACCTATCACAGTACCACGCTTGAGTTCACTGAGCTCCTGAGAGAGACTCATTCTCTCACTATTGTTTGTAGAAGCGTCTGCGTGCCTAGTGCTTGATTTTATACACCTGTGGTCATGAAGTGATTGGAACACCTGAATTCAGTGATTTGGAGGGGTGTCCCAATACTTTTGGCAATATATATATTAGACTTTTTTGAAGAATGTATATTTCGAAGTGTGTGTGTATTGTAAATGTTTAACAGTATTAAATTCAATTTAGATTAAGATAAAAAATGTGATATGTATTATACATATCAGGGAATAAAGAGCCATACATAAATGCATGTCTTATGTGACAGTGCTGTAAATTGCTCTTTCTGTTATTTCAATTCAACATGCTTTGTTGTCCAACTCAATTCAAATTCCAAATTAGTTGCAAGGAGGTCAATTGATCAATTCAAAATTTTGCCCAATCCTGATTTCCAGTCATACTTGTTATAAATCAAACCCTTCAAAATGTAGACCATGAGCTGTTTTATTTGGGTATATCTCTCAACAACAGGAACCTGTGTTTGAGGCCTTTTGGTTTATTAACAGAAATAATCTCTATACATGGTTTCAAAGAAGACTAGACTGAATGTTGAGTAGCCTAACTGTCACAAAGGAAACTGTCTATGCTAATACTAATTAAGTCACTGAACTGTCAGAATATCTGGAGGTGTTGTCAGTCTTCGCATAGGCTGTGTTGCTTGCGGTTCATTATTGACTCTTGGGATGGGGTTAGAAGAAGGGCACAAGACTGTCCAAATGAAAATGACAGTTCTCAGTATTATCCAATTAAATAATTGTCTGTCCTATCAAGATACGAGCAAGAGCATTAAACCCACCAGAGACCTTGACCCTGACTTCCAAGATGAAGATTCATATGTAGGACTCAAACTGAGATATATTGCATTTCAGCGAGAAATCTGCTATAGGTAAAGATTGACTTTGAGCTGCCGATATCAATGTAGCCATGAAACATTTAGCCTGTCACACTTGCTCTTCTTTAGATCTGAAATTTGAACAAAAAGCAGAAGTGGTCAAATCAAAATATAGGAGGCTTTAAGTGATAATTTATCATTACAATAATTTCTCTTATGCCTTCTGAATAGGCAAAGACAGCTATAAGGAAGACACTCATGGGTTGATGGCTCTCTGGAATACTTGATTCTGATTGGTCGAGTTTTGCATAATTACCCTCAAACTGTAACTGTGCACTGCCACAGGTAACCAGTTTTTTGTAATTTAAAGATAGCCAATTAAGTCTATAATGAAAATATGGTACACTGTCTCAAAATCCCTGTAAAAGTAGGGTATGTGGCATATCCAGGCATTTAATTGGCCGCAGTTTGACCTTTTAAAGTCTGTGGGATTAATGAAGGTGAAGAATCATTTAAATATTAACCCATAGTGTTCCTGTAAAACAACTCGTTTTGCTCATATCAGTCCAACAGAGCCATAGCTACAAATATACAAATTATAGACTGTGTATGTTCTTATAATTCTGGAATATAATTTGTATTGTTTGCACTTTGTATTTTACAGAATGTGAATAAATCTGACAAAATCTTTCAAGAACATATCTTAATATTCACCCCAAAATCAAAAGAAAAAAGCCCCTATATATTGTGTTACCTGAGAGAGAGAGAGAGAGAGAGAGAGAGAGAGAGAGAGAGAGAGAGAGAGAGAGAGAGAGAGAGAGAGAGAGAGAGAGAGAGCCAAAGAGCAGGCCCTAAGCAGAGAAAGCCAGAGAATAAAAGAGAAAGAGCTACCATTGTGATCTTTTTATCTCGTTTCTTGACCATGTGACCACACTCAAACATGACCCGTTCAAACTAACCAATCAGACCAAACTTCCCCCACTGTACTAAAGGTGTCACACACATTTGGCCTACAGGCCTTAAGTATCTCTTTGTGTCTCTCTTACCAATTCCAAATGGCCCTTCTGATGGGGGTTGACAACAGTATTATTTTCAACCTTACAAAGCCAGTCGTGTGTACATGGGGATGATTAGGAGGCCATGATGGACAGGGGCCAATGGGCAAATTTGGCCAGGATGCCGGGGTTACACCCCTACTCTTTATCAAAGGACATCCTGGGATTTCCTGGGACAAAAGACCTCGGTTTAACGTCTCATCCGAAGGATATATTCATTCATCCACTTCAAATTCTTGTATTTTAATGTTACACAATTAAATTATAATAGCTAATTGACTAACTTTAGGCTAGCAATAGAACACAAAGTTGTTTTAGTCCACAGCCTAAGCAAATGCTCCGCTCTTCTCCACAATGGTAATCCACTGTAAATTAAATTGTTCTAATAATTCCAAAATAATTGAATATTAAACACTATTAAACACAATCAAGTCTCACCCTTTCTCATCTTGCTCAAAAATACATAAAATAACACTTTTACATATAAAATAACATTTGCTCTCTCTTGATTTAGCCATATGCAAAGCATGCTGGGAACTAACAAGCCCCGCCCAGTTTCAGTTAATGCAGCACAAATCATTCATGTAATCTCAACACAAACGGATTAAGTAAACTTTAATTTGACTTATATTTAAGTGGATTGAACACAATCATATCAAGTTAGGACAAAATGTATAGAAATTGTGTTGCTTTAGCTCATTTTAACTAAGCAATTTGAACAAGCAGTAAAAAAAAAATGTTTTTCAGTGTTTTGGAGACAAGTGGAGCATTTGCTTAGCCTTATGCTGTAGACGGATACAGCACATGTTATTACTGATTTGCCCATATAGCATTGCTTAGCATTTAACTAAAAAAAATTACTCATTGGACAAACTCAATATAATTGAGGGCAGGTTTTCCATCCAATAAATATGTGTAGCCCCAACTCATAAAAAACTAACTCATGCAATGAAATGTAATTGAGTTGGTCCAACTCAATTTAAGCAAATACAGTTTAAATTATATTTACATACTTATAACATGACTTTTTTGTACTTGACTAACTTAAATTAAAACATTTAATTGGAAAAGCAATTATATTCATCATCATACACAATGTATATAATGATAATATAAGAAAAGACTGGTGTCACTCCAGACATTAGCATAGATTTTTGCGTGCCCGCACAGGCCTATTGGTATGCAAAAACATTACAGAAACTTCTCAAAATGTCCAACATAACTGAACATTAAACACTAACATCATCTTTCCCTATACAGAAAAACACATAAAATAACCCTTTAATACCTACATTTACTCTCCTAATGTAGTCCCTTGCAAAGCATGCTGGGAACTACAGATCCACTGCACAGTTAGTTGACAATAAAAATATTTCATGTAGTTTTAACTCAAATGAATTTAGTAAACTTCAGTTTTAAATATATTAGGTTGATTGAATACAATTAAATTAAGTTGTGATAAAATTAGATATGTTTAAGTAAAGTGAACAGAATTGAAATTTGTCATATCTATGAAGGGCCTGAATCGTTTTTTTTTTTTCTAATAGTTTGGAAGCTAGCTATAGTAGTCTTATAATTTAGTCATGTGACGCAAAAATATAAGAAATTAAGTAAAACTGTCAGGGAACCATATTAAATAATTTAGACTGCTTAATTAGGAAACGTAAAAAGGACCTTGAAATCAATCTTAAAATTGCGTGAACAAATTATGTTGGTTTAATTTAATCGATTTATGTGTTTGATCATCATTCTGAATCAGATGCAGATGTAGTCTTTGACAAAAACGCATGCGTCTCAGCATACAGGGAAAGAGTTTTAAGACTTGAAACCACACTTGACCTGCACGTGTTTCTGTGAGATTCAGCTGGGTAAAAACTCTCTGAAGCTCCAAGTTGTCAAGTATAATGTTTAACCTTCCGTAATGAGAAATAAATGCGTGGGCTCTCGGGAACCTCGCAGTCCTGGCCATATCCTGGGATTCAATACGAGATGTTGTACCCTTCAAGTTAAAGTTTGTTAATGAAATCCAACACAGCGTTGTACACGACCGTCCCTCATGTACTGCTGCTAAATACAGAGCACTGTAATCGTGTCACTAATCTATTCCAAAGGCCTATCCAATCCCCGTAGAGATTAATTACTACATCGTTTGTCCTGTGCTCGATAAATGTGCAAAGTGACCTCCATTATGGCTCCACCTGCTCAGCATCTTCTCTCAATTAATCTCCCACAATCTGGTCCCTCTGATAATCGTCGGAGTCACAAAATTAATCATTTCAACCTCTGATGTACCGGATTATTGACAAAATCTAAGCAATTACTTCTTTAAGACATCAGACTTACACTGGGCAAAATGTTTTGGAAATATTTGTTACAGACCTATACAAATTTCATGTTTTATGCCAAAACACATGTGATTTGCTTAAATCGATAACTGATGTGAACAAGAAGTTACTGTTTTGAGAGAAAATAAAATCTCATTTGAGAATTAAGCCAAAGCGATTGAGAAAAACTGTGAATAGGCTTAAATTGAACGAGGGACCCGAGTCCTATCTAGAGACCTGATTATTGTGGAGATGTGGTGGTGGGCACTTTTGGCAAACCCCTAGCAACCACAGAGAAACTCGGTAATATTCACACAAATCACCCCTAACAACTGCATAATTCGCCATGACAACCACCCACAACACCCTAGCATTGTGGTGGCAGGTTGTGCATGGGAAAAATACCACTCACATTTTCTTCAGAAAGTGTGAAAAATATAGCTGTGATTATCTTAGTGTCCCTTACATATAAAACTGTACCTTGATTAAAAGGACCTTCTTATAGGTAGATTACGTTGCCTATTACAGCTCTGTTAGGTTTCTCTCATCTGACTCCAAGAGGTGAATCCTGGGATGCTTTCTACACATTATTGAGTTAACATGTGCGTTGGACACTTGTTAACTGATTTCCCTTTACTATCCAGTCCAATTCATCCATTTGATGATGGATGGATAGACAGACAGACAGACAGAAAGATAGATAGATAGATAGATAGATAGATAGATAGATAGATAGATAGATAGATAGATAGATAGATAGATAGATAGATAGATAGATAGATAGATAGATAGATAGATAGATAGATAGATATTCAAATTTATTTGTATAGCGCTTTTCACAATACACATTGTTTCAAAGCAGCTTTACAGAAAGTGCATTTCATAAATGTACATTGAAAAATGTTAGAAAGAGAATGTTAAAGCAAAATCTTAGAAAAAGTTAATCAATCATTTATTAATTTAGGCCATAACAACGCTGGCGTTGAGTCGTCTCTTCACAGGGCATCTGAAGTCTCCATGAGAGGCTGGATGCAAACTGGAGTTGACAAACTAGTTACCTCGGGACTAGTGTCCCGAGATAACAACAGAAAAGCAGATGGGAAATAATTAGCATAGCTGCTGTTCAGAATATTAATGCTTTTGATCCGATTTAACTGTAGTATAAAAGCTAATTATAATGTGAATGCTTGGCTAAAGAGATGCGTCTTTAATCTAGTTTTAAACTGGGACAGCGAGTCTGAACCTCAAACAATATCAGGAAGACTATTCCAGAGTTTAGGAGCTAAATGTGAAAATGCCCTCCCTCCTTTTGTGGACTTAGATATCCTAAGAACGACCAGAAGCCTCGAGTTTAGTGATCTTAAAGAGCGCGATGG